>NC_056725.1:1538499686-1538871574 GCF_019279795.1 Protopterus annectens | reverse complement strand
CCATATCCTCTCTCACCTCTTTTCTTTTTACATTTTCTTCCTTTATCTGTTCTGTAATCCTTTCTTCAAGTCACAAAAGATGAAGATATTATGTTATTGTAATATGTAATCTTGTCATCGACCATATAAATGATCATTTTAAGTAAATAACAGTTGATTTAAAACAAAAAAGACTGTTAAACCAAGTTACAGTCAAAATACAGTTCTACACTTCCTGGAAATGTTCGTCACATGGTGATGGTGTAATCCAGCTGCTTCACATCGTCGAGGGAGTTCAGAGAGAGAAGAGATGATTCCACAAACTGTAGAAAGTTTTCCAAATGAATAATTAACTCGTGAGAGCACTGCACGAGGTAAGGAGAATGTTCAAAGTTGTCTCCCTTATTTTTTCGGCGGGAAACAGCTGAATTTCAGTAAAAAAAAAAAAAAATGTTTTTATACATGTGAATCAACATATATCTGTTTCCCTTACTAGAAACTGCAAAACTGTCATAAAAACAAACAAAGCATGAAAGTAATGTAACTTTTCCTACTGCTCTATTTTGTCATTTAAAAGCACTATGTTTATTTTAACTATATATATTCCCTAGAGTTTAGATTAATATATACATAATAAGCCTTGTAATACAAACCCATATAATATCTCCCAGCTTCTCAGAGCTAATGTATGCATTGGCATTTAAACCCACATATACTACACTACCTTCCCAATATTTACCTATCCTGAACAAATGTATATCATGTACATATTTAATAATTACATTGTGAATTCTTGTTCTACTCTGAGGGTGTAACACAGTTTATGCTCAGTGCTGACCAGTGCTGTATGATTAGAAGTGAGATGGAAACTGTTATATGAATATGTTATTCTCTATGACTTAAATAAAGTGCAATTAGAAGAGAGAAGAAGGCTTTGAATATGTTATGCATTGTTATTACTTTGAGTTTAGAGAGACTTACGTATAATATGCTATCTATACAGGAAATTATATGTAAATATATATATATATATATATATATATATATATATATATATATATATATATAAACTTTTCTTCTTTTCTCCCCCTTCACCCTTTATTTTTCTTTACTTTATATTTTCCAATGTATCCCTTCATTTTATCTTACATAGAATATTAAATATTTATAACTGTATATATTATAGCTGTGTGAAATTAAAGTGTAATATACAGCTAAGCAGTATCCTATACTATGAAGCAGGTACCGAGGTAATGCATTTCTATATGGTATGCTTACTTATATAAAATGAATACTTTAAGTGTTAATTATAAATATATTGATGGTAGATTAAGTATGTTATATTATATCAAATTAAGTTATGAATGAAACATTATATATATGCAACATATGAAAAGCAGTGTAGATATTTCCTTGTATTTATAACATATCAAAACAGACTTGTTAATAGAAGCATAGTCCACAATAATAGTTTGTTTTATACATAGTCTGTATTTCTCATTTATTCTTTAGTCTCTTTTGTTTTTCACTAGATTTCCATGTAGTTTTAGGAGCCATTCTTTTAAGAGAGGGGTTAGCCCACTCCATCTCTTTTATTTTTTCCAGTAATTTGTGGTTTTTAACATATGTCACAGCAGAATCAAGATCCTCAAACAATGAAGGTCCATCAGGAAGAAAAATCTTCAGCCTTGCTGGAAACAAGAGGTGAGTCTTAATCTGTACATTTTTCATTTCTTTAATTAGAGGTAAAAAAACTTTCTTTTGGTAATTACCATTGTTGAATAGTCATTATCGAAGTGAATGATAGAGTCATTGTATTTTAAAGGTGATTTTGACCAGGCTGTTTTTAGAATTAAGTCTTTATCTGAAGATGATAGGAATATTACTATGACATATCTAGGTTGTTTCATGTTGGTACTGTTTCCTGATGTCAGAGACCAATGTGCTCTCAATATACTGAAAGATAAAGCTTCTGGTAAATCTAGAAATTTTGGCAGCCATGAGTTAAGGAAACTTGACATATTGTTTCCTTCTATATTTTCCTGAAGACCAAAAATCTTTATATTATTCCAGCATGATCTCTTCTCTAGATCATCCAGTTTATGTTGTAATGAAGTATTTTGTTTAAGCAAAAATTCTATGTTGTTTTCATTTTCTAGCAATCTTCCATCGAAGTCTGTTAATGATTCCTCAATACTAGTAATTTGAGTTTTTTGCTGTTTTAGATCCTCATGAGGCATATCCATCTGCTTGGTAGCTTTTTCTTTTAAGTTGTCTATTTTACAGTCAATTATATCAGTCTTAGTTGTGAGGTCTTGAATAGTTGTTATTAAAGTCTGTAGTTCCTTTTTTATACTGGAGTCCTGGTTGTTTGCCTTAGTATAACTCATGTTGAAAATCTACCAGAAGGAAAGTATTTGTTCAGATGAAGGTTTTGACTGGAAATTATAACCAATTTCAGTTTATAAGTAGATATTCCTGAAGAGAATGTTGAATACTATCAAATTCTGCAAAAATAAATCCACTTTTTCCTGATATGAAACAAATTTCCAGTGAAGATATATTTTCCTTAGTGGAGCTTGTGAAATCTGCTGCTACACCATGACCATGCTAGCCACGCCCCCAACTGTCCATTTTCTGAGAGTTGTACATTCCCAAGGCCAGTCTGGTTATCCTCCTGGTTGCTAGTCTGTGATGCAGCTGTGGCTAAGGCTACAATCATCTCTACTTTAGTCAGGTTGGCATGCCCCAGTCCTTTGACTTGGCACATCTCAGCCAACTGGCTCTTTGTCAGCTTGCCATACTCCTCTGCGGACAACCTTGACTGCCCTCCTTGACTAACTAAGCTAACAAAAAATAATAAAACAATTGTGATATGGAACTCTGAATGTTCACTGTGTGGCTGCTTCGGAGTACAAACACCTTCTTTACAGGCTACAGGAGTTCAATATCCACACCACTGAATCCCAGTAAGTGATGTGGTGATCCCACAACTGCCGGCCAATAAATGTGATGACCTGCCACTGGACCAGTAATGAAGGAGCCTCAATCCTCACCACTGGCAACAGTGGGGAATGTACATTGGGTGGATGACAAGGTACACATGCAGTATTTCCAGATGCAACTCTCTGCATCAAGTGCAATTTTCCTTAAGAGCATACAGAGAATACAGTCAGTTTGGGGCTGGTTTCTCCCTCTGTCTCCAGATCGCCAGTAAGACTCCCCACTGGCACAGCTATAGAGCTGAGATCTCAGCTGAGTGACCAAGACAAGACCTCCAGCACCCTCTCTGTCCTACCAGTGCTCCGTGTCCCTGTCCAAGTAGTTCACACACACACACACACACACACACACACACACACACACACACACACACACACACTCTTTGAGGTTTGATTTACACACACACACACACACACACACACACACACACACACACACACACACACACACACACACACACACACACACACACACACACACACACACAACTGGGAAAGGCTGAGACAAATGTACTAGCTATGCCCCTTCTGCCCAGACTATAAGGTAGTTTATATTGCCACCAGTCACTCCTTATCAGCTACTATAAGACCCTTAACAAAGTGTGTCAAATCTTACTTTGTAATGTTACTATTAATACAAATGGTAGTTTAACCAAGAGCAAGGCAATTCAGAGTGGCCCACACAATGTCACCAAATAAATATGCAAGTACTTTCAGAACTTAAATATCTATAGACAGATAAACCACAATGAAAGGTTTAAATGTATTTAATAATAAATAATAAAAGAACAAGAGAATACTGAATATATATGTACAGTGGCATCAGAGTTCAAAATCACAGGAAGAATTTAAAACAGCATAGCAGGACAGTCTCAAATAAATAAAGAAAAACATCTAACTTAACTGTTGCTATATTCCTGACTATATCTAAGAGAATTATAATGTTCCCTAGACTTACTCAGAACAAGGCAGATGTATGGCAAATGGATCTTGATGTTGTCAGGTCCAAGACAGAATACAGAATGCTCTCTCTCTCTCTCTCTCTCTCTCTCTCTCAGAGACTTCTTAAATTAATAAATTGAGTTATCTTGAATATTAAATTAATTGTTTGTCATCTGACTCCTAGTTCCCAGGCCACAAAACAATCAGTACAATCAACAATCAGCTGGTAGCATTTAGCATCTGCCAGTAAAAATACATAGACAAAGGTTTTTTTTCAGATCTAAGGCAGATCCTGGGAGACATAAAATAATAAAATACTTCCAAGAAAATACAGAAAACTTCTCAGCACAGACATTGAGTCTCCTTGCTGCCATAAAGTAATTTAATTTCTGCTATTTTTCTGAAGTTAACCTCCTGTATTCCAATTTTCATGTTAAAATATACACATCAAAACAGTTACAGTTGTGCATGCACATTTCTGTTCTTTTGCAGTAGGGCATGCTGTGGTTACATTTCAAGCACTTTGCAAAAACATTTTTTCAACACACGTCTGTACAAACAAGTTTGATATATACATGACATACAGTTCTAATACATTTGTAGCACAAACATCTTATATGAATCATGTTGATATTCACAAATGACATATACTTATTTACAAAATTCCAGACAGCTGTGCTGGCAGTATCTCTTTTTGTTACACTTCTATATAAATCATGTTAACATTACAAGTAACATATTATTATTTACAACATTCCAGATAGTTGTGCTGGCAGTATCTCCCTTTATCGCAGTAATGTTGTCCATCTGAAAAGTAAAGTTTCATGTTAATCACAGCATTGACAACTGTCCTGGTATGCAGAAACCCAGTGATGAAAGCACCGGGAACACATGTAGATAGCAATCTGAACTTTGACTCCCAAGTACCCACACTGCTATTGAAAGCTTATGTTGTGCACATCATAAGTCACACCATCATATTGAGATGTTAGGACTGTATGGCAATACTATAGTCAAACCTCATTACAACACCAATGTGGTATAATGCTCTTTTTCACATGTACCTCACCAGAAATATGTAGCAGCTGGAGAGACCACAGGCCTTCTCAGCAAGATAACACAGGGCCTACAAACTATACCATGATGTATATGGATACATTAAAAACCAAGTCACTGTAATCTTTATGGCATAGGCTGAGGTGATTTCTGCCTGGCCTCCAGGCCAGTCTCTGACCCTGCTCGGGTGGGAGTACTGTATATACAAAAATGTAATATAGCTAATGCTATCACCAGTGTCTGCTGAGGAGAATATATCTGTATCCCACATGCTGGTTAAAATGTTCTCTGCAGTGTCAAGCAATATCTCATACACAGACACACATACATGCATACACACACACACACACACACACACACACACACACACACACACATACACGTGTGCTCATGCACTCATACACATATACACACAGCTAGCTGCAGTGGAAATGGAACCTTTACCTATCAAATTACATAGACTGCAGAACATAGTACTCTATGCAAACATCACAGCTCAAGTCCAACTTGGAGTGTGTCAGACCACACTTTATAGCTGATGACATCAGAAGTGTCTGTTGAGGAGAAGATAGCAGTGTCCCACTTGCTGGTGTAAAATCCTTTCAGTAATGTCAAGCAGCAATTCATACACAGACACATGTGCACAGTTGACTGCAGTTATAATAAAATACCTACCTATCTAATTACACAGACTACTGACTACAGTACTTAATGCAAACACCACAGCACAAAATCCAACTGATACAGGAGTGCAGGTGAACTTATAGTAGATGACATCAGAAGGCCATGTGGGAGACAAGAGTTTGGAATGCCTGCATGAAATGGATGAGTAGGCATGTGCAAGTATTAAAATACTGTCATTGCATGGCATTGGAGCAGTAACTGTGGGATACACACTTCTGCTCTGCTGTCTAGACATACACATAACCAGTTGACTGCAGTGAAGGCAGAATGCCTACCTGTCTAACTACACAGACTACAGACCACAATACTTTACACAAGCACCATGGCACATGTCTGATTTATACAAGAGTGCAGGTGAACTTATAGTACATGACATCAGCAGGCCATGTGGAGGACAACAAGTTGGGAGGCTGCATAAACACATAGCTTCATAGGTTTATAGAAGGCTACTGGCCTAATAGCAATAAGGTGTTCAGAAGCCTAGATGGGTAACAACAGATACCCATACTGAGATTGTCGTTTTTAGCAGAGTGAGTTTGTGAGCAGCACCAACTGGCCCTCTCCATTAGGAACACAGGTGCCAGCCCAGGGTGACTTCACAATCACTGAATCAGTAGTCAAGGTTGCACTTGAACAGGGTCATTGAGGAACAGTGCTTCACATGCAATGGGAGTGTATTACAGAGGATTGTGAATTGTTGTGGGAAATACTTGTCTCCTCAGCATGTTCTGTTTATGTCAAAGGCTATGTTGAGAACCCTGGGACAAATTATTCTTGCCCCATTTGATTTGCAGATGTCCATCATTCCCAGAAGGCAGGGTCTGAGACTGCTCAGCAGGGCAGCCATAGATCACCTCTCAGCAGCCTCTATGATACCAGGTAGAGTGACAGGTATGTCAGTCTTTCCATGTATATCATATTTGGAGGCCTGGGAGTCTACCAGGCACAACTCTGTGTTCTCTGTAATTGTTGCAGGTGTCTGGTGATGTACAGACAGACAGATGTGAGCATTGTACACCATTATTGGTGTGATAAGGGTAGAGTACATCAGAGGTATGACTACTCTGGTATTGGATGTGATGTCCACGTGTATGATGTGCACAGTGCAGATTGTGTGTGCAACCACTATGGGCACATTGTAATGAAAGTGTAGATTGCTATCAACATGTGTTCCTGTGTTCCCAAGTCTCACATCATTGTGTTTGAGCTTAGGAGGAGCTATGTATATCATAAATAGCAGGGCTACATCATTGACAAAGGTGACAAAGAGTCACTGCATGCTTTAAAGATCAGTCCATTAATTTGTCACCAATCATCAGTCTGTGTCAGTCCCTACTGTAATATGTTACCATCACTGTGGGACTCTCGATGAGTGTGTCCAGTTAACAGTCATCATCAAACTTGGTAAACCACAGACCATCTACTGTTGCTTGTGCTTCAGGGAAGTATTTTCCAAACATTTAAGGGCCCAGCACAGATCCCTGTGGTATTCCACTGGTGAATGGACTAGTGGTGGAGGTACAGTTCTCAACTGTGAGAGTGTGTGTTTTGTCATTGAGCCAGTTGGCTATCTATCTAGTACTATATGACCTACTTCTCAGATAGGAGATCTTTGCTATGAGACATGAATGGGGGATAGTGTCAAAGGCCTTAGATACCCGAATATAGGCAGTATGTCCTGTTATCCCTAAGCCAGGTCTTTTGGGTCAGTATCCAAGAAGTCCACTAGGGTCAATAAGCTAGATTTACCCTTACCAAAACAAAAAAAGGGTAGGCTTAATTGTGTTGAAGGTCATCTATGTCCCTGTGGCTATGGTCCATGCTGATTCCTGCACTAGTCTTGGTGATGCAGCTTTTTAGATGTATGGGTCAATAGCTGTAGTTCTGCATGTTACTAGATTGATGTGCATGGCATAGCATACATTTTATATTACATTTTGTAGTGTGGTTGATATATGTGTTAAAAAGTACTGACACCCCAGAGATGTAATGCTTTGGGGGGTGTCAACACATGGACGAATTTTAAATATAAGACATATAGTTAAATAGGGCCCTCAGTTTGTAATGTTTCTATATGTAATTTCATGTCTTACAAAGAAAATGGACAGTAAACAGCAGTAATACTGGATAATATATACATTTCCATAGCACTGTGAGCAGTGGGTTTGTGCAACGGTTAGCAGAGTGCATACGCATGTGAGATATACATGTTTGTGCATAGCTAAGCAGTGCACAAATGCAAACCACATTTCTAAAATCTGACAGCACTGAGTCCATGGAATACACTTGCTGCTTAACTGACTATGTGGCAGCACATGTTAATTCATTGATAGATTCCTTTTCTGAGCCTGATGGTAGTGGGTTTAAATACAGGTGCATGTCATATTTTAAAATACTTTCCATTACAGAGTGATAATGCAACAACATGAATTGTTTATATGAGATATGTTGCTGTGCGTTGGCATAGTGCAGCAGTGTTAAGCATCATTGCACAGAAGTAACTACAAATGTTTGCCGCTGCTCACTGTTGGTGCACAATGTGCACCTCTGTGCAAACATGGAGCCCAAAAAGTGAAGGGATCCATTGGTTCTCCAGCATTGCTAAAGTCTGACAGTATTCTTCTTCTTTCGGCTTTTCCCGGTTAGGGGTCGCCACAGCGGATCATCTATCTGCTCATGATTGGCAGTAGAGTTTTATGGTCTCAAGTTGCCAGCCCAGCACCCAACCTTCCACAGAAGGCACACACATGCACACACTCACACATAGGGCCAATTTAGAGTGTCCAATCTACCTACTGCATGTCTTTGGGATGTGGGAGGAAACTGGAGCATCCGGAGGAAACCCACTTGACCACAGGGAGGACATGCAGACTCTGCACAGAAGGCATCCTAGCTGAGAATCGAGCTGGAGAACCTCTTGCTGTGAGGCGACAACGCTAACCACTGCACCACCATGGCCGCCCATTAAAGTCTGACAGTATTAAGTCTCTGGAATACACCTGCTACTTAACTGACTCTGTGGCAGCATGTGTTAATGCAGTTAATGCAGACATTCATTCCTTTTTGGGGCCAGATGGAACTGGGTTCAAATACAACTGTATCTAATACTTTTAACTACTTTTGTATTACTGTTACTGCAAGTTGGTGCACAATGTGCATCAGTGGGCAATAATGCAAAAAAAAAAGAAATGTGGACGATAGGACAGTGGTGAAATGGGGACCAAGCAGGGGGAAGAACAAATGAAAAGAGATACAGCAATGTGCAGCAGAGAGGTAGGAAAGAACCATAGTTATCCATTTCTTCAACAGTAAAAACTGACAATATATGCAGAATATTAGCTGAATTTGGACAGTCACCTCCCAAGAAAGGGGTGACCATAACACACTCATGATGTATAGTCAACTGGATTGAATCATGTGTGTCATGAATACACATGTATGAAATGGAGAACTATGCATGGGACAATATTTTTTGTGGGACAGGTGCCCCTTTTTTATTTTTTTGAGAGAGGAGAGGAATATTGGGGAAGGGATGTAGGTATGTCTAGGTCTGGTAAGTTGGGTAGGTGAGGAAGCAATTGCCAATAGACAAGACAAGCAAGACAAGACACAGAGATGGTGATAGACACAAGAGGTGGGTGGACACCATGGTTGGGGTGAGGGTGTGGATATCCAGAACCATGGTCATCAAGCTGGGTGACTGTGAGAATCATGTCCTTACCACAGGACTGTCATAACTGTCACCTCACTTGGCCACTGGCTGGAGGGCTTGACATCTCTTTCTCCTCCTCCTGGTACTACTTACAATGAGGGGGAGCAGCATCTTTAGCTGACATAGGTGTGCATCAACAGTGCAGCACACAACCCTATGCACCATCCCTGGCACCTGTAGCAGGTGATAAACTTACCATCTCTGCCACTGTTCCTGGAAGGAGCCACTGGACTAGTCTCCAGGGAAGGACTACCTCAGGGGGCAGGTAGTGCATGGGCAGCAGAGGTGATGCTGCCAGGTTGGCTCCCAGACCTGCTAGGCAATGGTGTCAGGGCTGGTGGAGAGGGGGCAGGCGGATCCTATGGGGCAGGCCTACCCCACTGAAAAGTGTGGTGTTAATATTAAATAAAATTATAATAAAATTAAACATAAAAAATGAAAAAAATAAAGAAAAAAGTTAAAAATAAAATAAAAAAGAGAGATAAGGGTTCGGGTGAGAGATAAAAAAGAGATAAAATTAATACCTTCATATGTAACATACAATGCATTAATACAATTATTTGACTGTTATCCTAACATTTACTCTTAAGACTACCACCTCCTAACAGATAAATTTTACTTTTAAGACTACCAGCTCCTAACAGATGCATACTATAATACAGATTTCAGGAAGTACTACTTGACGTGCATATATTGTACATATGAGTGTTCTAATTATACAGATGATAGTTTATAGCAGGACATGTGTGCCACTGGTATAGAGCTTTTACTTTAAACCTTTAAGTTACACATAATTGAAGAATTAACAGTATTGTATAGTTGGAAAGTGTGGTATTTGAATCCACAACCTCCAACTAAATTCTAATATTGTACTCCTGATTTGTGCTACAGACTAGTGCATGCATACTTGCTTTTACAGCTGAGATATGCATGCTCAATTTGATACAACTCTATAAAATACCAAAAGCTATCTTTAACTTTTAAAGCTGCAATAAGACAACTCTTCTGCTTCATACATACTGCATACTTCCCTCATCCTTGCCAATCTAGCCCCATGGATGCTTTCATTAACTTCTCTTCCCATGTCAGCTATGGAAAAAAAACAGAACAGAATACCATTATGAATACCAGCCTTGCCTATATTCAGCTTTTAAAAGTCTTACAAGTACTCTCTGAAGTTGATACTTACACATCTGTGTGATGTCTGCAGTCCTAAATTCCTCAATCCAAGCATTGAGGGTATCCATCTTCCTCTGACATAGGTCACTATAGTGATGCCTACATTGGTCACCAGTGTACGTGATACTGGTGGCACTGGATACAGCCTGGAGCAACTATCCCAAGTTTTAGATTTATACTTCGAGCTAGAATTGTCCCCCTCCAACAGCCTGGCACTTGGTGTTTAACTAGGAGTCCAATAAAAATCTTGGACTCCTGAACACCCCATCTTTGTGCCCAAAATGTCACACCCTCTCCATGAATGCCTGCCATATCTACCACAGATCAAGACAATGGGCCACCAGTTCCAGTTATTGCATTTACAGGGAGTGTGCACACCATCTGAAAAAGTTGTGCACCACTTACCATCAAGAAAACTCATTGCTCGGCAGTGTGCACCTCCGAGCACTGTGTCTGAGCAATGGTAAGCGGTAAGCAACAGTGGCATACAGGGAGAAATTGTATAATTACAGTTGCAATTATGTGGAATATTAGATGTACAGGCAGTTGTGTATTTATGTTAGGCAACTGTGAAGGTCATGCCAGTCCAGATAGCAGAAATATTCTTACAGGAATATAGTATACAGTAAACTCACAGTCATACATTTCATAATAATGTGATAATACATAATGGGAAGTGGAACAAAAGTAAAAGTGTATGGAATATGCTGTGTTTGACCCAGGTCTATGGCAGTCCTACACTTACACCTGTTTCCAAAAGAGCATTGAGAAAACACTTGTATATGTTGCAATTCATTGCTATAAACTGCAAAGTCACAACAGTAAAACAAAGGTTGCACACCTTGTACTAGAACCCAAGATCAACTTTACTCCAGACCTACACTTACACCTGCTGCCACAGGATTAATTACATGATATTCCCTATTTTACTTATCATTCTGAAGGTCTCACTGTTTCAGTGCCACTTAGTGGGTTTGCACGAGGCCCAATAGTATTAATTAAATGCATCCATTTTCTATTTTTGGCTATCTAGGTCCTGTCTGCTTTCTGGCTGGGCCAGTTTGTCCACTGCTGTGCTTCACACCAACTAGATAAGCACAGCCAAACTTGACATTAATTTTTCTCCATTTCCCATGTTTTAACTATGTGGCACATTGTGCAAACATTGGCAAATTAAAAAAGAAAAGAGAGGAAATTATATAGTAGTTGAATTGAGAAAAACAACCTATGACATACACTCTAGAAAATGTTAGTATAAATAAGATATTACTGCATAGGTCTGGATTTGAACTTTCACTCCAATGCACTTTCAGACCACAGGATGGGTGCCTTATCCCTCTTGGCCACACAAACAGCTTTACAGCAAAGAACTTAACTCAATATGCACACAACCATCTGCAACAGCATCTACAGTGATATCAAAACATACAAGTATTATTTGTACATTTAGTAGTTTTGGATGTAGTGCACCTAATGATCACATAACCTGTCATGATTATTGTTTGCAAATATGCAGCTCTACCTTACATTTCTGTGTTTGTTGACCATTCTTCATTTATCTGAGCAGTAATCTGAGCCATGCAGTGTGTAAGCTATTCTGTATCATTGGCCTTAAAATGTGTAAGGATATTAAATGGAAAAATATCATATGCAGTTGCCAACAAATGAAGGGCAGGTTGGATGTTAAGGAACACACCCTGTGACTTCTGTGCTGCTTACTTACATTTCCAACTTTACATCTAACACTTTGTAGACCTAACCTGACTCACTCAATGGAAGTAAGGCAGCCTGCAGTGTTGTTGTGTTTTCCCTCTCCCAACCACTAATCATTCACATGTGCAATCCATTAAAAACAAACACTGAGTGAGTATCTATACTATGTTTACATCTCCTATAAGGCTCTACATTTTTGGGATTCAGCAATTCTGATGAGTCCACATCTCATCTGCATATTCACCATGCTAATGGTCCCAAATCTGCACCCTATACAAAGGCAACCATGTAGCTAGGAAAACTGGTGGTGAGGAGAGTTGTATATGTTTGTAAGACTTTAAAAAACTTTTCATTCAGGATATATCTGTACAGGGGAGTACTGAAATTCAGAAGGTATGCTTCCATTTTGTCACCTACATACTGCACATGCTGGAATGTATTTAAGAAAAATCTGAAGCAAATGCTTTTACAGTTTTATCTGTAGGCATTAGTTAGAAGTGTACTGATGGGATGGGTATATTTGTCAAGCCATTTTGGAGGTATACATGATTGCCAATACATGAAACTGGAGAAATATGCACAAATGTTTCAGGGACAGGTCCTTTGATAGCACTTTTAGCATTTCAAAGATGGTTTCTTAGTAAACTGGGCCATTTGCCTGTTGTTTTGGATGTGGTACTGTTATGGCACAAACAAGTATGGACTGTTGTATTGGGGGAGCAAAGGTGAATTACTGTTATGGCACAAACAAGGATGGGGTGTTCTTTTGGTGGGGAGCAAATGTGAGTTACTGTTATGGCACAACAAAAAGGATATGTTGCTCTTATTGCTCTCCTTGTTTTGCATCCTGCCTGTTGCTAGTATTCCACATCTCTAGACTGTTAGTGTCTACCTTTTCTGTTTTACCTGGAAACAGTTATTTTGTAACTATGTGATACTTATGTCTATTATCCTCCTGTTATCTATAAGGACACCTACTAGAATGCTACCCAGGCTTGTCAATCCATGGAGACCCCCCATTCACCAATGCCAAGAACCGGTGATTTTAGATGGCTTTAGGCAATATTTTATTTATTATTTTATTTTACATTTGTTGACCGGGAATATCCAACTGGATGTATGTCCATTTTCAGTGGAGGCCCCGGGAGAAAAGCTCCACAGTAAAATTCAGACAATCATTACAAGGAGGAAAAACTCCACAGTAACATTCAGACAATTATTACAAGGAAAACAGAGGTGTTAAATCCATAGAAAGTAACAGTCTTTAACATAGAGAAGTAACATATAATACATGTTTTGGTTCAAGTTAACATATCAGGTATGAGGGTGACATAGGTCAGTTTAAGGCAGAGTGAGATTCAGGTTTAACAGCATTGTATAGAGTACACACAGGTAATCAGTTTATTGATTATATTCCATAGTGGTGAGGTAGTGTAGGATAGTATAGTGGAGGAGTTGGCCAGGTAGGTAGGTAGTGGAGAAAAAAGTAACGGGGTAGATAGAGTCGAATATTAACAAGGGAGAAATAGGGAAGGTTGAGTAGATGATAGGACAGGTATGGGAGACTGAAAAGTGAGGTGTTAATATATATAGCAGATGTAGGGAGATAGAGTGTGTGAAGTAGTTAGTGGATAGGTAATTTAGAAATATGACAATGGCATATGAGTGAAAATATGGTGCTTTTCTGCTGGAAAGGGGATAGGGAAGATATGGCACATAACATGTGAATATTGTGGCAGATTGTGGATGACGTCACTGCCATTAATTCTGTGCCACATGTCTTTTTTGGGATGGGGGGTTGTAGCTTGCTACAGTTATAAGCTAGGCTAAAGTTATCAGCCATGTTCTTGTTAAAATTATAGTTAATGGACATTTAAAGGGATAAATGTATTACCCCCTGTGCTACTAAGTGTGATGATGTTGCCCTTACCTCTTGCTTAACTTCTTGAAGGACTGTCTAGACTACAGAGTAGTATCTGAACTGCATATGGTAAGGCAAACATTTTTATGTCAGTACTGCTGAGCAATTTAAAGAAATATTGTAGTGTGTGATGTCGAGCTCAGGCCTGTTGTGTGTATTGCTGTATTATCTGTACTATTAGTTTATTAGTATATATTGCACTGTAGTAGTGCATTTATTAATTTATTCCTGTATTTCTTGCTTTTTATCACAGGTGATCATAACAATGGGAGTGTGGGCCCTGTGCCACCTGATGTCAGTGTATCAGCAGACACTGATGATAATGGTGGACAAAGTGAGGCACAGTCTGGGGGTGCAGTGGTTTAATCTGACACTGAGGTTGACACAGAGCTATCCAAAAAATGAATTTCTTGAAGGCTGTGATAGCCGAGGTGCCAAGGTCTGGTTAATACATTTTGTGGAACTGTTGCCAGTAGTCTTTTATTTTTTTGGATTTACCTTTGGATGTGTGGCTGTTGTTGTATTGACATAGAGCTATCCCCTGAATTACCATCAGACACAACCAGTAGGCCTATGCCTATCCAGTCCAGTGAGCCCACAGATATTGGACAGGTGGAGGATGAGGACATTGATCCAGAAAATATGGCTAGTGCAGCTTTAGTGCCCATTGAGTCTAGTCTTAGCCAAAGTGTGGGTGAAGTGCCATGCAGAAGGATTGACAGGGGGGCTCAGTGGGGGCCTGCTGTCCCTCCTCCACCTGTTGGAGGTGTCTCTTCCCATGTCACTGTGTTACTGACTCACTGGATCAGATGAATGACACATTGGAACAAGGGGTATCTGTCATGGAAAAGCAGCATCTGTGATGGGACATGTGCTGGAAGGGGAACAGCATCCTCATGGGCATGGGTCAGCCACATCATCTGCTGTCAGCCAATGTAGCTGTGCTCAATCATACTCCCATAGTGGCAGTACTTCCACTGCTCCATCAGTAAGTGTGCTGTCCACACCCAGATGTAACAGACCATGGGGCCATGATTCTGGGCATCCCCATGGAGGAGGCTCATACAGCAGACATCACTCACATTGAGGTAGCAGCACTGCATCTTACTGTGGGCGTGGATGTGCCAGTGGAATGCCTGGCAGAGCCAGTTCTCTTGATCAAGGATGACAACGATGAACTGCCACTTCTACCATATACGGCTCACACCTGTCTGACATACCAAAACACAGAGCTAGCACAGAGCTTGGCTGTGTTCATTCAGACACTCACACACCAGTTTCACCTGAAGGACCCCCTACAGACACACACAACAGTTACTCATTTTGTCTCACTGGCCATTTATTCATTTATCCAGATGTCTGCCTTCTTCTCTTTCTTACTCAGACACACTCGCTGACCTTTTATGGCAGCCTAGGCTTCCTGCCCCCTACACAACACTCTGTACAAGTGACGATAGCTGTATCATATCTCTGTTTTCTATCTTTTGGATTCAGGGAAGCAAAAGCTTTGTGTCTGATGCTCAGGGTGCATAGCTAACTTAGTTCTTAGCATATCTACATTTGTGGTGTTGAACTGGTAATTATATTGGCCTTGGAAAGTTATATAGTTGGTAGCATCAACATTTCCCATCTTTACAGTGAATGATCTTGAAGATAGTGGAAGAGGTAAACAGCTTCAAGTATCTGGGAGGGGTGGTTGAGGAGAAGGGTAGTCTGAATGAAGAGGTCAAAGCTATAATCAGAGGTGCTGCAGCCAACTGGCATAGAGTACCAGGTGTAGTCTATGACAGAAGAATGCTAAGGAAGCTGAAAGGTAAGGTGTATAAGACAGTGGTGCAACCATTACTACTGTATGATACAGAAACATGGGCAGTAAAGGCAAAGCATCTGAAGAAGCTACAGCTGATGGAAATGAAGTGTCTGGGAAATGTGGCAGGATCCACACTGTGGGACAAATGAAGACATGGGGACATAAGAGTAAAAGCCAAAGTAGCTCCAAGTGCAGAAAAGATAGAAGAGAACAGTTTATGGTGGTTTGGGCATATATGTAGAAAAGCAGAAGACAATCTGGTGAGGAAGATTTGGGACAGACAGGAAGAAGGTAAAAGGAAATGAGGACATCCAGCAAAGAGGAGGATGGATTGTGTGAAAGATCTGCAATAGTCAGGCATGACTGTTGAAGAAGGCAGGAGTGTGGCACTGAATTGAGAGAGTTGGTGACAGTTAACATGATACCCTGACCCCATGTAGAAAAAAATTGGAAAAAGGGGGCTGATGATGATGATCTTGTGAGGGTTGTGAAGTCAAAAACTGTAATGTGTATCATTACTTCCTAACTTCTCTCTTTAATCATTTTCCAGTACAAACATATGGTGCTAAACTGAGGGCATGCGGTGATCATCAGTACTTTTGAGAGGTATGACTGTGAATCTTTGATGCACGAGGCCTACTACTTAGTAATGGACACATAAGTGAAATAAGTCTCTGCTGTCACATGTTAAGGTAAGTTCTGTACAGATCTCCCACCTTTCACTAGCTTACTGGACCAAGTAATGAAATACAAGGATATGCCACAGAGCTATATTATTAAACATTACACTCCAGGTTTAGGACTTGCCTTGTAAATGCAGCAGTTGACACAGTTTTAGTTCAGGGCTGACTCTGATGCAAACAGTACACAGCCAATACATGGGGAGGAAATGGTTGTGTGAGTTGCCTGCCACCAATGTTACTATATGCATGTGAGTAGGAGGATGGTTTTAGGCCCCTAGGTGGTGAGTGAGTGTGCTATACATTGTCTCTTAGCCAGTGCAAAGGCATGTCTGTCTGCACTCACAGCAGCTGGTGGTTCCCCCTGTGACTCCCCATCTGCCTGTGGCTATGGTGACCTTGCCATTGGTGGTGGGATGTGTGCCACTTCCCCTTACTGATCCTGCTGAAACTGTTTTCTCAGGATTATATTGTGTAGCATGGCACATACTGTGAGTATTTCTGTACATGTCCATGGATTGTACTGCAGGGCTTCCCCAGATGAACCAAGGAACCAAAACTGTGACTTCAACAGCCCAAACACTCACTCTATGATATTTATTGTTTGAGAGTGTGCCTCATTATGGCATTATTCTGTGGGTGTGTGCATTTCTGATATTTGTCATCAGCCATGGTTCCAGTGTATAGCCTGCATCCCCCAATAAATCCCTCTGTGGAATATCCCTCCTTAGCAAACATCTGGTGCAGTTGGGAGGTGTGCCAGATATGTGAGCCATGGTAACTGTCAGGGTTGCCAGTGCATACATTCAGGATTATTCCCTTGGCATTATACACAATTTGGCAGTTGATAGAGAGATAGCCCTTTCTGTTAATGTAGAGCCTACCCTGTTTCCTGCGTGGTGCCTTAATTTTTACATGTGTAGAATCTATGGCAACCAGTACTTCAGGATAGTATGCTACATGATAGAACTCCTGCATATTTCTGGCCCTCTCCTCAGAATTAGGGAGAAAATATATGTGGTCACTGGCATGTTGGAGGATAGCATTCAGGAATTGGTAGAATGTTCTGGATGTTGATGTCTGTGACACCTCCAGCATGTCCCGTGTTGGTGTTTGAGATACTTGTAGTGAAGATTCTATGGGCTACACGTACCTTTGTCTCCATTGGGATAGGTTCCCTCTGTTGGCTCTGGCTCTGAGTTGAGGATGGGGGAGGTCGCAGAGTTCCTGTAGTGTGTGCCTGGTCACCCAGTAGCGCTTCACAATTTCCACATCATGTAGATTGTGAAAAGTTAAATGGGGCCTGAAAACTCTTCTCCTTCTCAGCCTAGGCCTATTAGCAGTAGCAGCAGGAGCACTGGCTTCAGCCTGTAGCATATACAAATGAATTAAAGCAGCAGCAGCAGCCCCGACATTCTGTCCTTGTGGACTCCTTTCCTTGACTGTATTACAAAAGTTTTGAAATCTGCAGGAAAGAAAAAACAGCACAAAGTCTACACAGATCCTTTTTAGCTTGCTGAATAGCTAAACCATGTTGGATTGGTTAATCAGCAAGCAATTCAGCTGCTTATGCAGTAATTAGCATGTCACAGTGTTTACCTTGTTTGTGCTGTGGTGTGAGCTGCTACACGGTGTTTACTGAATCAAAAATTTTCGCGGCCATGTGCGCATTGCGCCACGACATGCACACTGTGAAAAACGACAGTGTAGGCTTTATTGAATCCCCCTGCTTATCTTATTAAGTATTTCAGTAGTTTCATGAACTGTTCGTCTAAATATACACATTTCAAATTGTATATTTTACTTGGTTGAACATTATTGGCCTGCCAGAGTATTATATATGCTGTCTACTTTTTTCAATTATCATATGCAAAACCATAACTTTAAATATGTTGTTTTCCCTTACTTTTACTGCATGGAATGCATGTTCTCAACACTGCATACATTTTGAAGTTAGAGAGTAAATATTGCGAATGTGAATACTGTTGAAAGAAAAACTGTACTTTTTGCAAGTGAGAAGCATTCTTGTTTCACCGAGACGCAGTGAAAGCCTTCCCCATATATATGTTTGCTGCTAGATAGCTCTGAAATAACATGCTTGGTCATACAAGAGTAAAAATGTGGATTGCTTTAAACTGCTATTCACCATTTAGTTTTTTCCCTTTCACCAATGCTGTGCAACCATGGAGTTTGTATATATACATTTGGGAATGTGGAGCTGCCCCCATATGAGAAGCACAGGAGCTTTCCCCATGCAAAAACACTTGTTACATGTATTTATATTTAGTTAAGTGTTAGCAACATGTTTCATACTTTTTTTAACCAAACATTTGCAGTATGGGCACTAATGTTATGGTGTTGCATAGCAGATGCGCAATGAAATTGGAGGCAATTATATTAAGGAGGCGGGGGCATGGGTCAAAGCCCTCTGCATGGGGGATATGGCTGATTTTGCCCCATGTAAAAACTGGAGCTGACATTCCATGTCAAATTCTTTTTTTTTTTCGTATTAATTTGAATGAAATTCAAAATCATCTTGTTATTACCCAGATTATAGAACCACACAGTTTTGGATGTAATATAATCTGTTCACTCTCCCCAGTTCAAGTAATGTCATGGTTTGTTCCTGCACTGATATTTTCACAATACTCTTTCAATAACACTAGTTTTAAAATACAGCTTTTTAACTATGACCTTTTCTGAGCCTTTATTATTATTACCCAAATTATCAAACCACGTAATTTTTGACATAATACAATCTTTTCTCTCTCAAACTGAAATAATGGCATGGTTTGTTGCTGTGCTGATATGTTCATGTTACTGTTTTAATAACGCCTCCAGTTTTAAATATATTTTTCTATGACCTTTTCTGTGACTTTATGGCAGATATGATTCTTTCTTGGATGTGATTTGTTTAAACAATAGAATGTTTCAGTAATTTGATACACTAGCCCCAGGATTCACGAGTCCTCCGTGTAAGACTAAAATAGTCTTACACAGAAATGCCAGTCTAAGAGTAAGATGGCAGCACACCATGCATATTAATGAGGGCGCACTGCCTCAACTCAAAGGCTAACATGGAGCATGCATGAGTGCAGGGGGCATGTTGGACTGCCGAGCAGTCCAAAAATCTATGCCTCTGCAAGTCACACAACTGGGAAATGTCAACTGACATGAGCGAGTCCGCTCAAATGTGTACATACCCAATGCTACACTCCCCCACATTCTAATTCCCTGTACAATTATAAAATGTAAAACTTGTATTTTTTTTTATTATTATTCCCGATATAGCTGCCCGTATTTAAGCATGTTTGCGCGGGTTTGCCCATTGCTTAGCTGCAGTTAGCAGTCAAGACATCGAAGAGGATAATAAGAAACGTATATGCAAATGAAGCAAAATAACAATAGCGTAGTGTAGAACCTTCGCACAAAGAGGAGGCATTCCCGGTTCAAGTCCCACCACTCCCCTTTTCATTTTCTGTTGAAAATTAGTATATGAAAAGAATTCCTGACATTTATCATTGAAATTTTAGCAAAAAGCATTGAAATGGCCTATGTAGTAGTGAACGAATTTTATATATATATACATATATATATATATATATATATATATATATATATATATATATAAGAAAGTGAAATGGTTATGCATACTGATGAATGCATAAGTAACATATCTTAAGCAATCTGAAGCACTGCTAAGCAAAGTTTACCAGTATTAAGCACATTTCAGTATAATTGCTCATAGATTAGCACTGCTCTAACTAGCACAATAGATTTGCGCGGAGCTGCGCATCACACCAACTAGCACAAAGAGAAGATGTTTGCGCGTAGCTGCACACCACGCTAACTAGTGCAATGCCAGGCAACGTTGGGCAATGTAGAGCAACGTAGAGCAATGTCGGGCAATGTAGAGCAATGTCAGTAAAACACAGCCACAGCTCCTAGCTGGTCTGGCCAGTAGTAAAATAAAAAGCAATGACCGGCCTCGAACCCGGGATACTGTGCACCATAATCAAAGTATTGAACCACTAAGTCATGACAGCTTTTAATAAGCATGCACTTTCAACACACACATACATATCAATGGAAGTTTACCCATTGCTAAGCAGGTGTACCTTCAGCTGAGTTTTTTCAAAACTGGCCAATCACAAATAAGTGCGGGAAATGATGCATATTTAAGCTCCATAGGCAGGAATACTTGCCATAACTGGTTGTAGCTCCCATCTGCAGGCAGCAATGGCTGGTGCTGGAGAGGGCTGTCATTTTCGAGTGCAATGTTGGGGCATTGAGGAGTCAAAAGTAATGGTTTGGCTCCTTGTCCATAATCATGAGGATAGACTCCTGTGGTGCCAGTACCAGGGCACCCAATACAAAGCAGAAGCCTGGGACCATCTAGCTCATGAACTCACCAGTGCCACAGGTGTCTCTCTGACTGATGAGCAGGTCAGACACCACCACACAGACCTGAAGAGACGCAAGGCGGATCAACTAGACCAGTGGATCCAGGAGGCCCATGAGATGGAAAATGCCCCACTACTGAGTAAGTAGCCATGGAATTAAGTATGTAAGAATTGCTATTCTAGTGTATAGTATGGATAGGTATGTCTCAATATCACTTCATTTACTTCACAGCTGCAGGTGTCTGTGCTGCGAATCAGCAAGCCTATGCAGATATGCTTCTAAGGCTGCGCCACCAGGCAGGTTAGTAATTATTCTGCTTGTACTGTTATGTAAAATAAATGAGAGAGCCTGAAAAAAAGTGTTTTAACACAATAAAGAAAGGTATAATAATTCTCTAATAATTATTCTGCATTTACTGTTATATAAAATAAATGAGAGAACCTCTAGAGCCTCTAGAAAAGTGTTTTAAGTCTTTAACAAAGGTATAATTCTTGGAGTGTGTCTGTGTCATTTTCTTTGATATGTTGTTGTACTCTTGCATTATAGAAATAGTACTGTTGTATTAAGCGCTGTTAACACACAGTTGGGTAGGCCCATATAAAGTGGATGAAGGGAATGCCAGTAGCTTTTAAGCATATTCACAGTCCTCAACTGTTGGTTCATGCCCAGCATGTACAGGTTAATCTGGCACATGAGTAGCTTGGTATTGTGTTCCCCAGAAATGTCATTGTGCTGGCAGAAATGTAGGGAGCTGTTAACATATAACTGATAATTTCACCTAAACATATCTAGATAAATATAGGAAAGTAGAGCTGTCAGTGTACCATCTCAGCAGTAGTGTGTCTGAGCAATTCACAAAATATGTAGCAGTAACATCTGCATCCCAGACAGTTTGTATGTCAGATACAGCCCATGTATATAAAGATCTAGCAAAACCCATTTCACGATTTAAGGACAATTGGGTATTGTAATAATACATGTAGGGGACATATAACTGCAGTTAATAGGAATGTAGTGTAAACTAGAAGGATATATAAGTTGTTAATGGAGCTATCATTTTCCACCCTACTGTATGTGCATAAAAAATGCAATCCCACACCTCAATGGGTATGTCTAATCTCAAAACATTTGTTGGGACATATGTCCTATTGGTTTATAAATATCTGTATTTATTTTGATGCATGTGCCCTGTTCAAATACCACAATATTGGTGGCCTGTTGCCATCAATTAAACCTGCATGCTGTTGTAATGTCCACTGTTGTTCCATATATGCATGTGTCATGCTTGCTGTTCAACTGTTGTAACTCTGGTGTGTTGGGTTAATGGGAATACTTCTGCATGCTGTTATAACTAATTGGGAATGCTGTTGACTGTTACTAACCCATATTTTCATTAAATCCTACTAAACATAGAACGTATGGGAAGGCCGGTCCCAGCGGACCCACCTGTTCCACCTCAGCTGGCGATGGCACCTGGCACCAGCAGGTCCGGTGCCCAGCCTGGGACTTCCTCCTCCATTAGCCCTGTGCCACCTTCAGGTGGAAGCACTGCAGGGGATGGGGCTCATCTCCCCATGCAAGTGCGGGTGGAGGAGGGTCAGCTATCACCTTCTGAACGGTCCAGTCTATGGTGCGTAGGGAGATCAAGCGTTCTGTCGCTGATCCTCTACGCCAGCTTGAGGCATGAGTGGCATGACTCACGAGTGAGCATGCTCCTCCTATGCAGCCCCCAGCACAGCCACCCTCTGGGCTGTGAAGGTGCAGTGGTGACTGCCCATGGGCGGGGATCTCATTTCCACTGTTGCCATCTTTGGGCTCATGGGCTTGCAATTTCCAAGCATCCTTCCCCATCAATGGTGTTCACCCACCACATGTGTCATATTCCGTCCCTGTATGCATCTTGTTTGTCCTGTCTGTTTACCTCCCCAACCTATCTCCCCAAATATACCTACATCCTACCCCACATTCCACTCTCACCTGGAAAAAGAAAAAAGGGCAATCTGCTCAAAAAAAAAAAAATTACGCCCCATACATAGCTGCCCATTTTGCACTCATGTTTGCTGGACATATAAAATGTAATTCAACTGGCAGTACAACATACTTTGCTGTCCTCACTCGTCTCCCAGGGGTGGAAGGTTTCATATTTCCCTCCAAAATTATTGCATATGCACAGCGTTGCTGTAAAAGAAATGGGCAGCTATGGTCCTTCCCTACACCCGTCCTGCACTTCCCGAGCTGTTTTCCCTACTGTCTTTCCCTCTTTGTGTCACTTTTTCACCACTGTCCTATCTCGCCATTTTCTTTTCTTTCAAAGAAATGAGCGTGAGGGTTAGCGGGAGTAAGCACTTTTAAGCAGTAGTTAGCGGGTTTGCGGGAGTGTGCGCTTGTGTGCGCTTAGCTAAGCATTGCTAAGCTTTGCGCAAACCCACGCAAACCTGCTTGCAACTGCTTAAAAGTGCCTTAGTCACCCTACATGTGAGGGCCCTTGTTCTGCTCAGCAGCAAAATAAAACACCACTGTCAGTCTCGAACTGCGGACCTTGGATACACTAGACTGCATGAAGTATCACTAAGCCACAGTAGATGTACAGCAGGTTGTTGCTGAAATAGATATATCATGCATCAAAATGAGTGAATGTAAAGGAAAAATAGGAATGCCATAATACAAAACCTGTTCTGTGGAACTTTACCAGCAGTTGTTGTGGAATTGCATTACATGACTGTGATAAGAGAACCAGCCATTCTAGCAGTAAATGATGTTACAGCAGCACTTTACAACCCCCCACACAGTATCATAGCAGGACAAACACTGGCATATCTGACTAGGGCAGATGACATACATCCCAACTGTGACTACATATCAGGGATGTCCCTGATTTTGAAACATATGTTAGCTGTGTCCCTCTGAATCCCCTGAAAAGTACTGACATTAGGCAGAAAGGTGGGGTATTATGCCTAATGAATAATGACAATATGTAGGAGTTAGACACCACTTGTACTTCAGAAAAGGTGTAGTAATTCATATGCACTGGTTCTTCTGAAGTCTCCACTTACTGTCCCTAATATTTTTAAGGTGTACCTCACTTTTACCTACCTTTACCTCACTCTGTTCAAATATGTACCTGAGTGTTTCAGAGGCCTGGCCGAGGCAGAAACACAGGCATATCAGCTTTTCTGTTGTTACACACTGTTCAAATAGCTTTGGAAGGAGTTCCACAAGCATACCCTTATGTAGGAGTACAACACTGAAATACCAAAGGATGTAGCCATGCACTGGTAGCAAACTACTGTAACAATGCCATTGTACCAGTGCTGGAAAGACCTGTGCGTTGCACAGACAGAGAATAACAGCCTAATGTCTGGCTATCATCTGAATAGGTCCACAGTTGGGAGCTATGCAGACAGACTACTTGCCTTGCTAAACTAACAGGTACACAGCAACCATTAAAGTCCAGCAAGATAACATTCACACAATAATACATAATGCTCTCTGTATGTCTGTATCCCCACCCAAATGTACAATATACCTGTGTGTTCAGGGTCTACCAAGGTTGTAGGCAGGCATACTCAGTACTGAAATTGTCCAGTTTTCTTGATCATCCTGTGCTAATGTCAAAAATAAAAAAGCACAAATTGTGCAGAAGTGAGTACATTAATATTCACAGTATAGCAGTTCACAAACAGTTCATGTGCCAAATGAATACATCTCAATAACTACTTTTGTATGGCAGTTAATTGTATAAGTAGATAAGAAACTACATCCCATGTATCTTGTGTTAGCATTTGTAGGGTGAGTACAATCCTACACTGACAACTGTGTACTGAAAGTGGCAACATTCAGGTCTGAGTACAACATTTAAATCACTGGCTACACCCTAGCTTCAGATATAAGAACTATACCAACCTTCTGACTTACACAACAGTGTCCACAGCAAACAAGCATGGGCCCCACTTTGGAAAGCTGAAAAGGCTATGCCTACCTGACATAGCAATGTATAGCATTGGACTGCTATGACAGTGAGTACTGCAATTACCACACAGCAGGCTGCATGCAATTACCAAATGGTGGCCACCAATTGGTGCAGAGGCCATCACATGCACATGTGCAGATACCTATAAAAGCAGGCTGTACTTGCTGGCCACACATGCAATCATCCCATTGCAGATACTGAGAGAGAGAGAGAGAGAGAGAGAGAGAGAGAGACAGAGAGAGACACACACCCACCCACACCAGCCGAAAAAAAAAAAAAGGCAAAGACACATGGAACTGAATACTACCGACACATACAAAGGAAAGGTATGTATTTATTTACTGGCATGTAGTAGATGTATTTGAAGACTACTCTACATACTTTGAAACATCAATATGTGGCAGCAGTACATATCTATGCACAGATGCCCTGCATAACTACTGCCATGGACAGTAGTTATGCAGGGCATCTGCTGTGTGCAGTGGGACATAACTCTGATATATGTAGCTCGGCATCAAATGTCAAATATCTGATCCATGTTATCTGTGTTTGTACAGTAGTGTGGACAATGGCTGTTTGGGGGAGTAGCGCATACAGCTATATAAACATGGATGTGACAGAGTAACACATTCATGATAGTCATATCAACGTGTAGCTTAGCATTGACAACTGCTGTACCAGGCTAGTATGTTAATCTAGCATTTGCAGCTATGTATACACCCTCTAATATTACTGTGGGCTCTCATGTGACACCTGTTCATGTTGCCGCAAGGCCCAACAGGTCAGCTGTGAGGTCTAGGGACTTACAACAGTGTGGACCTTGTGTGTGTATGGCACACACATATGGAGAGATATATCTGTGTCAGATATATTAGCATCTGTACATGTGCATAGAGCAAGGGACATACTGCAACTGTTTGTGAAGGGAGGTCATATATATGTTGGTGAAGGTTGTTATGTACATATTTGTATGTAGATAGTAGTGTGCGGCAAGCAAGACAGCATACAGTGCTGGTATATGACATGTGGTGGTTAAATGCTGTGGGTGTGATTTGTTATGTTTGCAGTGTTGCAGCCAGTGAGGCCTGCTAAAGCCACATGGGCTGAGAACACCTTCAATGCATTTCACACAAGACTGTGTAATATCATTACATAACTGTATACCTCACATACTTTGCATAATTGATATTCCCACCATGAAAGGTGGACTGTATATGTGCCTATATGTAAATCTATATGTACACCAATGGATGTTCATATGTATGTGTATATGTATGTGTGTATATATATATATATATATATATATATATATATATATATATATATATATATATATATATAGAGAGAGAGAGAGAGAGAGTCATATTTACTGTGACAGATGCCTGGCGATAAAGCCATGGCCTCAAGCTCAATGTCAAAAATGCATTGGCATCCCTTTTGCTAAAAACATTGTACCCATGAACTACCACATAGGTGGCAGTCGACTTAACACCGAAAGTGTGATAAGAGACCATGGGACACAGGTGGACAGTAGTCTCCCCTTTGATAATCACAGTGCCACACTAGTCATGTAATCTATCTACGTGGCACACCTCATCACAAAAGCTGTGTCATCCAGGGAAAAAGAGGTCAGTGTTCCCCTCTACTCATCACTCACAAAACCCATTATAGAGTACAGTGCCCCTTCTGGTATGTACCTCACAAGGCATCTACAGCAACTGGAAAGGCCACAGACATACCTCACAAAGAGTATTACTGTCCTCAAACAGATGCCCTATGCAGACCGTCTCACAAAACCACAGCTAGACTGTGTCGCATACTGCCAACCCAGAGGTGACCTCTGCCTAACATACAAAGCTATGTCAAACCCAGAGCTGTTGGACATGCTCCACGTAAACAGATCACAATCCCTACAAGCTACACGCTCTAGGGACCTAAACCTTGTCACCTCAATAAACAGAACATGCTGGAGGGATAGATTCCTATCTCAGAGACATCCCATACTCTAGAACAAACTACCTATCAATAGCAAACAAAGCTCCTCAGTAGCACTCATCATGAATAGTTTTGATGATTGGATGGGAGATAGGAAATACACCCCAGAAATCACCTCTGTGGCTCTGCTTGACAGGAACACATGAAATTAAATTACTTGGGTGTCAAAGGCCAGGGTACCATCTGGCTAGGCTTCTATAGGCCCTAGGGCCAATAGCCTATTACCTACCTATGAACCAATACACACCCACATGTACTTGGTGCAATAATTGTTATGTGAGGTTGACTGAGTGTGATGGTAAATGTGCTGGTGAAGGTGTCACAGTTGTGTATATGTGGGATAGCTTAGTGGGAAACTGTTTCTGTCATGGTATTATGTGTCCTAGCTCTGATCCCAGCAAAAGATGTGTATGCTATTGCTAGCCAGAAAAAGCAGTATGGCATATGGTCTGACGTAGTCCCTTGGTGTTAACTGGGGTGTGCCATTGGAGGCTAAAGCAGTACATGTATGCTCATTGATTGGTACTGCTGGTGAATCCAAATCCTGTATGAACTGTAGTACTACCTGAAGCTGTAGGCCTAAACAGCACAGTATGGTGTATGCCCACATTGCTTGGAAACACTGTTTTGTGTGTTCCCTGTAGTCCTCACAGATTACATACCTCAGGCATAAGGGCTCGTAAGTACTGACACACAGTACTGTATGGTACACACATAAAGCTCATCTGGGTTTCCATACCTCTGTGTCCTGTATGTATGTCTGATGTGTGTGTGGGTATGCCTGTAACATGCCCTCAGTCATATGTGTGTTACAGGATATAAGTGCATATCTAGCAACATGTATAGTCTAGTACAGCAGTATGCCACCTATATTCATGAATGTGCACATATTTTAGGCAGGGGTTTTCCATCAACAACTACTGTGATATACTGGTAATAATGTAACTGGACTTTACAATCATTGCAATGGATGACATATTTCTTTATGCATTAGCTTGATATATACCTCCTGTGGCTAGGTGGTGCATTGTGTCGCATACAGTGTTCCATGTACTGCTGCATAGTCTTACATAGTGGTTTCTCTTTGTTGCTGTGCAGAAAATGGTTTAATATATAGAGCATGCCAGGCA
This sequence comes from Protopterus annectens, assembly GCF_019279795.1. NCBI lineage: Eukaryota > Metazoa > Chordata > Ceratodontiformes > Protopteridae > Protopterus > Protopterus annectens. The sequence continues at coordinate 1,538,843,397 of NC_056725.1, read as the reverse complement.
CTGTCAGGCAGTTGTGGGTTGAGCACTGATATGTGGTATTGAAAGTGTGTATCCTCTGACAGACAATAGTTTGCTATTTATGGCAGTTCAGTGATATCTGTACTGTAGAATGTTAAGTGTGCCACATGACTTGCTCACACATATTGTTTCATTGTCTTCCAGGGTCATGACCCACCATTGCAACCCTACCTATAGGGGAGCAGAGGATGAAATCCTAACCACCAGTCTCATCCAAAACTACACCCTGCTATTCTCAAGAACCAGCCAGGACCAGCATGTGCGGATTGCACTGTGGCAAGATGTTGTCCATAGGATAAATGACATAGGCATGCATAACAGGACATATGAGCAGGTACGCCATCACTGCAGTGATTTACTTAGACATGTCCGGCAGCGTGCGTCTGATGTCCATAGGCAACAGCTTGCCACAGGTGGTGGGGTTACCACCCATCCTCCCCTCATCAGAGTGGAGGAGCTGCTCCTGAGCATGGTGGCTCCTGGACAACAACAACAACAGCACACATGTATCATCATGGAGGCCAGAGCCCCCCAGCAAGTTCACATGGAGAATGCAGGTAACATGGCATATCTGTAGACTACTGTTACCTCTATTGTTAGATCATGCATATGTGAGATGTGTACTGTGTAGTTAGAAGATGTGGAGCCTGGTGTTGTGTAATACTGATAATTTGGAACATGATGTGTAGGCCTGTGACTGTCAATCGGTGTACTACTGTAAGATTGCAAACCCACAGTAGCAATGCCACAGTTTTTGCCATTGACAAACTGTCTCATATCCTTGTAGGTCCCTCTGGTGTGACAGCAAGGCAGCAGACCCATGCTGGTGAGTGTGTTCTACATTTAATATTGCAAATAAAATGTGCATGTCATAGGTGAGGTGTAGGCCATGTACACATGTAACACCTACGCATAATGCATGCTGTGCATGTTTGCTGTGAGACTATGCACATCTCAGTAACATGAGTAGCTGCCTCAAACAAATGCAATACACAGAGCATCCCAAACAACTGTGGCTACACTGTAGTGGACATTGGATAGGAAGTCGATGCACATGCACACAACATACACAACTTCATCATATGCAGTACATGTTAATATGCTACACATGGCGTATTCAGACACACGCTGTAAGGTCACACTCCAGTATCCCAAATGTCATCCACACAGCACACATAATATACCTGAGGGGTAGAGGCCTATCATGGGGCAGTGCGACACTCTCCAACACACAACACATTCATGTTAGGCAATGCTCCCTATTGGGCATCTTACAAACCCATGTAACAACTTGCTGTGAAATGGTGAATGTAGCCATAGTACTGCGGTTCAGGTACAGCATGATAGGTGCCAGTCTGGCACACATTAGTAGCCTTGAGTGATCACATGATGCTGCATGATGATGGCTCATGGTACTACACCCCATCCAGTTACAGTAACCACAGTATTACACATAGCATTCATTGCTATACATCTCAATGTTGTGTGTGTGCAAACATATGCACCTATACACAATATGCATAGCAATCACCATTTGCATAAAGTGACACTTATATGTCTTGTAATGCTATTGAGTGTATAGGTCACATGACACACATTGGGTATGTGTGATGTTTAATGTTGCAGTTGTGTTGTAGCATGCCATGTCATGGCTGGCACTGGCATGTCCACAATATGTTCTACACTCACCATAACTACTGTACAATGGCTATGCTGAGCAATGGTATTCCATCAGGTATACATGCACCACTCATCCTGTGTGTATACATAGCATGCATGAGCTAAACCTGTGTCCACAATTATCTGCTAAAGACACAGATGCTCTAATCAGTAATGGATATCTATGTGACACACAGATAAACATCCAGCCATGGTATGTATACCTGTGAGTGATGGTGCACAGCCCATTGAAGAGCTTGTAATATTTGCACACAATGTTGTGTCCATGTACACATTACGTTCCAGGGTGAGGCCAATCACTGCACAACAACACACATGCATCAAAGCCATGTATACTGTTATTAGCAAGGACTGTCTACACTCGCACTGCATGCTGTTGAGCAACACATGTCCTGCATGGTGACACGTGTGATATGACTGTTTGTTTTGTGATACTGTACCCCACCATCAACTGCTATTGAGTATATTCTGGATTGCTGGTGGTGTGTGTGTGTGTGTGTGTGTGTGTGTGTGTGTGTGTGTGTGTGTGTGTGTGTGTGTGTGTCTCTGCTTTAGTGAGGAGTGTATTTGTGTGCATGTGTGCATGTGTTCATGTGTGCATGTGTTCTGACATCATGTACAGGTCTAAAAGTGTGTTTCCTGTCTTCCTCTCACAGGTGCTGAGGTTGGGCTGGTTCACTGCAGCAGGGAACCTGATGTCACTGACACAAATAGTGATAATGAGGATAGGTGTGTTGAGGCACAGGCATGTTTGCCAGGGTCTGTCATTGGGCCACCAATTGACAGTACACAAGTGTCCACCCCATCCATGCACACAGTCATACTGCCAATACATCCATCATCACCAATGCCCTTAGCTGAGGGACAGTGTACAGTCGGCAATGGCCAGGACAGTGTGGTATCTATGGCACATGCATCCGGACACAGCAGCCATACCCAGAGGTCTGGAATGGTACCACATAGGCAGATGTCCAGGGGTTCTCATCAGAGCACTGCTGGCAGATGTGACACAGGTCTTACAACCTCACACATATTCCAGGCTGTCATGGAGGCACAGGCACGTATGGAACGGTACACCAGACAGGGACTAAGGGCACAGAGGGCACATAACACTGCTTTAAATGACAGTATCCATGACCTAGCAGGTGTCATCCGTAATTACACTGAGGTCACTGATAGACATTGGGGTGAGACATTAGATGTCCTCCACAATATCATGTCCATGTGTCAGGACAGTGCGGGATGGTTGAGACATCGACGTGGACATATGTCAGCAACATCAGCAGCTGCCAGTCGCCGTGAATGTCCCTCAAGTCACCGCTGCTCCCGTAGTGCCAGTACCAGCCCCAGCAATGTTGGGGGTGGGCTGTCCATAGATCGTCCTAGAAGACCACGTGCATGTGGCTCTGGACATTCCCAGCAGGGACCTGCGTCCAGTGTACATATATCTACCTCTGAGGATAGTACCCAGTCTGGCTTAGTACCTGATACTGTCAGTAGCACCCCTGTTAGGCACAGGTACCGTATCTGTGGCCAGAGACGGTGATCTGTAAAGCCTGGCAGGTACAGTCTGTGGCTGTCCCACAAATCCCCATATATGGCATGGTGGAACTGTGTGCATGCAGACACACACACACATAAACCAGACACCTAGGGCTAACACATACCCTCACACATTACATCAACATTGGCCCATACCAGTAATCTTGGCCCTCACACACACACACACACACACACACACACACACACACACACACACACACACACACACATACATGTCGATTGTATGGCTCAATGTAGGCCTCTGGCAAACCAACAACACACCCTGTACATATGATGAAACCTGTGCCACCTCCTGTCATCTGTAACTTTGATGCAGGAACAGGCTAACATGTTGCTGATGGACAGGGTGACTTTATAGCAGTATAGCAATGTTAGCATGTTGTCAGCAGTAAAGTGTAATGATATCCTTGAAGGTGTAGCTGAGCAGGCATGATGCATTAAAGCTATGATTGTCAATGTAGTATTGTTTACACCAGTGTTAATCCCAATAGTGTATTGTCCGCCCATGTGCCACTTGGCTGATGTGTGTAGTATTGGCAGCATGTGTTAAAGAGTGGACAGTACGTGTGGGATGTGTGCAGCACAGGTTTGCAGGTGTACATTTGTGAACATGGTGGAGGTGCACTGCCTGCATGTACGTGCATAGTGGACACATGGGCAGGGTGACATGCCCTGTATTACACAGTGTTAACACTCCATAGTTTCTATTGGTGGCCAGTATGCATTGTACTACACACATTTTGGAACTTGGGTACACATGTGTGTATGACATGGTTTGACACTGTGTTGTGGGTGATACTGTTACTATCTGTCATTGGTTTGCATTCTGGTAGTATACATAACCTCAACAGCCTGACCATAAACAATCATTAGATGATGTCTTGACAACTGACACACAGATGTAGGACACACAGTAACATTTGTATCCTTCAGGAACTATACTATGCCAGTAACCGGTGGTGTTCACCTGCACCCATTCCTGGGACCACTCTTGATTGGCATATAGCTCACTTAGGTACAAGCAAACACAGTAGGGATATGTCCGTCCATGTCTGGCAATGTATACTGTGGCCTATAATGCATTCTCCAGATGACAGACACATCCTCCACAAGGGTATCATACAGACAGATACCGGTTGTCAAACCCATGCTGTAAAGCAATAAGCCAACTAAAGCATAGTTATCCACCTTTACAAAACATAGTATCCCCACAGTACTACATAGGTAGTAGCCCCCAACATGTTGACAGGTACCGATGTGTACATACAGCCAAGTGTTACATCATCTCTCCTTTGATAATCACATTTCCAAAGGTATTTTGAAATCCCTCGGTGAATCACATAAGCAATAAGGGGTCTGCATGCATATCCACAAAGGTTGTTGTACACCTATAATGAATAGCCATCATTGACAGACTTTGCTGTGTTTTAACTGGTCTGAAATATACCTCAGGCATAAACCCTCACTCACACTATTCAATAGAAACCGTAATGAGTGTGTGACACGGATGACCTAGGCCAGGGATCACTGCAGTGGCTGGGCTTGTCACAAGCATACAGATGTGACCTAAGGTCTGGAAAGTGGCAGCACACTCTGACAAAGATAACAGACATGTTCATGGAGAAAGCAGGGTTCCCACCAATGAACTAATTGAGGTCACATGTACGTATATGTATTTGCCACACAGCTACCTGATCTGCAATGCACATACTGTTGTCATTGTGAAATGTCATACAGTAGTAAAAGTAAAACCCACAGCACAGTGACCAACAATGGTCACACACACATATAGCATACACACACACTCAGCAAGTGCAGGATTCAAACCCCTATCTAACTACTTGATGATACTAGAGCAGTACACATTTACACAACATGCGAGACACATGACTAGGAGTTCTTTCCACAGGTATATTTGTAGGATGGTGACATCATCAGACTTGACAAAGATAAGTATACCACTTTTAAGGTGTTGTAGTTGTCTCCAAAAAGGTTGCTCCTCTCACTTGTCAAGTGCAGGATTCAAACCCCTATCCAACTACCTTACAATACTAGAGCAGTATGCATTGACACAACGCGCTATACACATTAATGTGAGTTCTCCTTTCCACTGGCATATTTGTAGGATGGTGACATCATCAGACTTGACAAAGATAAGTATACCACTTTTAAGGTGTTGTAGTTGTCTCCAAAAAGGTTGCTTCTCTACAAGGAGATCCACACACACTCGCATACAATTGTCAAGTGGAGGATTCAAACCCCTACCTAACTACTTAATGATACTAGAGCAGTACGCATTTACATGACGCATTGTACACATTACTGGGAGTTTTTCTTTCCACAGGTATATTTGTAGGATGGTGACATCATCAGACTTGACAAAGATAAGCATACCACTTTTAAGGTGTTGTAGTTGTCTCCGAAAAGGTTGTGCCTCTATAAGGAGATATACACACTCATACAGTTGTCAAGTGCAGGATTCAAACCCCTCCCTAACTACTTAATAATACTAGAGCAGTATGCATTTACATAATGCACTATACACATTACTGGGAGTTCTCCTTTCCACAGGTATATTTGTAGGATGGTGACATCATCAGACTAGACAAAGTGGGTTACATTAGGTGACATTAGGTGGACTACATAGAAGGGATTTGTAAACACTTTGGCAATGTGATCATCAAAGGAGAGTTTACTATCTACCTGGGTCCCCAGGGCCATAATTACATTCTCCGTACATACTGGATTACCACCTATATGGTAATTTGTGTGCAATTTGTTTTATCCAAAGGGGATGACTATGCATTCTTTGGCATTCTGCTTGAGGGCATTGTTTTGACACCAGGTATCTGTCTCTGTAAGACCCTTCTGTAGGATGTCTGTGTCAGCCATGGAGTCGATTATGGACCACAGTTAGCAGTCATCTGCAAACTTGTTCAGCCATATTCCTCCCGTGCTTGCTTGTACGTCTGAACAGTATCTACTGAACAGGTGGGGTCTTAGGACCAATACCTGTGGGATGCCATTTGTGACTGGTTTAGAGTCGGACATGGCACCCAGAACTCTGAACATGTGTGTTTGATCTGTGAGCCAGTTGGCCACCCATCCTGTGACATAGCTGTTAATGTTCAAGCTGGTAAGCTTGTCCATGATGCCAGAGTGGGGAATGGTGTCAAAAGGCCTTAGTGAGGTCCAGGTGGGCTGTGTGGACTACTTTCACCTCCATCTATGTCCTTGGTAACTGTTTCAAATAAGTCAGCTAGGTTTAGGAGCCAGGATCTACCTTTAACAAAGCCAAGTTGGGTAGGGTCCAGTGTCTGGAGGTCCCCAATGTCTCTGTTTATGGGTTCCATGATAATTTGCTCCATAGCTTTGCAGACCAGGCTGAGTAGGCCTATAGGGCAATGGTTTCATGGTTCTGTTGTGGTACCCCCTTTGTGGAGCTGGATGACTGTTGCTGTATGCCATTCTTTGGGTATATAGCCTATGGTAAGGTTGAGTCTGGACAGTGAATGTAGGTGAGGGTGTAGTTTCTTTTGGGGCTGGTGTAAGTGGCAGCCTGGGACACCATCCAGTCCCATTGATGCTGTGTTCGTAGCTTTGGAGAGGGCTGTTTTACCTGCATGTCCATGAAGTCTGGTGCTCTGCATTCTTCTGGGATGGACACAGGCCCTTTTGGGGGTGATGGGGGGAGAGCTTGCACTGAACTTGTCCACCAGGATGTGGGCAATGTAAGTTGGTTCAGTGTATCTTTTTTCCATTTTGCAGTAGCTGACAGCATATTTGAGAGTTGCCACCTAAATGTTTGGTATAGCTAACAAAGGCTTTGTGGTTGTTATTCTTACATTCCTTGGCAATTTGTCTTTAGAAACTGGCCTTGGATTATTTTATGAGTGATCATTGTTTCTTCCTAATAATGATCAGTGATGCCTTTCCTTTTGTGAAGTTTGCTCTATCATGTGTTCATACCCTTCTTATGTTGTATAGCTTATTTATGTGTGACGACCACCAGATTGGTTTCCTATTTTTGGAGGAGTGCGTCTTGGTTTTATTTGGCATGTCTCAATCCATGCATCCCTGTAGATGCTCATAGAATGCACTTGTAAATGATTCTGCGGATTGTATAGCATTATCGTATAGCTAGGGTGCTTTTGAACTTTCCACTTTGGTCTTGAGAAGTGTGCTGTTTGCTTTAGAAACTTTCTTCACAGTGGTTTCCTTGACTGTGGGGGGGCATGATGTGGATGTCCAGTGTGATTACTTTATGATCTGATATTGCCAGTGAGGGGTTTATCTCTGTTGTGGAACACTGGTACCCCATGTTGGTGATGATCAGGTCCAGTATGTTGTCTCCTTTAGTGGGAGTGGTGACCAGCTGTTTCAGAGCATTTGAGTTTTTAAACCCTAGGAAGCATTGGGCAAAGGACGTTGTACAACTGTAATTCTCCCAGTCAGTGTTTTGGTAGTTGTAATCTCCTCATATAATGGTGTTTGGTAGAACCTTTATATTTTCCACTGTTCTCAAGAATACTGAGTGAGGTTCCTGAGACAAGGTAGGTGATCTGTAGCAGGCTACAATCTGATAAGCAGCTTTGCCCAATGTTAGTTGCACTTACATGGTCTCCAAGGCCTCATGTTGTGCCACTAACCTGAAGGTGTGGGTATCCATAAGGTAAATGGATACACCACTTCCTTTTGTATTTCACTCTGGGTTTTGGGGCCGAAGATCAGAGGGATTGTGAGTGTTTTATGTGGAGCATGTCCAACAGCTCTGCGTTTGACATAGCTTTGTATGTTAGGCAGAGATCACCTCTGAGTAGGCGATATGCGAGAGAGTACAGCTGGAGCATTTTGAGACGGTCTGTGTATGGCATGTATTTCAGGCTGCTAATGCTATTTGTGAGGTATTTCTGCAGGCTTTCAAGTTGTTGTAGATGTCTTGTGAGGTACATAGCAAAAGGGGCATTGTACACTATTATGGATCTAGTGAGTGATGAGTAGAGGGGAACAATGTCCTCTTCTATTCTGCATGAGACACCTTTTCTGATGAGGTGTGTCATGTAGAAGGATTTCTTGACTACTGCGGGGATGTGATTATCACAGGTGTGTCCACTGTCCACCTGTGACCCAAGGTCTCTTATTACACTTTCAGTGTTAAGTATACTACCACCTATGTTGTAGTTCATGGCTACAGAGTTTTTACCAAAGGGGATAACAATGCACTTTTTGGCATTGAGCTTGAGGCCATGGCTTTGACATCAGGCAGCTGTCTCAGTGAGGCCCTTTTGTAGGATGTTCACATCTTCAGTAGTTTCGATTATGGCTCCTAGTTTGCAGTCATCTGGAAACTTTATTAGCCACAGACCTTCCATGTTAAAGTTTACTTCAGGGAAGTAGATACCAGACAGGACAGGACCCAGGACTGAACCCTGTGGTACTGCACTTGTCTCTGGTCCAAAGTCGTACTTGGAGTCTGCTACTTTCACAGTGTGTGTTCTGTCAGTTAGCCAGTTGGCAACCCATCTTGTGACATAGTGATTTATACCTAGTTTAGTGGGTTTATCTATAATTCCAGAGTGGGGGATGGTGTTGAAAGCCGTGGCAAGATCTACATAGGCTGTGTGAACCACCTTACCCTTGTCTACGGTTCTGGTGACTGCTTCAATGATGTCAATCAGGTTTAGGAGACATGATCTGCCTTTTACAAACCCAACATGGTTGTGGTCCAGAGTTTGGAGATTACCAATGTCTTTTTTTATAAGTTATATGATGATACACTCCATGGCCTTGCAGAGCAGGCTCATCAGGCTAATGGGGCACTAGTTCTTGGGGTCCATGGTGGTCCCCCCTTGTGTAATGGGATAACCGTCGCTGTGCACCATTCAGCAGACACAAAGCCTGAGGCGAGGCTATGACTGAACATGGTACGTAGGTGTGGTGCCTGTTCATTCTGTAGTTTGTGTAGAACACAGCCTGGAATGTTATCTGGTCTCATGAATGCTATGTTACTGGCTTTGGAGAGTGTTTTTTACCTGTGCAGCTGTGATGACAGCAACTTTGCAGTCTTCCGTTATAGAGATGTGCTCTTTCATGGGTGAGAGGGGGGTAAAGCTAGCAATGATCCTATCTGCCAGGATGTTGGCAATATCAGTTGGGTCTGTATATTTAGTGCCATTGTGCTGTAACTCAGAGCAGATCTGAGTGTTGCCATTGAGATTCTTGACATAGCTATAGAATGCTTTGTGGTTGTCTGTAGAATCAGTGTCAGTTTTGTTTTCATAACTAGCTTTGGAGGATTTTATCATGGATCACAGCTTCTTACTGCTGTTGACCATGGAGCTCCTCCCTTCATGGGATTTTACCCTCTTTTGCAACAGTATTTTCCTTCTGTTGTGCAGTTTGTTTATGGCAGGGGAACACCAGATTGGCATCCTTTTCTTGGAGGATAGCGTCTTGGTTCTGTTTGGGATAGCACGATGCATGCAGTCATGTAAGTGCTTATAAAGTGCAATTGTGAAGGATTCAGTAGTTGTAACTGTATTGTCCATCTGCATGGGTGTCCTGCAGTTCAGCACTTCTGTCTTAAGAAGCATGAAGTTGGCTTTGGAGACATTTTTAACATGGTTTCCTTAAATGGGGTGTGGGTCCAGGATGTGGATATGTAGGGTAATTAGCTTATGGTCAGATGGGACCAATGAGGTGCTGATGTCAGGTGTGGAACACCGGTCACGCAGGACAAACCAAACCCCGTAACCAACACAAATAACCACAAAGTGAGCTAAATGCTACTCATTGCCAGAAGTCTCAGCCTCAAGATGCACACACTCGAGGCACTTCTCATTATGGAGAATATTGATATCTGCAGTATCAGTAACCTAGTTCAAGGCTCCAGACAGCACACCAGCACTTCCAGAATACTACTCATTCCATGCCTTCCAGCATCAGAACCTGAATCATAGCACATAGGGTGAGGATGTATTCATATTCATCAAGGATACCTACACCTCTCTCTACATGCTCTCTACAGGATATGTGCCCATAGAATGTTGCACAGCAAAGTTCTTCACACTCCACAGGGGTGGGGCCACAAAAACCCCTTGGCATTCATGCTCTATGAGCCTGATGAGTATGTTCTGCAAGGCAATGGAGCCAATCATAATGGAAGTCAACAATACAGAGATTTGGAACCTTCACACAGTTGAGCACACCCAGTTTGGCTTCTTCAAATGCAGACCACGCCTCCTGAACTGGGAGGATTTCTTTGAAAGTTACCCAGGCTACAGATGATTGAAATGAGCCCCAGACAGCCTACCTATACCTTGCTATGGCCTTTGACATCATTCCCCAGTCAGGTATCATAGATGAACTCACCAACCTGGCCATGAATCCATACATCACAAGATGGATTGCAAACTGGCTCACAGATAGATCCAACACATTCTGAGTTGCTGGCTACATGTCAGACTCTACACCGGTAATGACTGGTGTCCCCCAGGGTTCAGTCCTGGGGTCCCTCCTGTTTGGTATAGATTTCTCAAATCTACATGCCAACACAGGAGAGTTGTGGTTGACTAAGTTTGCTGGGAACTGTAAAGTGTTTGCCATAATAGATTTCCTGGAAGACAGACATTCTCCAGAAGGGATTCTATGAGACAGATGTGTGGTGTCAGAATCATGGCCTCAAGCTCACCGTGGAGGAATGCATAATGATCCTCATTGTTGAAAACAAAATACCATCAAACTACCACATGGGTGTTACCCCCTTAAAAATGACAGGGTGATAAGGGATCTGGGGACACATGTACATAGTCATCTTTTCTTTGACAACCATGTTGCCAATGTGATTGGGAGATCCTATGTGGCCCACCTAATCAACAAAGGGTTTGCATCAGGATTCAAAGAGGTAGTGTTGGCACTCTGCTCTTACATCATCAGACCCATCATTGAGTACAGTGCACCATTTTGGATGTACTCGACTTAGCATATCCAGCAGCTGTAGAGACCACATAGGTACCTCACCAAGAGGATTACTGGCCTCAAACAGTTGTGTTATGCAACACAACTGGTAAAACTAAATCTGTTCTTACGTTCGGCATCACTACTCAGAGGCACACTCTGCCTAACATACAGAGCCATGTCCAACACATAACTGTTGAACATGCTCCATCTACACATAACAACATTGAGTCACCCTACACATTCCAGGGATATGAACCTCATCAGAATGATGAATACAACATGCTGGTGGAATAGAGTACCATCACAGACATTTGCCTTACTGTTGAACAGAGTCCCAATGTACATCAGACAGAACCCCTCGCTGACACTCTTCAAATGGAATTGATGAGTGGATGGGAAACAGACAATTCATGCCAGGCATCACATCAGCAGCCCCACTAGAAAGGGGCTTAGGGTACTAACTATTGGAACTAGGCCTTGGGAGGCTACGCAATGGTGTGGTGAAAGCTGCATAACTTGCGTAGGCTGATATATGCCTTCATGGAGATAGTCTACTACATACCTATGAACCTATGTGACAGGTACATGTCTACAGATAGTAGATGTGCACTTCATTGTACAGTCATATTGCACAGCAGGCACATGGACCACATACACTGTAATGCTTACAGATACTGGTGGCTGTTATGTACAGTGGGAGAGACGTGCACCTCATGTCTTTCGTGCCATTGGGATGTGTGCTGGGTGGGACAGTCCTGGATGGCTCCCTGTCATGGTCACCCTCTTACACACATCTCTGCCCATCCATCTTTGGCTTATTATACTGTGTTCTCCCTACATATATATGTAGAGGTATATGGGTAGGTAATAGGCTATCTGCCTGAAGGCATATATTAGTATGGCCAGAGTGTGCAGCTATCACCACCCATGGAGTTAGTTCCCTAGGCCTCTGTATAGTAGAGCTGATGAAGTGATCCATGGTGTGACAGTTCAGTTTCACATACACTCATCAAGGCTCCTCTGGAAGAGTGTCAGTGAGGGTCTCGGCTTAATGTCGGTGGAGAGCCTGTTCCAAAGCAAGGGAAGTCTGTGAGTTAGTAATGTATCCTTCCAACATGTTCTATTTAATGTTGTGATGATGATATCCCTAGAGCATGTGGTACAGTGAGCTTGGGTTTACTTCAGATAGCGCATGTACATCAGTTCTGCATTGGACAGGGACCTGTCTGTTGGGCAGAGATCTCCTGAGTAGACAGTATGCAACAGAGTACAGATTGAGTTAAATTCAGTCTTGTTGCATGGGGCAACTGTTTGAGGCCAGTAATCCTCTTGTTGAGTTACTTCAGTGGTCTTTCCAGCTGCTGAGGGTGCATAGTCAGATTCATCGCAAGTGTGTTGTGGTACTCTCTGATGGGTCTGATGACTGATGAGTAGAGGGAACCTCCTTTGACCTACATGCAAAGACTTTGGCAGTTTGTGGGAACATATAGCATGATTTTATAACCACTTTGTGAATATGTTTCTGGAAGTGGAGATGACTATCCACGTTTCCTAGATCCCTTATTATCTCCTATATATTTAGAGTGTTGGCACCTATGTGGTATTTATATGACTGTAGCTCGTGGCCATGATTTTTACACCACATCTGTCTGACTGAGACCCTTTTTAAGGATGTCTCTGTTGTCCCAAACATCGATTATGACAACTTTTTTGCAGTCATCCACAAACCTTGCTAAACATAGCCCTCGTGTGTTTGACTGTATTTCTGAAAAGTATACACCAGACAGGAGGGATCCCAGGACTGAGCCATGGGGGACAGCAGTTGTTACCAGCTTGAACAGGAGACCACAATTCTTACCTTGTGGGATCTACCTGTGCCCCAGATGGCAATCCATCAGATGACATACATATTTATGCACTGGTTGTTGATTTTGTGGATACGACATGTGTCTCGGATGTTGGAAAGGGCTTTTCAAGGTCTATGTGGGACATGTGTAGCTCATTTCATTGATGTATGTCCTGGGTGACTGCCTTGACAACAGTCTATCAGGTTTGGGAACCATGATCTGCCCCTGACCAAACCGAAATTGGTAGGGTTGGGTGTTTGTAGGCTCACAATAGCTCTGTTTATGAGTTCCATCATGATGGACTCCATGGGCCTGCAGGTCAGGCTTAATAGGCTTATAAGACAATAGTTCCTATGGTCTGTTTTGCACCAACACTTGTGGAGTGTGCCAAATGTTGCTGTAACGCATTCAGCAGTTTCATATCCTGTACAGAGGGTGAGTCTCAACAGACTGTTCAGGTGCAGGATCTGTTTGTTTTGGAGTTCACATATGACACAGCTAGGGAAACCATGTCATCCAATAGACGCCGTGTTTTTATGTTTGGAAAGTGCTGTTTAACCATTCTATATGTGATTTCTGGGTTTTCACAATCCCCAGGTATGATAATGGGCCCTTTTTTCAGTGAGAGGGGGGTAAATATGTATGAACCTGTCTGACAAGATGTTGGCAGTGTCAGTCATGTACATGTATTCATTTACAGTTTGCACTGACTCAGAACATATATGTGTTTACATTGATATATATGACATTGCGAAAGAAAGCTTCATGGTTCTCTATGGACTCTTTGACAATATTTTGCCAGAACATGGATTGGATAATATTAGGAGTGCTCATTGTTTATTGATGATACTGATCGGAGATTTATTGATCTTCTTTGAATTTTCACTTTCTTTGAACAACTTAAGTACTTGTAGTACATAGTTTGATTATGACAGGAGTCCAATATGTTATATGGGTCTGTTTTCATATAACTGTGTGTGCAAGGCAGGATTGGTGAATAGTGACAAGTTTCTGGGGTAAGAACTGCAACTGCCAGATATGTGTGTCCCACTGCTGTACTCAGACATGGCCTAAGTGTGTGAGCATGCCCAGTATGACCTTTCAGTATGTTGTTGACTGACATTTGCTTCATTTAAGTGTATGGGCATGCCCAGTATGACCTTTCAGTATGTTGCTGACTGAAATTTGCTAAATTTGTTGAAGTGTGTGAGCCTGCCCAGTATGGACATATATACTATATGTGTGTGAAAAATCAAGTTGTTTTTTACTTCAGGGCTCACCTTTGTGTTGTACATCGACAGGAAGCACACTGTGCCTATAGGGCTTCCACAAGTCGCTTTGCATAGACTTATAAACATTTCTACATACAGGGGGAACAGCTATTATTTGTACATTTCTACCCAGGGGGCACACCTGATTGTTACTGTGGGTGTACATAGGATGAGGGGTTCACCTGACACTTATACACATTTGCTAGGCCTGCACTGCTCTGTCAGGTACTCCATTTCAGTATGTACTGTTGACTATCATACTGGCTTAAGGCATACTACTGTACTACAGAACTTAGCTTCCAATTTCACGTATATTAGTTTGTGACTTCATAGCCTACACAACCCACATCACACTGCCTGGCCTGCTGCTATCTGTCTGCATAGGCCTGGGGGGAAGTTCAGAGGGCATGATACAGCATTTGTTTGTGTTTGCGTTAGTCTACAATTGCCCTGCTGTGTCTGTGCCAGTGAAATGCTGTCATGGCTTAGTGGTTCAGTACTGTGACTATAGTGCACAGTATCCTGAGTTCGAGCCCTGTCACTGCTTTTTATTGTCCTGCTGGGCAGACCTGACTGGTTAAGGAACAGTAAAGCAGGTGTGAGCATGTTTACCCAGCTTTGCTCGACTTTGCCTGACTTTGTCCAACATTGCCCAACATTGCCCAACGTTGCCCAACATTGCCCAACGTTGCACTAGTTTGCGCAGCGCGCAACTCCACGCAATTGTGTTTAAATATGCTAAATAGTGGTAAAATGTGCTTAGCACTGCTTTATATTGCTTAAAATAGGGCAATCATGCCTCAGGTGGTGCTGCAGGGCTGCCTATGTCGGATGCACATAGTACACTCCCTATACATGTTTGAAAACAGGTAGTGTCAAGTTAGGCATCCCTTTTATTGTATGTGCGAGTTAGAGAGAGGTGTCATTTCCAGGGTTCCTACTGAGTCAGTGTATGTGCTATGCATTGCCTCTTTGCCAAGGCCAGGGCATACTGGGCAAGCCTCCTTCTGCCTACTGGGGCAGGCTCAGGTTGTTCCTCCTCAGAGTCACGCTGTGCCTGTGCAGAACTTGGCAATGGTGGGAGGCTGTTTGGCCCTGCCCCATGCTGTTCCTGCTGCAGCTGTGTTTGCAGGATCATATTGTGTAGCATGGCACATACCATGACAATTTGGGTACATGTAGTTGGTGAGTACTGCAAGACTCCACCAGATGTTACCAGGCACCGGAACCATGACTTGAGCATCCCAAACACACGCTCAATAATGTTTCTTGTTTGTGCGTGTGCCTCATTATGGAGTTCTTGTTCAGGTGTATGTGCATTTCTGATGGGTGTTATCAGCCACGGCTCCAGTGCGTATCCAGCATCCCCCGTTAAGTGACCGTCAGGGATGTCCCCATTGGCAAATCTCTGGTACAGCTGTGTCAGATGCCACATGTGGGAATCGTGATAGCTTCCAGGGCAGCCAGCACACACATTCATTATTATGCCCTGGGCATCGCACACAACCTGGCAGTTGATGGAGGGGAAGCCCTTGCGGTTGATGTAGACACTACCCCGCTCACCGGGTGGTGCTTTGATGTGTATGTGCATGCAGTCTATTGCACCCACCACCTCAGGGTATTCTGCTATTTGGTGGAAAAGACGCATATTGCTGGCCAATGCCTCACTGGAATTGGGGAAATATACATGCTCACAACATGTGCTGACATGGCATCCAGGAACTGGTGCAGTACCCTGGATGCTGATGCCTGTGAAACCCCCATCATATCACCAGTTGGTCTCTGGAAGGTACCTGTAGCTAGTATTCATAGGTCAACGCATACCTTGGTATCCACTTGGATGGGTTCCCCTCTTTTGGCTCTGTGTGTGTGAGGCGTGGCCAGCACAGCTCAACAATTTGCTGCAGGAGGTCTCTGTCAACTCTACAGTGCTCCACTATCTCCAGCTCATATAGCCCCTGGTAGGTTACCCTGGATCTGTACACTCTTCTCCGTCTCCTCACTGTGGGTTGCTCAGCAGCATTCACAACATCACCACCCTCAGCACCCTGCACATGTTGATTTATGATAGCAATAGCAGCCCTTAACATTTTGTCAGACTTAAGATTTTTAAGTTTTCACTCTTTCTATACTGCAGTGTTGCAGATTTCTTGTGAAAAAACAGGGTAGACTGCTGTTTGCAGAGTTTAAAAGTGCTGGGCTGGGCTGGGCTAGTCTACTGCCTGTATAATTGTCTGATTCTGATATATTTCACCTGGCAGTTTTACTAGTTCTCCTTGGTTAACTTCCTACTACTTCTTTTCCTTCCTTTTCCCTTTCTGTTTCCACAAGGGGCAGCGCCGTGCAAACAAGCACAGACACGCATGCACACGCGCGCACACAGTGTAAGCATGTTTGCAAGAAATTTCAGATATATCCACGGCGTACACCTTTGGTTCCTTGTTTTCAGCTAGGACAACTGTAGACACGCCTCTTGCAATCCTGAGCAACTCAGGGCAAACACCAGCCACTGTGCTCCAATCAGCTTACAGTCTTTCAGACATACCCCCTCATGATGTCATCTATCTTCTATTCTACTACTCCCCTACTCCTACTTACACTCTAGGGACATGGCTCACATGCCCAGGAAAATTGGAATTCACTATCCTTATCCTCATTTGCATAGGATTGCCTACTAATGCTTGGTTACATCTCTCACACTGAGCTTCCTCCCCTTAGCAACCACTACTCAGTGACCATGTTATTTTCAGCCTGCCATTCACCTGCATGGCAGAACAAGCTTTTTAGTGAAAATGCCCATTTTTGGCTATTTTTCAATTTTCATTTTATTTAAAGCGCAGCATGTTTGCGCGGCACTGCGCTATGCTTAAACATCGGCGATCGGGGGATAAAATGGATTTTAAGGATTTACAACATTTGCAAATGCCAATGGCCTTATATTTGGCCATTGTCATGCTTCCTCAACTAAATGCATCCTTTATTTGGAGCTGTCATAGCTCCGTTTAGCTATTTGCAGAACGGTACTCCGTTACCAATGGAATACATTTCTGCAAATAACACTACTCTTACACAGACAAGTTAGAGTTTCCTGGATCACAAATTTACCTCAGTTGCATAGCTTTCAGCAGCAAATGAGGTAATTTGCATACCATTACACTGTCTGTGCAAGAGTAGCTTTAGAAGCTCTCATGCACGCCCCTGCCAGCTATTGCTGAATCACTCGGCGGACATATTGCCTGTCTGCCGTCTTACACTATTCTTACACTCTGTGCAAGCCTTCGTGAATCCGGCCCTATGTGTATTCACTAACTTGAAAGACTTGCACAGTTAGTTTGCATTACTTCCTGAATGGGCAACCTGACTTGCTTATATGCATGTATTTTATGCAACATTAACTTAATTCTGCTTTACATTACACAATATTTTAAATAAGATTTAAGCAATCATTTTCATACAAGAACCTGTAGTTTGGAGGTACCTCCCTGGAAACATCAAATTATAGACCAATAGCCATCCTGTCCCCGATAGCGAAAATCATGGAAAGATGCATCCACAAACAACTTCTTCACTATCTGACCTCTAATCATCTCTTGTCCAATGCCCAGCACAGTTTTCGCCCACACCATAGTACAACTACTGCCCTCCTTTCCTTTGTTGACTCAATCAACAACAATGGTAATAACAAACTCATATCCTCTCTCTTTCTGGACCTATCAAAAGCATTCGATATGGTCAATCATCAATTCCTTCTTAACATCCTTGAAACCCCACGCCTGGACACCCAGCACTAAACTGGTTCAATGCCTACCTCACTGGTAGGCAACAAGCTGTCCTGTGGCAAAACAGAATATCAGGACTGCTCCCTAATACCATAGGTGTTCCTCAGGGCTCGATACTGGACCCACTTCTGTTTTCCATCTTCATAAATGACCTTCAATCAGTCCCCTAAATCCACCTGCATCCAATATGCCGACGACTCCACCTTAATCTGCTCCGGCGCTCCTCGAATCTCCAAACGATCACACAACATTGTTTTTCACTAGTTGAAAAATGGTTCACTGACTTAAAACTCCTACTTAACCCAGCTAAAACGAAACTATTACTTTTCTTCCCCAACGCCTTTCTCACCTCTAGGTAAAGAACTCCCAAACACTAACAACATAACCTTCCATATTAAATCCAATAATGGGACCCTCATAACCCTGTCACCAGTACCAAACTGCTAGGTGTTACTATTGATCATAAGCTCAAATTCGACATACACATTACCCAAACAGTAAAGTCTGTTAACAAAAAACTAGGATCTATGTACAGAATTAAAACTTCCTAACTCCCACTACCAAATTAACTATTGCCCGCACCCATCTCCTCTTCCCTCCTCTATGCTTCCCGATCCTCTCTTTTCTCAATAAACGTGAACTTAACATGCTCTCTCTTGCCTACAACCACATTGCCAGATTTATTACAGGTTCCCCTTATCGAACCCATCATTGCCTTAACCTGAGGAAACTTGGATGGTTGGAACCGCCAAATCTCCTCAAACTTAGCCAACTCATCAAGCTTATAAAATAATCAACCATCCTGATAGAACTCCCTCACTGTGCAGAATTCTGACTCCATATACTAACCTCAACAGTCTCCGATCATCAAACAGCATCCAGATCCTAACTATTAAAGCAAAAACTTAGGTGGGGATGCCTCACGCTAATTCCATTGGCAAGCAGTGGAACTCCTGCCAAACAACCTTAGACTTACTACTTCGCTCAATCAGTTCAAATTTAACCTTAAAGAATATCTCTCCACACAATGGATATGCCCATGTCGTGAACCTGACTAACTACATATCTCATACCTTCTAGTCCCATATCCCTAGCCCATTTCCCTAATTGCAGATCTCTAAAATCTCTTTCCTTATAACAATTTAGGAAGATTCTCCGATTTCAGTCTATTTTCCAGTAATATAACAAAATCAATGTTTTGTGTATAACCTCCTGTCTGTCCTTGTCTTATATAACATCTATGTAATTTTTCATTCCTGCATATGTAATCTATATTCTCTTTGTAGTAACTATACTTTGAATTTTGTAATTTAAACATGTACTTCCATTTTGTATTGGAGCTTTTCTCCTCGGGCCTCTACTGAAAACGGATATGTATCCAGCTAGACCAGCCCGGTTAACAAATGTAAAATAAATAAATAAATAAATAAAACCCACAGCACAGTGACCAACAATGGTCACACACACATATAGCATACACACACACTCACCAAGTGCAGGATTCAAATCCCTATCTAACTACTTGATGATACTAGAGCAGTACGCATTTACACAACACGTGAGACACATGACTAGGAGTTCTTTCCACAGGTATATTTGTAGGATGGTGACATCATCAGACTTGACAAAGATAAGTATACCACTTTTAAGGTGTTGTAGTTGTCTCCAAAAAGGTTGCTCCTCTACAAGCAGATACAAAAAACTCTCAAACACTTGTCAAGTGCAGGATTCAAGCCCCTATCTAACTACCTTACAATACTAGAGCAGTATGCATTGACATAACACGCTATACACATTACTGTGAGTTCTCCTTTCCACTGGCATATTTGTAGGATGGTGACATCATCAGACTTGACAAAGATAAGTATACCACTTTTAAGGTGTTGTAGTTGTCTCCAAAAAGGTTGGTTCTCTACAAGGAGATCCACACACACTCGCATACAATTGTCAAGTGGAGGATTCAAACCCCTACCTAACTACTTAATGATACTAGAGCAGTACACATTTACACAACGCATTGTACACATTACTGGGAGTTCTTCTTTCCACAGGTATATTTGTAGGATGGTGACATCATCAGACTTGACAAAGATAAGTATACCACTTTTAAGGTGTAGTTGTCTCCGAAAAGGTTGCGCCTCTATAAGGAGATACACATACTCATACAGTTGTCAAGTGCAGGATTCAAACCCCTACCTAACTACTTAATAATACTAGAGCAGTATGCATTTACACAATGCACTATACACATTACTGGGAGTTCTCCTTTCCACAGGTATATTTGTAGGATGGTGACATCATCAGACTAGACAAAGTGGGTTACATTAGGTGACATTAGGTGGACTACATAGAAGGAATTTGTAAACACTTTGGCAATGTGATCATCAAAGGAGAGT
Source organism: Protopterus annectens (assembly GCF_019279795.1). Classification (NCBI taxonomy): domain Eukaryota; kingdom Metazoa; phylum Chordata; order Ceratodontiformes; family Protopteridae; genus Protopterus; species Protopterus annectens. The sequence goes on along the minus strand of NC_056725.1, from coordinate 1,538,822,884 downwards.
TTACTATCTACCTGGGTCCCCAGGGCCATACTTACATTCTCCGTACATACTGGATTACCACCTATGTGGTAATTTGTGTGCAATTTGTTTTATCCAAAGGGGATGACTATGCATTCTTTGGCATTCTGCTTGAGGGCATTGTTTTGACACCAGGTATCTGTCTCTGTAAGACCCTTCTGTAGGATGTCTGTGTCAGCCATGGAGTTGATTATGGACCACAGTTAGCCGTCATCTGCAAACTTGTTCAGCCATATTCCTCCCGTGCTTGCCTGTACCTCTGAGCATTATCTACTGAACAGGTGGGGTCTTAGGACCAATACCTGTGGGATGCCATTTGTGACTGGTTTAGAGTTGGACATGGCACCCAGAACTCTGAACATGTGTGTTTGATCTGTGAGCCAGTTGGCCACCCATCCTGTGACATAGCTGTTAATGTTCAAGCTGGTAAGCTTGTCCATGATGCCAGAGTGGGGAATGGTGTTGAAAGGCCTTAGTGAAGGTGGGCTGTGTGGACTACTTTCACCTCCATCTATGTCCTTGGTAACTGTTTCAAATAAGTCAACTAGGTTTAGGAGCCAGGATCTACCTTTAACAAAGCCAAGTTGGGTAGGGTCCAGTGTCTGGAGGTCCCCAATGTCTCTGTTTATGGGTTCCATGAAAATTTGCTCCATAGCTTTGCAGACCAGGCTGAGTAGGCCTATAGGGCAATGGTTTCATGGTTCTGTTGTGGTACCCCCTTTGTGGAGCTGGATGACTGTTGCTGTATGCCATTCTTTGGGTATATAGCCTATGGTAAGGTTGAGTCTGGACAGTGAATGTAGGTGAGGGTGTAGTTCCTTTTGGGGCTGGTATAAGTGGCAGCCTGGGACACCATGCAGTCTCATTGATGCTGTGTTCTCAGCTTTGGAGAGGGCTGTTTTACCTGCATGTCCATGAAGTCTGGTGCTCTGCATTTTTCTGGGATGGACACAGGCCCTTTTGGGGGTGATGGGGGGAGAGCTTGCACTGAACTTGTCCTCCAGGATGTGGGCAATGTAAGTTGGTTCAGTGTATCTTTTTTCCATTTTGCAGTAGCTGACAGCATATTTGAGAGTTGCCACCTAAATGTTTGGTATAGCTAACAAAGGCTTTGTGGTTGTTATTCTTACATTCCTTGGCAATTTGCCTTTAGAAACTGGCCTTGGATTATTTTATGAGCGATCATTGTTTCTTCCTAATAATGATCAGTGATGCCTTTCCTTTTGTGAAGTTTGCTCTATCATGTGTTCGTACCCTTCTTCTGTTGTATAACTTATTTATGTGTGATGACCACCAGATTGGTTTCCTATTTTTGGGGGAGTGTGTCTTGGTTTTATTTGGCATGTCTCGATCCATGCATCCCTGTAGATGCTCATAGAATGCACTTGTAAATGATTCTGCAGATTGTATAGCATTATCCTATAGCTAGGGTGCTTTTGAACTTTCCACTTTGGTCTTGAGAAGTGTGCTGTTTGCTTTAGAAACTTTCTTCACAGTGGTTTCCTTGACTGTGGGGGGGCATGATGTGGATGCCCAGTGTAATTACTTTATGATCTGATATTGCCAGCGAGGGGTTTATCTCTGTTGTGGAACACTGGTACCCCATGTTGGTGATGATCAGGTCCAGTATGTTGTCTCCTCTAGTGGGCGTGGTGACCACCTGTTCCAGAGCGTTTGAGTTTTTAAACCCTAGGAAGCATTGGGCAAAGGACGTTGTACAACCGTAATTCTCCCAGTCAGTGTTTTGGTAGTTGTAATCACCTCATATAATGGTGTTTGGTAGGACCTTTATATTTTCCACTGTTCTCAAGAATACTGAGTGAGGTTCCTGAGATAAGGTAGGTGATCTGTAGCAGGCTACAATCTGATAAGCAGCTTTGCCCAATGTTAGTTGCACTTACATGGTCTCCAAGGCCTCATGCTGTGCCACTAACCTGAAGGTGTGGGTATCCATAAGGTAAATGGATACACCACTTCCTTTTGTATTTCACTCTGGGTTTTGGGGCCGAAGATCAGAGGGATTGTGAGTGTTTTATGTGGAGCATGTCCAACAGCTCTGCGTTTGACATAGCTTTGTATGTTAGGCAGAGATCACCTCTGAGTAGGCGATATGCGAGAGAGTACAGCTGGAGCATTTTGAGATGGTCTGTGTATGGCATGTATTTCAGGCCGCTAATGCTATTTGTGAGGTATTTCTGCAGGTTTTCAAGTTGTTGTAGATGTCTTGTGAGGTACATAGCAAAAGGGGCATTGTACTCTATTATGGATCTAGTGAGTGATGAGTAGAGGGGAACAATGTCCTCTTCTATTCTGCATGAGACACCTTTTCTGATGAGGTGTGTCATGTAGAAGGATTTCTTGACTACTGCGGGGATGTGATTATCACAGGTGTGTCCACTGTCCACCTGTGACCCAAGGTCTCTTATTACACTTTCAGTGTTAAGTATACTACCACCTATGTTGTAGTTCATGGCTACAGAGTTTTTACCAAAGGGGATAACAATGCACTTTTTGGCATTGAGCTTGAGGCCATGGTTTTGACATCAGGCAGCTGTCTCAGTGAGGCCCTTTTGTAGGATGTTCACATCTTCAGTAGTTTCGATTATGGCTCCTAGTTTGCAGTCATCTGGAAACTTCATTAGCCACAGACCTTCCATGTTAAAGTTTACTTCAGGGAAGTAGATACCCGACAGGACAGGACCCAGGACTGAACCCTGTGGAACTGCACTTGTCTCTGGTCCAAAGTCGTACTTGGAGTCTGCTACTTTCACAGTGTGTGTTCTGTCAGTTAGCCAGCTGGCAACCCATCTTGTGACATAGTGATTTATACCTAGTTTAGTGGGTTTATCTATAATTCCAGAGTGGGGGATGGTGCTGAAAGCCGTGGCAAAATCTACATAGGCTGTGTGAACCACCTTACCCTTGTCTACGGTTCTAGTGACTGCTTCAATGACATCAATCAGGTTTAGGAGACATGATCTGCCTTTTACAAACCCAGCATGGTTGTGGTCCAGAGTTTGGAGATTACCAATGTCTTTTTTTATAAGTTATATGATGATACACTCCATGGCCTTGCAGAGCAGGCTCATCAGGCTAATGGGGCGCTAGTTCTTGGGGTCCATGGTGGTCCCCCCCTTGTGTAATGGGATAACCGTCGCTGTGCGCCATTCAGCAGACACAAAGCCTGAGGTGAGGCTATGATTGAACATGGTACATAGGTGTGGTGCCTGTTCATTCTGTAGTTTGTGTAGAACACAGCCTGGGATGTTATCTAGTCTCATGGATGCTGTGTTACTGGCTTTGGAGAGTGTTTTTTACCTGTGCAGCCGTGATGACAGCAACTTTGCAGTCTTCCATTATAGAGATGTGCTCTTTCATGGGTGAGAGGGGGGGTAAAGTTAGCAATGATTCTATCTGCCAGGATGTTGGCAATATCAGTTGGGCCTGTATATTTAGTGCCATTGTGCTGTAACTCAGAGCAGATCTGAGTGTTGCCATTGAGATTCTTGATATAGCTATAGAATGCTTTGTGGTTGCCTTTAGAATCAGTGTCAGTTTTGTTTTCATAACTAGCTTTGGAGGATTTTATCATGGATCACAGCTTCTTACTGCTGTTGACCATGGAGCTTCTCCCTTCATGGGATTTTACCCTCTTTTGCAACAGTATTTTCTTTCTGTTGTGCAGTTTGTTTATGGCAGGGGAACACCAGACTGGCATCCTTTTCTTGGAGGATAGCGTCTTGGTTCTGTTTGGGATAGCACTATGCATGCAGTCATGTAAGTGCTTATAAAGTGCAATTGTGAAGGATTCAGTAGTTGTAACTGCATTGTCCATCTGCATGGGTGTCCTGCAGTTCAGCACTTCTGTCTTGAGCAGCATGAAGTTGGCTTTGGAGACATTTTTTAACATGGTTTCCTTAATGGGAGTGTGGGTCCAGGATGTGGATACGTAGGGTAATTAGCTTATGGTCAGATGGGACCAATGAGGCACTGATGTCAGGTGTGGAACACCAGTCACGCAGGACAAACCAAACCCCGTAACCAACACAAATAACCACAAAGTGAGCTAAATGCTACTCATTGCCAGAAGTCTCAGCCTCAAGATGCACACACTCGAGGCACTTCTCATTATGGAGAATATTGATATCTGCAGTATCAGTAACCTAGTTCAAGGCTCCAGACAGCACACCAGCACTACCAGAATACTACTCATTCCATGCCTTCCAGCATCAGAACCTGAATCATAGCACATAGGGTGAGGATGTATCCATATTCATCAAGGATACCTACACCTCTCTCTACATGCTCTCTACAGGATATGTGCTCATAGAATGTTGCACAGCAACATTCTTCACACTCCACAGGGGTGGGGCCACAAAAAACCCTTGGCATTCATGCTCTATGAGCCTGATGAGTATGTTCTGCAAGGCAATGGAGCCAATCATAATGGAAGTCAACAATACAGAGATTTGGAACCTTCACACAGTTGAGCACACCCAGTTTGGCTTCGTCAAATGCAGACCACACCTCCTGAACTGGGAGGATTTCTTTGAAAGTTACCCAGGCTACAGATGATTGAAATGAGCCCCACACAGCCTACCTATACCTTTCTATGGCCTTTGACATCATTCCCCAGTCAGGTATCATAGATGAACTCACCAACCTGGCCATGAATCCATACATCACAAGATGGATTGCAAACTGGCTCACAGATAGATCCAACACATTCCGAGTTGCTGGCTACATGTCAGACTCTACACCGGTAATGACTGGTGTCACCCAGGGTTCAGTCCTGGGGTCCTTCCTGTTTGGTATAGATTTCTCAAATGTACATGCCAACACAGGAGAGTTGTGGTTGACTAAGTTTGCTGGGAACTGTAAAGTGTTTGCCATAATAGATTTCCTGGAAGACAGACATTCTCCAGAAGGGACTCTATGAGACAGATGTGTGTTGTCAGAATCATGGCCTCAAGCTCACCGTGGAGGAATGCATAATGATCCTCATTGTTGAAAATAAAATACCATCAAACTACCACATGGGTTTTACCCCCTTAAAAATGATAGGGTGATAAGGGATCTGGGGACACATGTACATAGTCATCTTTTCTTTGACAACCATGTTGCCAAAGTGATTGGGAGATCCTATGTGGCCCACCTAATCAACAAAGGGTTTGCATCAGGATTCAAAGAGGTAGTGTTAGCACTCTACTCTTACATCATCAGACCCATCATTGAGTACAGTGCACCATTTTGTATGTACTCGACTTAGTATATCCAGCAGCTGTAGAGACCACATAGGTACCTCACCAAGTGGATTACTGGCCTCAAACAGTTGTGTTATGCAACACAACTGGTAAAACTAAATCTGTTCTTCGTTGCGTACCGCCTACTCAGAGGCACACTCTGCCTAACATACAGAGCCATGTCCAACACATAACTGTTGAACATGCTCCATCTACACATAACAACATTGAGTCACCCTACACATTCCAGGGATATGAACCTCATCGGAACAATGAATACAACATGCTGGTGGGATAGAGTACCATCACAGACATTTGCCTTACTGTGGAACAGAGTCCCAATGTACATCAGACAGAACCCCTCGCTGACACTCTTCAAATGGAACCTTGATGGGATGGGATGGGAAACAGACAATTCATGCCAGGCATCACATCAGCAGCCCCACTAGAAAGGGGCTTAGGGTACTAACTATTGGAACTAGGCCTTGGGAGACTACCCAATGGTGTGGTGAAAGCTGCATAACTTGCGTAGGCTGATATATGTCTTCATGGAGATAGTCTACTACATACCTATGAACCTATCTGACAGGTACATGTCTACAGATAGTAGATGTGCACTTCATTGTACAGTCATGTTGTACAGCAGGCACATGGACCACATACACTGTAATGCTTACAGATACTGGTGGCTGTTATGTACAGTGGGAGAGACGTGCAGCTCATGTATTTCGTGCCAATGGGATGTGTGCTGGGTGGGACAGTCCTGGATGGCTCCCTGTCATGGTCACCCTCTTACACACATCTCTGCCCATCCATCTTTGGCTTATTATACTGTGTTCCCCCTACATATATATGTAGAGGTACATGGGTAGGTAATAGGCTATCTGCCTGAAGGCATATATTAGTATGGCCAGAGTGTGCAGCTATCACCACCCATGGAGTTAGTTCCCTAGGCCTCTGTGTAGTAGAGCTGATGAAATGATCCATGGTGTGACAGTTCAGTTTTACATACACTCATCAAGGCTCCTCTGGAAGAGTGTCAGTGAGGGTCTCGGCTTAATGTCGGTGGAGAGCCTGTTCCAAAGCAAGGGAAGTCTGTGAGTTAGTAATGTATCCCTCCAACATGTTCTATTTAATATTGTGATGATGATATCCCTAGAGCATGTGGTACAGTGAGCTTGGGTTTACTTCAGATAGCGCATGTACATCAGTTCTGCATTGGACAGGGACCTGTCTGTTGGGCAGAGATCTCCTGAGTAGACAGTATGCAACAGAGTACAGATTGAGTTAAATTCAGTCTTGTTGCATGGGGCAACTGTTTGAGGCCAGTAATCCTCTTGTTGAGTTACTTCAGTGGTCTTTCCAGCTGCTGAGGGTGCATAGTCAGTTTCATCGCAAGTGTGTTGTGGTACTCTCTGATGGGTCTGATGACTGATGAGTAGAGGGAACCTCCTTTGACCTACATGCAAAGACTTTGGCAGTTTGTGGGAACATATAGCATGATTTTATAACCACTTTGTGAATATGTTTCTGGAAGTGGAGATGACTATCCACATGTGTCCATAGATCCCTTATTATCTCCTATATATTTAGGGTGTTGGCACCTATGTGGTATTTGTATGACTGTAGCTCGAGGCCATGATTTTTACACCACATCTGTCTGACTGAGACCCTTTTTAAGGATGTCTCTGTTGTCCCAAACATCGATTATGACAACTTTTTTGCAGTCATCCACAAACCTTGCTAAACATAGCCCTCGTGTGTTTGACTGTATTTCTGAAAAGTATACACCAGACGGGAGGGGTCCCAGGACTGAGCCATGGGGGCAGCAGTTGTTACCAGCTTGAACAGGAGACCACAGTTCTTACCTTGTGGGATCTACCTGTGCCCCAGTTGGCAATCCATCAGATGACATACATATTTATGCACTGGTTGTTGATTTTGTGGATACGACATTTGTCTCGGATGTTGGAAAAGGGCTTTTCAAGGTCTATGTGGGACGTGTGTAGCTCATTTCATTGATGTATGTCCTGGGTGACTGCCTTGAAAACAGTCTAGCAGGTTTGGGAACCATGATCTGCCCCTGACCAAACCGAAATTGGTAGGGTTGGGTGTTTGTAGGCTCACAATAGCTCTGTTTATGAGTTCCATCATGATGGACTCCATGGGCCTGCAGGTCAGGCTTAATAGGCTTATAAGACAATAGTTCCTATGGTCTGTTTTGCACCAACACTTGTGGAGTGTGCCAAATGTTGCTGTAATGCATTCAACAGTTTCATATCCTGTACAGAGGGTAAGTCTCAACAGACTGTTCAGGTGCAGGATCTGTTTGTTTTGGAGTTCACATATGACACAGCTAGGGAAACCATGTCATCCCTTAGACACCGTGTTTTTATGTTTGGAAAGTGCTGTTTAACCACTGTATATGTGATTTCTGGGTTTTCACAATCCCCAGGTATGATAATGGGCCCTTTTGTCAGTGAGAGGGGGGTAAATATGTATGAACCTGTCTGACAAGATGTTGGCAGTGTCAGTCATGTACATGTATTCATTTACAATTTGCACTGACTCAGAACATATATATGTTTACATTGATATATATGACATTGCGAAAGAAAGCTTCATGGTTCTCTATGGACTCTTTGACAATATTTTTGCCAGAACATGGATTGGATAATATTAGGAGTGCTCATTGTTTATTGATGATACTGATCGGAGATTTATTGATCTTCTTTGAATTTTCACTTTCTTTGAACAACTTAAGTACTTGTAGTACATAGTTTGATTATGACAGGAGTCCAATATGTTATATGGGTCTGTTTTCATATAACTGTGTGTGCAAGGCAGGATTGGTGAATAGTGACAAGTTTCTGGGGTAAGAACTGCAACTGCCAGATATGTCTGTCCCACTGCTGTACTCAGACATGGCCTAAGTGTGTGAGCATGCCCAGTATGACCTTTCAGTATGTTGTTGACTGACATTTGCTTTGTTTAAGTGTATGGGCATGCCCAGTATGACCTTTCAGTATGTTGCTGACTGAAATTTGCTAAATTTGTTGAAGTGTGTGAGCTTGCCCAGTATGGACATATATACTATATGTGTGTGAAAAATCAAGTTGGTTTTTACTTCAGGGCTCACCTTTGTTTTGTACATCGACAGGAAGCACACTGTGCCTATAAGGCTTCCACGAGTCGCTTTGCATAGACTTATCAACATTTCTACATACAGGGGGGACAGCTATTATTGGTACATTTCTACCCAGGGGGCACAACTGATTGTTACTGTGGGTGTACATAGGATGAGGGGTTCACCTGACACTTATACACATTTGCTAGGCCTGCACTGCTCTGTCAGGTACTCCATTTCAGTATGTACTGTTGACTATCATACTGGCTTGAGGCATACTACTGTATTACAGAACTTAGCTTCCAATTTTACATATATTAGTTTGTGACTTCATAGCCTACACAACCCACATCACACTGCCTGGCCTGCTGCTATCTGTCTGCATAGGCCTGGGGGGAAGTTCAGAGGGCATGATACAGCATTTGTTTGTGTTTGCGTTAGTCTACAATTGCCCTGCTGTGTCTGTGCCAGTGAAATGCTGTCATGGATTAGTGGTTCAGTACTGTGACTATAGTGCACAGTATCCTGAGTTCGAGCCCTGTCACTGCTTTTTATTGTCCTGCTGGTCAGACCTGACTGGTTAAGGAACAGTAAAGCAGGTGTGAGCGTGTTTACCCAGCTTTGCTTGACTTTGCCTGACTTTGTCCAACATTGCCCAACATTGCCCAACGTTGCCAGCACACACATTCATTATTATACCCTGGGCATCGCACAGAACCTGGCAGTTGATGGAGGGGAAGCCCTTGCGGTTGATGTAGACACTACCCCGCTCACCGGGTGGTGCTTTGATGTGTATGTGCGTGCAGTCTGTTGCACCCACCACCTCAGGGTATTCTGCTATTTGGTGGAAAAGACGCATATTGCTGGCCAATGCCTCACTGGAATTGGGGAAATATACATGCTCACAACATGTGCTGACATGGCATCCAGGAACTGGTGCAGTACCCTGGATGCTGAAGCCTGTGAAACCCCCATCATATCACCAGTTGGTCTCTGGAAGGTACCTGTAGCTAGTATTCATAGGTCAACACATACCTTGGTATCCACTGGGATGGGTTCCCCTCTTTTGTCTCTATGTGTGTGAGGCGTGGCCAGCACAGCTCAACAATTTGCTGCAGGTCTCTGTCAACTCTACAGTGCTCCACTATCTCCAGCTCATATAGCCCCTGATAGGTTACCCTGGGTCTGTACACTCTTCTCCGTCTCCTCACTGTGGGTTGCTCAGCAGCATTCACAACATCACCACCCTCAGCACCCTGCACATGTTGATTTATGATAGCAATAGCAGCCCTTAACATTTTGTCAGACTTAAGATTTTTAAGTTTTCACTCTTTGTATACTGCAGTGTTGCAGAGTTCTTGTGAAAAAACAGGGTAGACTGCTGTTTGCAGAGTTTAAAAGTGCTGGGCTGGGCTGGGCTAGTCTACTGCCTGTATAATTGGCTGATTCTGATATATTTCACCTGGCAGTTCTGCTAGTTCTCCTTGGTTAACGTCCTACTACTTCTTTTCCTTCCTTTTCCCTTTCTGTTTCCACAAGGGGCAGCACCGTGCAAACAAGCACAGACACGCATGCACACAAGCGCACACGCGCACACACGGTGTAAGCATGTTTGCAAGTAATTTCAGATATATCCACGGCGTACACCTTTGGTTTCTTGTTTTCAGCTAGGACAACTGTAGACACGCCTCTTGCAATCCTGAGCAACTCAGAGCAAACACCAGCCACTGTGCTCCAATCAGCTTACAGTCTTTCAGACATACCCCCTCATGATGTCATCTATCTTCTATTCTACTACTCCCCTACTCCTACACTTACACTCTAGGGACATGGCTCACATGCCCGGGAAAATTGGAATTCACTATCCTTATCCTCATTTGCATAGGATTGCCTACTAATGCTTGGTTACATCTCTCACACTGAGCTTCTTCCCCTTAGCAACCACTACTCAGTGACCATGTTATTTTCAGCCTGCCATTCACCTGCATGGCAGAACAAGCTTTTTAGTGAAAATGCCCATTTTTAGCTATTTTTCAATTTTCATTTTATTTAAAGCGCAGCATGTTTGCGCGGCACTACGCTATGCTTAAACATTGGCGATAGGGGGATAAAATGGATTTTAAGGATTTACAACATTTGCAAATGCCAATGGCCTTATATTTGGCCATTGTCATGCTTTCAACTAAATGCATCCTTTATTTGGAGCTGTCATAGCTCCGTTTAGCTATTTGCAGAACGGTACTCCGTTACCAATGGAATACATTTCTGCAAATAACACTACTCTTACACAGACAAGTTAGTGTTTCCTGGATCACAAATTTACCTCAGTTGCATAGCTTTCAGCAGCAAATGAGGTAATTTGCATACCATAACACTGTCTGTGCAAGAGTAGCTTTAGAAGCTCTCATGCATGCCCCTGCCGGCTATTGCTGAATCACTCGGCAGACATATTGCCTGTCTGCCGTCTTACACTACTCTTACACTCCGTGCAAGCCTTTGTGAATCCGACCCTATGTGTATTCACTAACTTGAAAGACTTGCACAGTTAGTTTGCATTACTTCCTGAATGGGCAACCTGACTTGCTTATATGCATGTATTTTATGCAACATTAACTTAATTCTGCTTTACATTACACAATATTTTAAATAAGATTTAAGCAATCATTTTCAGACACGAACCAGTAGTTTTCTTCAATACTGAACATTAAGTGGTTTTCAGTGAACTTAGTTGTTATTTTAGATTGCAATATACTGGAATACTAATGAGAATAGAATGCTATATAAAGCACTGACTGGCAGAATCCCATAACCACTTTGGAATAGTTCCACGATGTAGCCACTTACATGCTTTAGAATAGTAAAAGAAGCAGAACTAGAGTGTGTCAGTGGTCTCATTTAAAAGAACATGGTTGATTTAACAAAATGTAGTCACAGTCTAGCTGCCAGAGTTTATTTTAACTGCTAGCACACTAGCTTCAGGTCACATCTAAAAACTGCTCTTATTTATAATCAGCTCAACACTCTTTCTGAGAACATTCATTTTTTTCTCAATGGCATGCTGTGAACCAGCATCAGTCAGTACCTACAGAGCATGGTTGCCTCTCATAAGACTGAATCTTAAAGGACTTAAGGTCATAATAATGAAAGCAAACTCTTGAAAGCTACAAACATTAAAAATTGACATCTAGTAATAATGTGAAATATATACACAAAAATAAATACAAAGCTTGAACTTAACATGCCAAATGAAATCAAATTAAATGTTGTCTTCACTGGGCAAACTCCCTGAACCTGTTTATGGAGACAGTGGCTTACACATTAAGTTGTTGTGTCTTTCAGCTTTTCCCGGTTAGGGGTCGCCACAGCGGAACTCCGTTCAGCTAATGATTGGCAATAGATTTTTACGTGCCGAGTTGCCAGCCCTGATGCACAACCTTCAACGAAGGTACGCCCATTCATGCATGTCTCCACACAGAAGAAGCTTTAGCTGAGAATTGAACAGGACAACGTCTTACTGTGAGGCAACAACACTACCGCAGCACCACCACCGCAGTTCTGGCTTACACACTAAGTATGAATTCTAAATCAAACAATGCAAGGAAGTGTTTGTATGTGTATGTGTGCGTGAGTCTGTGTGTGTGTGTGTGTGTGTGTGTGTGTGTGTGTGTGTGTGTGTGTGTGTGTGTGTGTGTGTGTGTGTGTGTGTGTGTGTGTGTGTGTGTGTGTGTGTGTGTGTGTGTGTGTGTGTGTGTGTGTGTGTGTGTGTGTGTGTGTGTGTGTGTGTGTGTGTGTGTGTGTGTGTGTGTGTGTAGGGGTATGAAGAAAAGGATCATCTTATTTGTGGATTGCACTGACCTAGAAGGGACAGTGGAGAAATGGGGATCAGCCCTTCTGAGCAATCCAAAGAGAATGACAGGTGGGATTGAGAAGTGTCATCAAAACTTTAATGCATGGAAATTTAAAGTACTCCATCTTGGCTATAACAGTCACAGAGTGAAATATCAACTGGGAGGAGTGACCATAAAATGCACCAGATGGGGAAAGAACTTGATGTGATACCAACAGCAGAAATAAGCCACAATAAAACAGAAAGCTATAGCCATGGATAGTAGGATGCTAAGCTGTAGCCTTAAATGAACAGACTCTGGGGAACAGAAAGGTTGTGTTACTCCTTTAATGATCCATGGTCAGGCCCCAGATGGAGCACAGTGAGTTTATGTCTTATTCCCATAAAGATATCAGACTAATAGAGAAGGTAACAAAGAAAGATCACCAGGGTATAAAGGGAATGGAAGGTAAGGGATATGAGGAGACATGACAGGCATTCTATCTATTCTTACCTGAGGCCAGGCAATAATGGCAAATATGATATGTGTGCACAAAATACTTTGAGAACTGTGTGATGACATGCAGATTAAGAAGAAACACAGATGAGGAAGGACGGGCATTATTGTCAGATTAAGGTTACAAAATTCAGCCTAGAGGTTAGAAAATAGTGGCTAAATGGAGTAAATTACTTGACTGGGTAATGGACTATAAAACAAGAGTCCTTTGTAAAGTTCTGGCATTGTTGATGGACTATCAGAAGGGGATATACCTCTAAACCACTTATTTCAAAAAATCTGGACAAAGCCTAAAATAACAGGGAGACAAAGGCCCAAAAATAGGGAGAGATTGTATTAAATATTGCTCTTGTAAACCTAGGAAGTAGCTAGAATAACAGGATTTGTGTTAGCATTCATTTTCTGAAGGATATGAAGCCTGAAACTGAAATGCCTGTCACAAGTCAATGACTTCAATCCTCGGTGATTTTGACAGAAAAACACACATTTTATGAGGATCAGACCAAAATACAAGGCAAAAATCTGGACCTTCTGTGAAATCTAGACAGTTGGGAGGTATGGAAGGGACACAAGAATGGCAAATGAAAAAAATACTAGTTATACAAATTAGCACATTAGGTAGACAGCTTATTTTTTTCTGCTATGACAGCTTTGTAATGCAAAGTTGTGTAAACAATAAACTCCCCTATTACTTTAGAAAGTAGAGTAAAGCACTAAACATATGTAGGGCTCAGTGACAGTTGTCAAATATACAGGAGAAAAATATGGGGCAGGATTCCAGAGTATCACACTAGTGTGATCCATATGATACAGGATACAGGCACAAACAGAGGACACCAAGTCCAATCTTAGGAGGTAATATTTTGACAATTCTAGAATGTGATTCTTGGAGAAGGATAAATACAGTCAGGGGATTATGTGGAGCTAGTAAAATAGGATGATGATAGAGACTGACAGTTCAAGGTAATGAAGATGGCCAATTGGATTTAAGATGTTGGGGATAGCTTGTTGCAGTTAGGTGAAGCCTAGGTGTCCTATGAAGCTGTCATTAACCTAGGCTCTGACATGAACAGGTCATGCTGGAGACATAGATACATCTCCCAGAGACTGCCACTTCTCTGGAATAAGCTTCCATTTCATGTGAAACAGAGACCCTCCCTGACCTTCTTCAAACCATACCTAGATCAATGGATGGGTTACCACAAATTCACTCTGGGGTGGTACCCGTGTCCCTCCTGGATGGAGGAAGCTGATATTAACTAGCATAGACTCTTACCTGTGTCAACTTTACCCACCTAACTACCGACAATTGGGGCAACTGTGGATATATATGGCTGGGCTTGTAAGAGCTCTAGGACCGTTAGCCTAGCAACCTTCTATGAACCTATAAACCTATGAGTGATAAAACTGTTTATTAAACATTATACTTTCTATAATGTATGAAAATGGAAAATACACGGTTAGTTATTTAGCATCCATATGGATGCCTTATTGACTCTGTAATCAGGCAGCACTTAGTTGGGAAAGAGGGATATGACTATCAGATTTTGTTTTTTACAAACTCTAAAAATTCCAGTCATACAAGTAGCTTTTATTTTGTGTCTAAATGTTTTGTAACTCTGAATCGAGCCAATCTTGCTTTGCAAACTATGAAGGAGCAAGTGGTCTTGTTCATTTCTGAATTAGAAATAGGAAAGGCATTTGATTGCTTTGGCAAGGCTGTAATTGTAGTGCAGGCTCTGGGGCTCTGCAAAAATAGATGGTCTGTTCATGATTAGTCTCCAGTCAACATATTCATGTCTCCCATTGAAAAGGTATGTTTTGCCTGTAGTTAAGCATCAGTTCCCATAAAACACAATCAGCACATTTGCACCAGTGGATAAATGTGCTATTCCTGTTTACTTTTATCAGTTGCAACAGGATCATAGGAGGTTACTAGGCTATTGGCCTTCAGGTCCTTATAAGCCTAGCCAAGAGTTTAGCCCATGTTTAGACAAATCAGTACTTAATGCCCCTGTCCAGTAGGGACATGGGTGGAATCCCAGGGGTATATTTTCTGTTTCCCATTCAGTTATCCAGGTTGTGCTTAAAAAGGGGTAAAATGGTACCTGCTTGATGTGGAGAGGAAGTCTGTTCCAGAGATGGGGAGTCTCTGGCCCTGCCAACAAGTCTTGTTGATGTCACAGACCAGGTTGAGGCTGAGTGTGTGGGTTACTCGAGTGGAGCTTGACTTGCAGATATGCTGCAGTCCCATCAAGGTGGGGTCCATGATCACCTTGTATACCAGACAGAGGTCACCTCTGAGGAGTCTGTATGAAACTGAGTAGAGAGATAGGGCTTTTAGTTTATCTGTGCATGGTAGATGTTTGAGGCCCTGGATTGTCCTGGTGAGGAACCTCTGTGGTCTCTCCATCTGCTGCATGTGCTTTCTGAGGTACATGCCGAAAGGGGCGTTGTACTCAATAATGGGCCTTATAAGGGAAGAATACAGGGATGTTATGACCTCCTTGTCCCTGGATGAGATACCCTTAATTATGAGGTGGGCCATGTAGAAGGTATTCCATACAGTGAAAGCAACATGGTGGTCAAAAGTCAGGTTGCTATCAACCTGGGTGCCCAAATCCCTCATGACTGATTGTGTGCTTAGGACTCTGTTATTAATGTGATAATTTATGGGGATGTCACTCTCCCCAAAGGGGATGATGATGATGCATTTTTTGGTATTCAGCTTGAGGCCATGTTTCTGGTATCAGTCATTTGTCTGAGTGAGACCCTATTGGAGGATGTACACATCACTAGATGAACTGATGACAGCACCCAGCTTGCAGTCATCTGCAAACTTGGTCAGCCATAGCCCACTGGTTTTGGTCAGCACCTCAGAAAAGTATATCCCAAATAACAGAGGCCCCAAGACCGAACCCTGGAGTATGCCGCTTGTTACGGGTCTACTGCTTGAGGTGGCTTCCCCTATTTTGGCTATGTGGGTTCTATCAATGAGCCAGTTTGTGACCCATCTGGTAACATATGAGTTGATGCCTAGTTGAGAGAGTTTATCTATTATGCCTGAGTGGGGAATAGTGTCAAAGGCTTTGGCCAGGTCAAGGTAGGCAGTGTCTCCCTCTCGTCTATGGCTTTGGTGACTGTCTTAAAGAAGTTGACCAAATTTAGCAGACATGACCACCCCTTGACAAAGTCAAACTGTGTGGGATCAAGTGTTTGGAGGTTGCCATTGTCCTTGTTAATGAGGTGTATGATAATCCATTCCATGGCTTTGCAGATCAGGCTAGTCAGGCTAATGGGTCTATAATTTCCTGGATCGGTGGACACTCCACCTTTGTGTAAAGGGATGACAGTGGCTGTCCTCCACTCAGCTGGGATGAAGCCAGTACTCAGGCTTTGGTTGAATAGTGTGCCTAATGGTGCTGCACATTCCTGCCTGAGTTCACGTAGGATGCTACCTGGGATGTTATCGGGTCCCATGGAGGCTGCATTATTTGCCTTTGAGAGAGCAGTGATGACCTGTTCCCTAGATATAAGGGGAAGGGGGCAGGTACTGGGGATGTACTGATTTACTGATGGGGGGACAGAGGGGTAAAGTTTTCACTGAATCTGTCAGCCAGAAAGTTTGCTATATCTACAGCATTTGTATATGTGGTGTCATTGACCACCAGTTCTGAACAGATCTGGGTGCTTCCTTTGAGGTTGCGGACATACGTGAAGAAGGCCTTATGATTGTATCTAGCAGAGGTGGCCAATTTGGACTCGAAGTTTGCATTGGAGGATTTCAGTAGTGCTCTTATTAGCTTGTTCAGCCTAAGGAGACATTGCTTCCGATTGGGCACCTGCTCCTTCTTGGTCTTGGACAACAATTGTTTCCTTTTGTTATAGAGTTTATTTATCACAGATGTCCACCAGACAGGTTTACTCTTCCTTGCACAGGGTGATTTAGTCCTGTCAGGTATTCCTGATTCCATGCATCTATATAAATGCTTGTATAGTGCATTAGTGTAGTTTTGGATATTGGTGCCAGTTCCTACAGAGTTGGAGAGGACTGTGAAGCTGTTTATACCATCACTCAGGAGACTGTAATCAGCTTTGGAGAAGCTTTTATGTCAGATCCTAGCTAGAGGGGGGTTGGGGGAGATGGTGACTCCGAAAATGACTGCTTTGTGGTCGGATCTAACCAGGGAGGATGATACTATAGGGATGCTGCAGTGGTTACTCATGCTGGTTAATCCTAAGTCCAAATTATTATCACCTCTTGTGGGGATATCGACTAGTGGTTCCAAGGCATTTGCACTGACAAAGTCAAGGAATCTCTGAGCATTCGTGTTCTGGCATGTGTAGTTCATCCAATCTATGTTTGGGAAGTTAAAGTTACCCAGGATCAGGGTAAAGGGTTGAATCTTGATAGATTTGAGCAGGTCCAAACAGGAAGATTGGGCATCTTGAATCAAATTTGGGGTCTGGTAGCTAGCTATGATTTGAATAGGGGTCTTGTCAATGATTAACTGCACCTGGAGTGTTTCCTGTGCATCATATTGTTTGACCAGCCTGGAGGTGTGTATGTCTTTTATGTATAATGGAACTCCATCTCCTTTGACTTTACTGCCCACAGTTTGGGGTCTGAATGTATGATAGAATGAGTAACCAGGTAAGGCTGGGGTGATCTCTGCAGCTTTCAACCAGGTTTCTTTGACTGCACAGATATCAACATTTTCCAGGGTTAGGAATGCATGCAATGAGTGCAGTTTCAGACATATGTGTCATTTTTTGTTTGTTTTATTAATGTTTATTCGGGGGGGGGTATATCTGCAGTAAGGCAATATTGCCATTTAATATTCCATAAAAAAGGCAGCAATGATACCTTTAGTAGAAGAGTTATTCTTGTATTTCCAGTTGACAGAAAAGTACTAAAAGGCATCACATCAGTGGCCCACCTAGGCATGCCATGTTTCCTTCCCTCCTCACTGTACAGTGTGCAAGAAGCAACTCTAATGTATTAAACCAAATAAATTGTAACCTTTAATATTACTTTCTCCTCACTTTACCTGTTTAAATTAATATCTGGTTTATTATATTGTATTGTACAATAATCATCTGAAAAAGAACAAATTTCCAAGATTTTGCATTACTATTTCAGGAAACTACAATGCAGGGATTTTAATGATTTTGTGATTGCTTTTTCATATTTTAACAGCATAAAGTATTGACAATTTGCATGTTTGTCTTCTGCATTATTTTTCTGTTATGATATGGACCATTTTTCCTTTGGGAAAGTGGTGTAAGTGTAAATGTTTTGCAAATGCTCTCACAAAGTCAGAAGGAGTGGGAAGTATGCACTAATTGATTAGATCACCATTCCTAGGAATAAAAAAATGTTCGGAAATGTTATAGAATAGACTCAGATCCATAAATGTGTGTTTTAAGTGAGGTTTACCATCTGAGAAGATAAGGGAATAATTAAACTTATATAGGGATGCTTCTCAGCAAAGTTTGGTATAATCATATAAAATGTTTCCTACAATTATATGATTATAATTAATTATTAAATATAATTAGACCAATAGTATATTTTAAAATTCCATCACTTTTACTTAAAATAAATTAAATGTTCAGAAGTAGAACAAGCAGTCTGGATATGTGACAAGAACTCATGAATAGTAGTATGTATTGCTTTTAAAATGCTCTCATTCACAGAAAAAACATAGATAACTTAAGGCCATGTTTAAATGTATAGATTGCACCAATGATGTTTGGGGAACTATTGAAACATATATTCCACAAGGTACCCCAGGATTCAATAAACTCTGTGTAGGCTTTGCGCAGAGCCTACACAAGGTTTACCTGTTAGAGAGATTGTGTGTGATGCGGGGCAGCATGCAATGCATATTAATGAGATGGGACACACCTAATCTAGGTTTTGTGGCTTGCAACGATGTTGCTGTCTGCAAAACCTTGTAAGTGAAAGTGAATAGGAATTCAGTGTAAGGCAGAGCACCTACGGTATGCAGATTTATGTGAAATGCCACAATGATCACCAGGGCTTTACACATAGCTATCATTCTGTTATTGCAACACATCTGCACAGAAGCCAGTTTAATGAAAAGACAAATAACCAGTAACAGGGACATATTTGACATAGATGTCACATAGGAATGTGTTAGAATGTAACAGTCTCAACTTCTTAGAGAGTGAAATGTGGACAAAGCCATAAAAATGGGGGGACAAAGGGCCAGAAATAGAGTTAGATTTTTTAATATTGTACTTCCATACTTAGGAAGTAGATAAAATACATAGGTTGTAATAGAGTATATAGGTTGTACATCAGCATGAACTTTCTGAAGTTAGTCATCAGTTTCTGACTGCTCTTCACAATGACATATCAATGATTTTCCAGGAAAAATGTTATGATCCGGACAGTTGAGAGGTATGCACTCAAATGTATGTAATATTGAGTCACAACAGTCCAGAGATCATCCCAGTGATATGGCAGAAAGCCACATACATAATAAGGAAAACATCTGGACATCCTGGGAACATCTCGGCAGTTTTGAGGTATAAATATGAAACATATGGTCCAAACACAGTACAGGACAGTGTACTTACAGAGCAGCGTATTGTGATATCCCATTCCTGGCTTTCTGTACTGAAGCTGTGTTAATGATCTGTAACAAGACATGGAATTGCCATGTAAAATGATCACACAGGAAAAGTGTGTGCATTGAATAGGGGCGCACAGATGAATTGTAGGAATGAACACAGGGAAACAGCACAGGCAAAACTCCCTCCTACAACAGAGGAGGGCATGTCAGTGGAAGATGGTTGTATCAGCAAGACCGAGCACATATCTATATGGTACAGTACAGACTGTACAGTATAAAATGTATTGCCTGTGACTGTCACAAGGTGACATAATGGGGAGCGTGTGTGTGTGTGTGTGTGTGTGTGTGTGTGTGTGTGTGTGTGTGTGTGTGTGTGTGTGTGTGTGTGTGTGTGTGTGTGTGTGTGTGTGTGTGTGTGTGTGTGTGTGTGTGTATGAGAGAGAGATAAGCATCCTTACATGAATAATGCAGAGGACATCTAACAGGGATCTGACATAAAACTGGGATAGGGTGCATATTGGGAAACTATGCAAACTGATATATCTGAATATGAGTGTACTCTCAGCAGAGGTCTCCAACAAGAAGGCCACAGGTAAAGGATCATGGCAAACATTACAACAACCAACCACAATCATGGACAATATCAGAATAACACCACCACTAATCCCATGCCTCTGACATAACATATGTGATATGCAGTTATAAGAGATGAGCCTACACACACACCCTTGACAACTATTATGAGATATCCAAACTTTATGAGGGTAACCATATACACTGTTCTGGTACTGTAGTATCTGCAGGAGGTGTTAGGATGGACACTGCTATATCTGTATGTGACAGTATGGGCAATACAGGCTAGCTGCCTTGTGTGCATGGCATATATCTATGGCACAATCCACAATGTCACTAATGATATACATGCCATTAATGTTATCAAACACCTATGTATTCAGTGTGTGCATAAGCTGAACAGGTAGTACACGTGCATCAGGTTTAACAACTTGATTGGTGTTCCACACTATAAGACAGTCATGTATGTTCCACAGAAAGAATACCTAGGTATGTCCAATAAGCTGTGTGACAGCACACTGTGACAAAGGTGGTACACTTTAGTTACACTTCACTGGAAGATGTGTAGAGAGGTACATGAAGAAAGGTGCATTCCACACAGTTATTGGTGTGATGAAGGCTGGGAACCATGAAGTTATTATGGCCCCTGATGTGCATGTTCTTCTCATACTGTGTACTTGTGTTACATTCAAGAGAGTAGTCAGCACTGTGACCACATGCTGGTGGATGTACCCCTTACACTCTATCCCAGGACACAGTTCATATACCTATTGACCTGATTATAGGGTGTGATGAATTCATTATACCTTGGTGGTATGTCTGTTTCTTGATTCATCAAATTCCTCCATGTGTCTCATTAATGTAGGTGTTGTCATGGCTGTGGCAGCAGTCTCTGGTATGTATTGATACTGTCTGTATTATATTAATGACACAGTTGGAGTCAATGATTGTGCACAAGCTGTAGTCCTTCAGGCAGATGTTTGAACACAGCATGTATAAGCCATCTCTGATGTCCATCATTTAACTAATGGGCAGAAAAGGGCCTAGCAGACACCCCTGATGTGCCAACCTGATTGCTGGACCTGAGATATATGTCACGTCACACATTTTGACATAGTGAGATGGCACTTATTTCATACACTGGTCTACCCATTTGGTGATATAGCTGTTTATATCCACATATGACAGTGTTGATTGAATATCTCATTGTGGCTTTGTGTCAAATGCCTTGACCTGTTAAAGTTCCACAAGATGATAATGTCATCATGCATGCTCTCAATGACCTCTTTGAGGATATCTATCAGATGTAACAGACATGATGTACCAGTAGCAACTCACACAGGTCTGTTGCACACACCTGAAATATTACTAGTGGACATGTAGAAGAATTCCATGATGACATGTTGGTCTACCTCATAGTCAAGGAGAGACAGGATGCTGTCCCCCCAACTCAGGAGGATGCATGTTGATGTACAACTTTGTATGGGAACATAGGTCATGTGGAGGATGTGTTGAACTGTGTATTCAACCATATTAGGAAGGTGTATGTGCTGGGTTATGTCATAGGTGATCTGTGATGTTGTCACATGACATCAATTCCATGTGATAGGCCTAGTAGAAGGTAAGACAGTACATACTTATGATCTGACCTAAGGTTTTAACAAAGTCATGCACGCAGGTCCCCAAGCTGGGAATTAAACCTTGCATCAGTTGATGGATAAACAATTGGCTCACTGACAGAGCACATCATGAGAAAGTTTGTGAATCAACTTGTACCAGTAGAGCTGTCACCATTGGCAAAGCCCAGGGATCAGTGCTTCGCCCTTCATTGTTTCAACTGTATTTCTCGACAGTTCAGGATAAAGTATATGGCCTTTGGCTTACCGAGTTTGCCGATGCTTGCATATTGTGTGCAATCACTGAGTCCACCAATGGTGATAACCTAGTATGGGAGGAGCTAACACACACAACTGAATGGTAACAAAGGCACACATTGTACAAATAAATGCAGAAATGTGAGTTTGTAATGTTGTCCATGAGAAAAGTGAAGTACAGCACTGACTATGCAGCAGCCCAGTGATGCAAGCACTGGGAACACATTTAGATAACAATCTGAACTTTGACCACCAAGTGTCTACACTGCTATTGAAAGCCTATGTTGTGCACATCATAAGACATGACATCATACTGAGACCTTAGGATTGTACAGCAGCATTGTAGTCAAACCTCATTACAGCACTAATAGAGTATAATGCTCTTTTTTACATGTACCTCACCAGACACATGTAGCAGCCGGAGAGACCACAGGACTTTCCTCAGCAAGATAACATATGGGTCTACACACTATGACATGATGTGTGTGAACAGGTTAAAAGCCATGTCACTGTAAACATTATTGTATAGGATAAGGTGACTTCTGCCTGGCTTCCAAGCCAGTCTCTGACCCTACCCTGGTGGGAGTATTGCATATCCAAAAATGTGAGATAGCTGATGACATCAACAGTGCCTTTTGAGAATAAGATAACATTGTCCCACATGCTGGTGTAAAATGCTCTCTGTAATAGCAACAAACAACTCTCACACACACACACACACACACACACACACACACACACACACACACACACACACACACACACACACACCAGTTGACTGCAGTGAATATAGAACCTCTACCTATGTAAGTACATCGACTACAGAACACAATACTGTACACAAGTGCCATAGCTCAAGTCTGACTTGGAGTGTGTCAGACAACACTTTATAGCTGACAATATCAGCAGTGTCTGTTGACGAGAAAATAACAGTGTCCCATATGCTGGTGTTAAATGCTCTCTGTAATGTCAACCAGCAGCCCAGGTGCATGCACACACACACACACACACACACACACACACACACACACATACACACACACACACACACACACACACACACACACACACACACACACACACACACACACACACACACACACACACACCAGTTGACTGCAGTGAAAATGGAATTCCTACCTAACTAAGCACACAGACTACATAATACAGTACTTTACTCAAGTTCCATAGCTCAAGTCTGACTTCAAGTGTGTCAGACAAGACTTTCTAGCTTATGACACCAGCAGTGTCCTTTGAGGAGAGGATAACAATGTCCCAAATGCTGGTGTAAAATGCTCTCTGTAATGTCAAGCAACAGCACACACACACACACACACACACACACACACACACACACACACACACACACACACACACACACACACACACACACACACACACACACACACACACACACACACACACACACACACACACACACACACAGAGTTGACTGCAGTGAAAATAGAACCCCTACATATCTAAGTACACAGACTACAGAACACAGTACTTTACTCAAGAGCTACAGCTCAAGTCTGACTTGAAGTGTGTCAGACAAGACTTTCTAGCTTATGACATCAGCAGTATCTGTTGAGGAGAGGATAACAGTGTCCCACATGCTGGTGTAAAATGCTGTCTGTAATGTCAAGCAACAGCTCTCTCACACACACACACACACACACACACACACACACACACACACACACACACACACACACACACACACACACATTGACTGCAGTGAGAATAGAATCCCTGCCTAGGTATACAGGCTATAGAACACAGTACTTTATACAAGTACCACAGTTCAGTCTGACTTGGAGTATTTCAGACACTTTATAGCTGATGACATCAGCAGTGTCTGTTGAGGAGAAGATAACAGTGTACCACATGCTGGTGTAAAACTCTATCTGTAACGTCAAGCAACAGCTCACACACCCACCCACCCTGCTGACTGCAGTGAAAATAGACCCCCCCATCTATCTATGTACATGTACTACAGAACACAGTACTTTATGCAAGGGCCACAGCTCAAGGTTGACTTGGAGTGCATCAGACAACACTTTCTAATTGATGACATCAGTGTCTGTTGAGGAGAAGATAACAGTGTCCCACATGTTGGTGTAAAATGGTCCCTGCAATTTCAAGCAACAGCTCATAGACACTCACACCAATTGGACTGCAGTGAGAACAGAGCCCCTATCTATCTAAGTACATGGACTACAGAATACAGTACTTAATGCAAGCGATACTACATAAGTCTGATTTATACAGGAGTGCAGGTGAACTTATAGTAGATGATATCAGCAGGCCATGTGGGAGACAAGAGGTAGAGAGACCTGTATGAAATGGATGTGTAGGCATGAGCAAGTATCAAAATACCATAATTGCATAGCATTGGAGCAGTAACTGTGGGATATACACTTCTGCTCTGTTGTCTAGACAGACACACACAGACCAAGTTGACTGCAGTGAGATCAGAAACCCTACCTAAATACATGGACTACAGAGCACAGCACTTAGCACAACCACCATGGCACAAGTCTGATTTCTACAAGAGTGCAGGGGAACTTATACTATATGACATCAGCAGGCCATGTAGGGGACTACAGGTGGAGAAGCTTGCATAGGCACACAGCTTCATAGGCTCATATGAAGCTACTAGCCTAATAGCACCAGGATGTTTAGAAGACTAGCTGTGTAAAAACACAGGTACTCTTTTTGAGCATAGTTGGATGGTCATTTTTAGCAGAGCATGTTTGTGAGCAGCTCCAACTGGACCTGCCCCTGAGGGACATAGTTGCCATCCCAGAGGTGACTTTAGAATCACCTTAACCAGTTGTCAAGGTTGCACTTTAACAGGATCATTGAGAAGCACTCTTCCACATGCAATGGGAACCTATTACAGAGAAGTGTGAATCATTGTGGGATATATCAGTTTCCCCAACATGTTCTGTTTATGTCACAGGCTAGGTTGAAAACTCTGGGGCAAATTATTGTTGTCCCATTTGAATTGCAGATGTCCATCATTTCCAGAAGGGCAGGGTCTGAGACTGCTCTGCAGGGCAGCCATACCTATTTTATTTATTTATTTTTTATTTTACATTTTATTTTACATTTGTTGACCGGGATAGTCCGACTGGATACATGTCCATTTTCAGCGGAGGCCCGGGGAGAAAAGCTCCAACATAGTCACAGAGACAGATAGTTACATATTAGTGTTTAAGATAGAAAAGAATAAACAGAATAAAAAGCAATTTACATACTACATACTACACATGCTACCTTGTTCTAACAGACACAACTTACAGCAGTTCAATATACAGGTCTTTAAAAAGATGCTAGTGAATTTATTAAGACAGATTATAGATTATAGTTTGGCTAATGTACAATGAACATGCTTTTTGATTACATATCCCCACTCTAGGTTGTCCTTTTGGGTTTAGATTTACTTGAGAAGTATTATGGCCTTGGTTTAATGAAGAGGAGCTAGTCTGGGTTTGAGCATGGACAAAGCCAATGCGACTTAAAATGGAGTTTTAGACTCTTTTTGAATTGAACTAAGGAAGTAATAAGCATGAGGTTGTTGGGGAGGGAGTTCCATAGCTTTCCAGTGGTGTTGGCGAACAGAGCATCACCGCCCATATTGTTGGATTTGAGTGTTTGGACAAGGAGTCTGTTTGATGAGCAAGGCAGCTTAGATTGGTGTAAGGAATTATTATATTTTTCAGTGCAGGGGTATTATCAGGTTGTTTAAGAATTTTAAAAGCTTCTATGAGTTGGTTCATCTTGAGAAGATTTGGGAGTTCTATCCAGTCAAGTTATTTCAGGTTAGAGCAGTAGTGTGTTCTATAGAGCAATCCAGTTACAAATCTGGCAATATGATTATAACAACCTGAGAGTTTGTTCAGGTCAGATTTGTTAAGGTTAGTAAGCACGGGAGAGGCATATAGAAGGGTAGAGAGAAGGTGTGAGCAGGCAGTGGCCACTTTGGCCATAGGGGTTAGGAAGTTCTTTATCCTGTATAAGGACCCAAGTTTCTTGTTTATGGACTTAATGGTTTGGTTGATATGCATATCGAATCTAAGTTTGTTGTCAATGATAACTCCTAGTAGCTTTGTGTAGGAGTCTGGGGAGATGATGGTACCATTATTGGATTGTATAGTAAAATGTGTAGGAGGGGATGTGATGTATTTGTTGGGTAGAAGAGAAGTAGTTTGGTCTTGTTTGGGTTTAAGATCAGATGATGATCTGAGAGCCAGTTTTCGACTGTAGTAAAACAGAGCTGGGTGGCAGCTTGTAGGTTTGGTAGAGAGTCATCGGAACATATTAGAGTTGAGTCATCTGCATACTGAATACAGGTGGCTTCAGGGATGACTGTATGGAGGTCATTTATAAAGACTGAGAAAAGAAGAGGTCCTAATATGGAGTCTTGAGGAACTTCTATGGTATTTGGTAGCAGGTGAGAGAGCTTATTTTGCCACAGAACTGCTTGTTGTCTACCCGAGAGGTAGGCATGAAACCATTTAAGAGCTGTATTGTCTAGGTACAGGGTTTTCAGAGTGTGGAGAAGTAGCTGGTGGTTCACCATGTCAAAGGCTTTCGACAGGTCCAGAAAGAGAGCTGAGGATATTTTTTTGTTATTCCGGTTTTGGTTGATTTTATATGAACAAGATCTGGGTGATGGGGCTCCTATTAGTGTGAGCGACCACAGTTTTGATTGTGGTATTGATGACATAATATGCATAATTGATGCTGAAGCTGCAACAGAGATGGTTTGGGGGCTTAGTAATCCAATTATTATAACTAACAGGTTTGATGACTTTAAAATATACAATTATTCTAGTAAAGTTATTAATGAACGGCACGTTGAATTGTTAGCCAAAGGGCTAACTTTTGTCCCCCTGACTCGGGGAAGTTTGACTGACACTCTAATTGACCTAATGATGTTAGTTAGAAAAATGAATTTGAGGTTGACATTTGATGGTGAGAGTAGAAATGATACTGGGTTGGTTTTGAAAAAACCAAGTAAGTATATGCCCCACCCAATACTGTTACTAACATGTATGAAAGGATGTGTGAGCATGATATTAGGGAGCACTATAGGCAGGCAAGGAGTCCACATTATAAACGGATTTTTGATATGATGGACAATTTGACCTTTGAAGAGCATGGCTTGCTCGATGAGTTGGTGGGTAATAGATCCATAAGACTCATGAAGCCTGATAAGGGCAATGGCTTAGTGCTCATTGATAAGATCGATTATGTAAACAGTATTGTGGCGATGTTGGCAACGGACACTTATGAGGAGCTAAGTTTGAATGAATTGAATATTGCCCATGGTAAGGTTAGTTTATACATTGAGGACTTGCTTTGGCAGGGTCACATAAACGAATTTGAGTACAGGTATTTGGTTAATGATCACCCTTTGGTTAGTGGGATTTTTGGTATACCTAAGATCCACAAAGGTTTGGACAATCTGGCATTCAGACCAATTGTGGATGGAAAGCATAGCAAAACCTGCTTTATAAGTAAGTTCCTTGATTTTGAACTACAAAAGGGTTTGAAAGTGTTTGATTATATCACCAAAGACTCATGGACATTTTTAGAGAGGTTAAAAAGTGTGCATTTAAATAGTGATTCTATTTTGTTGACAGTTGATGTGGTAAATTTGTTTACTGTCATTCCCACTGTAACAGGTCTTGAATGGTTGGAAGCCCAACTGTTGAAAACACATTTGTTTGACCAGGATAGAATCAACTTGTTGGTGGGTTTAATGGAAGTTGTTCTCTCAAACAATTTCATCCAGTTTGAAGGAACTTACTGTAAGCAAATAACTGGTGTTGCGATGTGCGCGGCATGTGCTCCCGTGTATGCCAATTATGTGATGGCATACTGGGAGCAAGAATTTCTTTTTTCTAGTGCCTTTATGCCCTACATCAGTTTTTACACCCGTTTCCTGGATGATTTGTTTATCGTCTGGGAAGGTGGTTTTGACAGGATTAGAGAATTTATGGATTTTGTTAATAATTCAGTTGAATTTTTAAATTTTACTCATAATATGAGTAATATTGAAATAGACTATTTGGATGTTCATTTAACTATTAGTCCAGGTGATTTTGATTTGATATCAACTATTCATAGGAAATCTACATTTTCCAATTCTTATTTGAGTTACTCCAGCTGTCACCCTGACCATCAAAAAAAGGCAATTGTTAAAGGCCAGATGGTCAGGGCAGCAAGAATGACTAGTTTGGACGTTGAATTTTTTAAGGAACTCGAGTTCATTAAGTCAATGTTTATCAGGCGTGGTTACCCAGTTGCATTGTGTAATTGCATTGCTGATGAAGTTAAATTAAAGAGGGCCAATGGTGTGTATTGGGCACTGCTAAGAGGGAAGTCTGACAGTGGACCTGAGTCTGGTGATGTAATCGGTGCATCTAGGGGTGACATTAATTTTGATTGTGAAGAATCTTGTTTAGGGGTCAGTATTGACCATCCTTTATATTTTATTACAACTTACTCCTTTGATGCCCCCTATATAGTAGATATTGTTATCAACAATTGGAAGTTACTGAATTTGGATTATTTGGTAAGTGGTAAGTTGGGGAGACCGCCGAAATGTGTTTACAGGAAAGGTCTGTCCTTCAAGCAATTATTGGAAAGGAACGATCTTTCTGATGTTGGCACACACAGGAGTAGGGGTAACTTTAGGTGTGGCAGGTGCAGTGTCTGTCATTTGATTAATGTTACTGGTGCGGAGTTCAAGGTGGCTGGTGTCACGGTTAGACCAGGGGCTCATTTTGATTGTTATAGTACGAGTGTCGTTTATGTGGCATTATGTAAGCAATGTCCGGCCTTTTACATAGGAAAGACCTGTAGGGCATTAAGGGAGTGGATTATTGAGCACCAGTCAGATATTAGATTGAAGAAAAAAACAAATGCTCTTTACAGGCATATAGACATCAATGGTGGGCATTGCTTTAAGTTCAGTGTCATTCAGCAGATTATGGTAGATAGGTTTGGAAAGACATTAGATGTGTACTTAGATATAGCAGAAATGAAATGGCAGTTAAAGCTGAATGCTTTACAAAAGCCAGGTATTAATGACTGTATTAGTCTGATGCCCATTTTAAAATTGAAAAACATTTTGGGGTGAATAATTTTATCCTATTTGTTTATTATTCATTTTTATTTTTTATTTTATTTTTTTACATTGTTTACATATATGTTTTTTCATATTATTTTGAGTGTATTAACAACATTATTTATTTATATTAACAATCATAGTGTTTGGTTTATTAACAACATTGCATATTTTTTAGTGAAGTTTGTGTGTTTTTATCTTGTATGCTGGCCTTTTAATTATTCACCATCAATTACTTGATAATTGATTATGTCATTTGTAGGTGTGTATATAAAGTAGCTGTTTTTCTTGTATCAATTGTGTTCTGATGAAGTCGGATTAAAGACGAAACCTAGGTAAACTCATTGTGCTTATTCAAGTGTTTGCTTCCTGGAGTTCAATTGTTTGTTTTTTTGTGATTTTATCAGTAAAAGAGAGGAGGGCGGTGGTCGTGCTGTGATGAGGTCTGAATCCATGTTGAGAGTTGGTCAGTAGTTTATTCTGGGTGAGATAGTGCATAAGTTGTTTGTGGACACACCTTTCCATAATTTTGGCAAGTGGTGACAGTATGGCTATTGGCCTATAGTTCGATAGTTTTGTGGATGAGCTACCTTTATGGAGTGGAATGACATAGGATATTTTCCATATTGAGGGGACTGTGGCCTCGGTTATGGTTCTATTGATTAGGATTGAGATAGGATAGGCTATGGCATCTGCAGCTATTTGCAGATATTCAGCTGGGAGTAGGTCTGCAGAAAGGGTAGTTGGTTTTAGCTTCTTCAGTAGGGATCTGATAAAGGATGTAGAGATAGACTGGAGGTTAAAGGAGGGTAGTGACTTGGGTACAGGATTTTTTAATGTAGAGGAGGGGGGAGGTAGTTGGTTGGCTAAGGACTGAATAGTCTCGGTAAAGAAAGTATTGAAGGTATTTGCTACTTCTTCTGGGCTTTTACCACTTAGTGTCCCAGGGGTAGGACTAAAGAATTTGCCTGGATGGAGAAGATTATTTAAACCTGCCCAGAACTTCTGGGGGTTGTTTTGGTGTTTATGTTGCAGATGGCAGAAGTAATTTTTTTTGTCAAGGGTGATGGCTTTTTTAGTCTCATTTCTCAGTTGTTGGAATTTAATGCGATCTAGGGGTAACTTGGTAGTGCGCCATTTGTCCCATGCCTTATCTCTAAGTGTTATGTTGGATTTGGACTCTGTTGTTAGCCAGGGTGCTATTCGTATCTTAGTTCTGATTGACCGTTTTGGGGCCTGAGAGTCAAGTATGTTAAGAAATGTGTCAGTAAAGAGAGTCACTGCCTCATCTAGGGGAAGGTACATTAGCTTTGACCAGTTACAGGATTTAAGTTCCATTAGAAATTTTGTAGGCTCAAAGTTTTTTTTTGTTTCTGACTAGCCTGTACATGGGCAGTCTAGCACTGATGGTTTTGTCTTTCATTATGTATGTGACCAGGTGATCACTAAGATCGTTGGGGAGAGTCCCAGATATATACTTATCGGGGTGACTATTGGTGAGTATCCAATCAAGAATACTCTCTTTTTGGTTAGAATTTCCTGTTCTGGTTGTGGAGGATATGATCTGGGAGAATCCATGGAGGTTTATAAAGATAGGATTGGAGTGTGAAGAACATTGGTTCCAGTCGATGTTAACATCACCCAGAACAATAGTTTCTTGAGGGTAGTTGTTAGCTATCCAGTTAAGAATGTTCTCCATTGTTTCTAAATTGTTCCCAGGGGGATATAGATCTCAATTAGATTTATGCTTTTTTGATTGTTTAGTTATAGTTTTAGAGCTAATAATTCAGCATTGGAGACCTGGGGTGGTTGAATGGGATTAATTATGATGTTAAGTGAGCTTTTGTACAGGACAGCTATTCCACCTCCCCTTTTCTTTATGCAATCAACCCTGGGTATATTATACCTGTGTGGCAGGATCTCATTATCTTTGGTTGAAGGTTTAAGTCATGTTTCTGATAGACACATTATGTCAGGGAGGTAAGTTGCTAACATGGCATGTAGGTTATGTACCTTGTTGTTTATGCTTCTTATGTTTAGGTGGCAAATTAGAAGGGAGTTGGTCGACCTCTGGGAGAAGGGTAGGCTGGTAGAGTCTGAAATAGAGGATGGGCCTGGGTTACTTCACCTCTCAGCTGCCTGCATGATAATGAGTACAATGCCAGGTATGTCAGTCTTTCAATGTATGTCATGTTTGGAGGCCTGGGAGTCACTCAGGCAGAACTCTGTGTTCTCTCCAATTGCAGCAGTTGTCTGGTGAGGTACAGAGAGATGTGAGCATTGTAATCCATTATTGGTGTGATAAGGGTAGAGTACAGCAGAGGTAGGACTACCCTGGTTTTGGATGTGATGTCCATATGTATAATGTGCACAATGCAGATTCTGCGTGTCACCTGTATGGGTACATAGTGATAAAAGTGTTGATTGATATCAAGATGTGTTCCCAAGTCACACAACACTGTGTTTAAACTTAGGGGGTGCTATGTGTATTATAATTAGCAGGGGACTTCATTGACAAAGGGTCACTGTATGCTTAAAGTTTAGTTTGTGAGTTTGTCACCAATCATTGGTCTGTGTCAGCCCCTACTATAATATGTTACCATCACTGGGGAACTCTGTATGAGTGTGTCCAGTTAACAGTCATCTGAAAACTTGGTAAACCACAGGCCATCTACTGTTGCCTGTGCTCCAGGGAAGTATTTTCCAAACAGTTGAGAGCCCAGCACAGATCCTTGTGGTATTCTGCTGGTGAGTGAGCTAGTGATGGAGGTGCAGTCTCCAACTTTGAAAGTGTGTGCTTGTTTGTTGAGCCAGTTGACTATCCATCTTGTACTGTATGGCCTAATTCCCAGATAGGAGATCTTCACTATGGGACATGAATGGGAGATAGTGTCAAAG
The DNA here is from genome assembly GCF_019279795.1 of Protopterus annectens. Taxonomy (NCBI): domain Eukaryota; kingdom Metazoa; phylum Chordata; order Ceratodontiformes; family Protopteridae; genus Protopterus; species Protopterus annectens. Next base: position 1,538,791,056 of record NC_056725.1, on the reverse strand, counting down.
GCCTTGGATAACTGAACATAAATGGTATGTCCTGTTATCCCTCATCTAGGTCTTTGGGTTCAGTATCCAAGAAGTCCACAAGGGTCAATAAGCAAGATATAGAGTTGATAAAACCAAAATGGGTAGGGTCAAGTGTGTTGAATGTCACGTATGTCCCATTTGGATATGGTCAATGCTGATTCCTGCATTAGCCTTGCAGATAAGGCTTTTTAGGTATATGGGTCAATAGTTTTAGTTCTGCATGTTACCAGACTGATGTGTATTGCATAGCACACAACATGTTATATTATATTTTGTAGTGTGGTTGGTATATGTGTGGAAAAAATACTGAGACTCCAGGGTTTTACTGCTTGGGGAGAGCCAACACATGGATGTATTTTAAATATGTGACATATAGTTAGATAGGGTCCTCAGTATGTAATGTTTCTACATGTAATTTCATATCATACAAAGGAAATGGACAGTAAGCAGCAGTAATACAGCATAATGTTTACATTTCCATAGTGTGGTGAGCAGTGGGTTTGTGAAATGGTCAGTAAAGTGAAAATGCATGCAAGATGTACATGTTTGCAGTGTGCAGACACGAGCTGCATTTCTAAAGTTTGACAGTCAGTACTGAATCTCTGGAATACACCTGCTACCTAACTGACTCTGTGACAGCATGTGTTAATGCAGCAATCCATTCCTTTTTGTTGCAGATGGTACTGGGTTTGAATACAAGTGCATCTAATACTTTTAACTACTTTCATATTAGCATTGCTGCATGTCAGTGTGTGATGCACACCATCATGCAATAATACATTAAAGAAAAGAAATGAAGAAGATAGGACAGTTGTGAAATGGGGAGCAAGCAGGGGGAAGAACAAATGGAAAGAAATACAGGAATGTGCAGGAGGGAGGATGGAAAGAACTATAGCTATCCATTTCTTCAACTGTAAAAACTGATATTATATGCAGAATATTAGCTGAATTTGGACTGCCACCTTCGGAGAGAGGGGTGACCACAACACAATCATGTTGTATAGCCAATTGGACTGAATCAAGTATGTCAAGAAGACATGTGTGTGAAATGGAGAGCTATGTATAGGACAATATTTTTTTTGTGGGACAGGTGCCCATTTGTTTTTGTTTTTTTTTTTGAGAGAGAGAGAGAGAGAAATATTGGGGAAGGGACGTAGGTAAGTCTGGGTCTGCTAAGTTGGGTAGGTGAGGAAGCAATTGCAGATAGACAAGACAAGAGACAGGGGCAGTGATACACACAAGAGGTTGGTGGACACCATGGATAGGGTGAGGGTGTGAACATCCAGGAGCCATGTTCATGAAGATGGGTGACAGTGAGGGTCAAGTCATCACCCACTGGACTGTAATCACTGTCACCTCACTCTGCCACTGGTGGAGCACTTAACATCTCCTCATTCTCCTCATGGGCCTATGTAAAATTAGGGAGAGCAGCCCCTTCATCCGGCATAGGTGTGCACCAAAAGTGTGGAACACAAATTTATGCACCATCCCTAGCAGTTCATGGGTGATAAACTCACCACCTCTGCCACTGCTCCTGGAGGGAACCACTGGACTATGCTCCAAGGCAGGACTACCTAGGGGGGCAGGTAGTGCAGGAACAGCAAAGTTAGTGCTGCCATGTTGGCTCCCAAATGTGCTTGGCAATGGTGTCTGGGCAGGTGGAGTAGGGGAGGTAGATCCTGAGGAGCAGTCCTACCCTGCTGTGCTGTGGAGCATTTCATGATGTGGTTCACATGGATGACATTGCCATATTTTGATGACACAATAATATAAAACAGACAAAAATAAGAGAGATAAGGGGTGGGGTGAGAGAAAAAAAGAGGGAGAAGATTAGTAGCTTCATATGTAACATACAATGCATTAATACAATTATTTGACTCTATCTTAACCTTTACTCTTAAGACTACTACTCCCTAACAGATAACTATTACTTTTAAGACTACCAGTTCCTAACAATTGCACACTATACTACAGATTGCAGGAAGTACTCCTTTGTATGTGCATATATTGCATATATGAGTGCTCCAATTATACACATTACAGTTTACAGTAGGGCTTGTGTGCCACTGGTATAGAGCTTTTACTTTAAACCTTTAAGTTGCACATAATTGAAGAATTAACAGTATTGTATACTTGGGAAATGTGGTATTTGATCCCAGTACCTCTGACTAAAGTCTAATGTTATACTTTTAGTTTGAGATACAGACTAATGCATCCAGGCTTGCTTTTACAGTTGAGTTATGTATCCTCAATCTGACACAATTGTATAAAATACCAAACAAGCTATCTTTAACTTTTAATGCTACAATAACACTACTGTTCTGCTGCATACATACCACATGCCTCCCTCATCCTTTCCAATCTAGTACCATGGGTCCTAACATTGTACTCCCTTTCCATTGCAGCTATGGAAAAAAACAGAACAGAACAGAATACCATTGTGAATACCAGTCTTGCCTATAGTCAGCTTTTCAGCATTACAAGTACTCTTTGTAGTTGACACTTACTCATCTGTGGGATGTCCTCCATCCTAAATTCCTCTATCCAAGGATTGAGGGTACCCCTCTTCCTCCTCCAGAGGTCATTGTAGTGATGCCTACATTGGTCACCAGTGTGGGGGATACTGGTGTCATTGGTTACAGCATGGGCCAAACTATCCCAGGCCTTTGACTTATTCTGGGACCCATAATAATTCCCCTACAACAACCTATCACACTGTGGTGTTTCACTAGGAGTCCAACAAAAATCTTGGACTTCTGGACATCCCGTCACTGTGCCCTAAATCTCACACCATCTCTGCAAATGCTCGCCATGTCTGTCATGGATCAGGAGAAATGGGGAATGATGTTTTCCAGCTAATTCCAGTTATCTCATTTACTGGGAGTGGCAGACTGTTTGAAAATGTTGTGCACTACTTACAATTGAGCAAACACAGTGTAAGATGGTAAGCGGTGAGCAACAGCGGCAAGAAATGCAATTTCAAGGTTATTTGATGTACAGGCAGTTGTGTATGTGTGTTTGACAAATGTGAAGGTTATGGCAGTCTAGAGAACAGAAATATACTGACAGGAATATAGTACACAGTATACCCATAGTCATACTTTTTGATAATAAATGTGATAATATATAGATAAATAAATAACTAACTGACACAATATTAGTGTCTCAGCCCTCATACATATAATTAATATTATGTACATGATGTCAAGTGTTATATGTGAGAGTGACTATAATGGGAAGTGGAACAATAGTAAAAGTGTACTGTGTATGCTGTCTTGAACCCAGGACCATGTTTATAGCAGTCCTACTGTAAAACCTGTTGCCACAAGAGAGTTGAAATAGCAACTGTACATGTTTCAGTTCATTTCTATAAATTGCAATGTCACAACAGTAAAACAAAGGTTGGACACCCTGTGCTAGAATCTAGGACCATCTGTATTCCACCCCTACACTTATACCTGCTGCCACAGGATTAGCTACATGACATTTCCTATCTTACTATTTATTCTTAATGTCTCACTATTAACTGCAGTGCACCATCACATAGCAGGTTTGCACAATGCCCAGTAGTATTAATTGAATGCATACGGTTTCTTTTTGTGGCTGTCTGGGTCCTATCTGCTTTCTGGGTGGGTCACTTTGCACACTGCTGCACCTTGTGCACACCAGATAAACACAGCCATACCTGACATTCATTTTTTTATCCATTTCCTTTGTTTGTGCTAAGCAGCACAGTGTGTATACACTGGAAAAAAGGAGAGAGAGAAAGGAATTCAAACCTAGTACCACCTGGTGCCAAAGAGGAAAGGATCAATACATTAACACCTGCTGCCACAGACTCAGTTAAGTAGCAGGTGTTTTTCATAGACATGTGTATATACTTTGCTACCTGCAAACCTGCGACCCTGGTGTCTTATTACTTTTTCCACACATATATCACCTACACTACAGAAAGTAATACCAAATTTTTTGTCATATGCAATACACATCAATCTGGTAACATGCAGAACTACAACTATTTACCCATAAGCCTAACAAGCCGTATCTGCAAGGCTAGGGAAAGGTTCAGCATTGACCTTATCCATAGGGACATAGGTGACCTTCAACACACTTGAGTAGACAAATGCTGTGTTTGTCAAGGATAGAGCTTGCCTACTGAACCTTGCAGACTTCTTGATACTGATCCTGTAGACCTGGATGACAGACAACAGGACATATCACCTATGCTCAGTTACCCAAGACTTTTGACAATATCCCACATTTATGTCACATAGTAAAAATGTCCAATCTGGGAACTAAGCCATACAGTACTAGCTGGATAGCCATCTGGCTCAACAACAGAACACACACTCCCAAAGTTGAAGGATACACCCCCCACTAGCCACTTACCAATAGAATATCCAAAGGATCTGTGTCTGGCCCTCAACTGTGTCGAAACTACTTCCTTGAAGTGCAGGCAATGATAGTCTGTGGTTTACCAGTTTACCATGTTTGCAGATGACTGTTAATTGGATACACTCATATAGATTCCCCCAGTGATGGTAACATATTACAGAAAAGGATGACAGATACAAATGATTGGTTCTAAACTCCAGACTGAACCTTACAGCAAGCAATGCCTTGTTGTCCCCTTTTGCAATGAAGTACCCCTGCTAATTATAATAAACATAGCCCCCTCTCAGCTCAAACACAGTGTTGTGAGACCTGTGAATACACATTCATAGCAATCTGCACTTTCATCACCATGTGTCCATAGTATTGAGGCACACATTCTGTATTGTGCCCGCATACATATGGACATCGCGTCCAAGACCAGGGAGGCCATACCCCTGTTGTACTCCACACTTATCAGAACACTAATTGAGTACAAAGCAACCTTTTGTCTGTACCTCACCAGATATCTGCAGCAATTGGAGAAAAAATAGGGCTTTGTGTCTGGGATAATGCAAGTCCTCCAAACATGACATACATGGAAAGACTACAAGACTGCTCACTGTACACATTATCCTGCAAGCTGCTGAGAGGTGATCTATGCCTGACCTACAGAAACATCTCAGACCCTACCCTACTGGAAATGCTGGACATGTGCAAATCAAGTGGGACAGGTATAACTTGGCCCAGGGTTCTCCACCTAGCTTGTGACATAAACAGACCATGCTGGGGAGAAAGATATATCCCCCTGTGACTCACACTCCTCTGTAATAGGGTCCCACTGCATGTGAAACAGTGCTTCTCAATGACTGTTCATGCACAATCTTCACTACTGGTTGGGTGATTATAAAGTCTCCTCTGGGGTGACACCTATGTCCCTCATTCACAGGCCTAGTTGTTGCTGCTCACAAAAGCTCTCTGCTAACAATGACCATCTAAATATGCTTAATAAGCATACTTGTGTTTTTACACAGCTAGGCTTCTATTGCCTTATGTATACTGACAACCATGTATTCCTTAAACTTAGAAATACAATATGTGAGAGATGCAATGAATCTAGAATAAATGCTTTCTCTCTCTCTCTCTCTCAGGTAACAACAATCCAGATATCAAACAGGTTGTCAGCACACACTTCACCTCCTAAACAACCGAGTGTACATCACATAACATCACATACACAGAGGTACTCATTAGAAGCTTACCAAACGAGCAGAAACCTCACAAATGCAAACCTACTGCACACATTACAGTCCCAATGGAACTCACTACACAGAACAACAAATGTATCAGTGTGTCACCCATTAATCCCTTAAGGCAAAACACCTGAAAACAAATGTCTTGGTCATAGGCAAATCCAGAGTGAGACACACAGATGTTCCCCTCACCAGGTTGCACAAGTAGAAAGTCACAGTCAGCTGCCTGTCAGGTGCCAGGATCTGAAACATCATGCAAGCACTCAAGTCTCTCAACAACAAGTGCAGTTACATCTCTGTCATACTCCATGTTTGAGTAAATGACTTGAGATATACCTCATTGGAGTATATAAAGACAGATATGACTGAGCTCTCAAATTATTTGTCCCAGACATGTATGTCCTTAGCTCTAAGCAGCATTCTGCTTTCACCTAGCATGATGCCTCAATGCAAACAAAAGAATTATCACCTTCAACAAATGGCTTAGCTACATGTGTCAGCCCATGGGGATCCAGTAATTCTCACCCTGGGATGATATGGTTGACAGACCATGCTGCTTTGCCAGGGATGGTCTTCATCTGTCACCTCTTGCCTTTACTGGCCAAGGTACTTACCTTCCTTATAGTGACTTTTGTAGATAATGTCTTAAGACCAAAATTTCTGACATAAGAAATATCCTCAAAAGAGAAACTCAAGGTAATGGTGCTTAATGCTAGGAGTGTAAATCAGAAACTACACTCAATGGAGGCATTGCCCACTTGTGAAGATGTTGATGTTTGTGCAGTCATTAGGGCCACAGAGAGTACTCTGGCTATGAAAGGCTATAATGCCTTCCACACATTCAGGCCACAAAATTAACATGAAAGAACCAAAGGAGGAGGTATATCCATTTTCATAAGACAGGTACACCTCAAGACTGGTTATGTAGTACAACTCCGTAGAGTAACTCCAAGTCCAACTAACTGTAGGAAAGACCCTAGAGCCATTATCCTACTAACCTCCTATGAACCTGTGAACCTAGGGCCATTATAGTAGTAGCCTAGTATGAACCTATGTAGCTATGAACCTATGCATGCCTGCCAGCATCTTGTCTCACACATGGCCTGCTGATGTCATGTGCTAGAAGTTCAGTTGCAGTCTTGCAAATCTCAGACTTGAGCCATGGAGCTTGCATTAAATACTGTGTTCTGTAATCTGTGTACTTAGATATGTAGAGGTTCTATTCTCACTGCAGTCGTGTGTGTGTGTGTGTGTGTGTGTGTGTGTGTGTGTGTGTGTGTGCTCTTGCTTGACATTAGATAGAGCCTCTTACCACAGCATGTGGGACACTGTTATTACCATATTCTCAATGGATACTGCTGATGTCATCAGCTATATCAGATGTTTGGATATGCAGTCATCCCACCAGGGCATGGTCAGACACTGGCCTGGAGACCAGGCAGACATCACCTCATCCTTTACAAGACAGATTATAGTGACAGGGCTTTTAATCTATCCACATACATAATGACATGGTTTGTAAGCCCTGTGTTATCATGCCGAGAAAGCCCTGTGGTCTCCCCAGCTGCTGCATGTGTCTGTTGAGGTACATGCAAAAGAGAGCATTATACCATATAACTGTTCTGATGGGGTTTGACTACAGTGCTGTCATACAGTCCTAAGCTGAATATGATGGTGTGACTTATGATGTGCACCATACGTTTGTCCTGGAAAATGATTAAAGAGAGAAGTTAGAAAGTAATGATACACATTGCAGTTACTAACTTCACAACCCTTACAAGAGCATTCACTATAAAGTTGTGAAATTTTGGTCCTATCAACTGTCTAACTTTTCAATATATGTCAAAGGTACAATGACCAGCTCAACAGCACAAATGCATATATACTAAGCACTAAGTTAGCTATGCACCCTGAGCATAAGACACAGCTTTTGTATCCCTGAATTCCAAAAGATAGAAAACAGGGATATGGCACAGTTAATATGACTTGCACAGGACGTTGTGTGGGGGTCATTCCAGACAGAAGTTAGACAGTAATGACACACATTGCAGTTTCTGACTTCACAACCCTTACAAGAGCATTCACTATGCAGTTGTGAAATTTTGGTCCTATCAACTGTCTAACTTTTCAGGGCCAATATATGTCGAAGTTGCAATGAGCAGTTCAACAACACAAATGCAGATATACTAAGCACTACGTTAGCTATGCACCCTGAGCATCACACACAGCTTTTGTATCCCTGAATTCAAAAGATAGGAAACAGGGATATGGCACCGTTATCATCATTTGCACAGGATGTTGTGTGGGGGTCATTCCAGACAGACGTTAAACAGTAATGATACACATTGCAGTTTTTGACTTCACAACCCTTACAAGAGCATTCACAATATAATTGTGAAATTTTGATGCTCTCAACTGTCTAACTTTCCAAGGTCAGTATAAGTCAAAGTTACAATGAGCAGTTCAACACACAAATGCAGATATACTAAGCACTAAGTTAGCTACACAGCCTGAGCATCAGACACACCTTTTGTATCCCTGAATTCAAAAGATAGAAAACAGGGATATGGCACAGTTGTCATCACTTGCACAGGGTGCTATTTGGGGGGGGGGGGCATGAAGCCAAGGCTGACACAAAAGGTCAGTGAATGTGTGTGAGTAAAAAGAAGAATGCAGACACTGGGATAACACAACAAATGGTCAGTGATACAAAATGAGTAACTGTTTTGTGTGTGTGTGTGTGTGTGTGTGTGTGTGTGTGTGTGTGTGTGTGTGTGTGTGTGTGTGTGTGTGTGTGTGATGAAACTGGTTTGTGAGTGTCTGCATGAACACAGCCAAGCTTTGTGCTAGCTGTATGTCATGGTCTGTTGGACAGGTCTGAGCTCTGCATGGTAGAGGTGGCATTTCATCTCTGTCATCCCCAACCACAAGAACTGGTTCTGCCAGGAGTTGCACTGGCACCTCCACACCCAAGATCAGATGCAGTCCTGCTACCTTAATGTAACTGATTCTGCTGGATGAGCTCCATTCACAGGGATGTTCAGGACTGCAACCCCTTGGCCTTCCATGTCTGGGTGTGGACAGCATACTCACTGATGGAGCAATGGAAGGATTGCCACTATGGGAGCATGATTGGGCATGGCCACGTTTGGTGACAGCAGATGATGTGGCTAACCTACACCCATGAATATGCTGTTCCCCTCCCAGCAGATGTTACATTACAGACACTGTTTGTTCCATGACAGACACCCCTCGGTCCATCACAGACACCCCTTGTTCCAATGTGTCATTCATCTGATCCAGTGAATTGGCAACATACTGGAGGTAGTCACACATGTCAGACTGTGCCACATTCACAACCCTGAGCACTTGTCTGTAGCACCTATGGGAATATGCCAGTGCCACCATGATGGCCCTAAACATATATTATGGTAGGGAAAGTGACACCTACACCAGGTGAAGGAGGGAAAGCAGGCCCCCACCGAACACCCCTATCAATCCTCCTGTGTGACACCTCACCCACACTTTGGCTATGGCCAGACTCAACAGGCACTGAAGCCACAATAACTGCACATCCCTGATCAATGTCCTCACAATCCATCTGTCCAATATGTGTGGGCTTAGTGGACTATGTAGGTGTAGGCCTACTGGCTGGGTCTGATGGAAATGCAGGAGATGGCTCTGTATCAACCTCTGTGTTGGATTCAACCTCTGCACCCCCCCAACTGTGTCTCAGTTTGGCCACCATCATCATCAGAGTCTACTGATACACTGACATCAGATGGCACAGGACCCACACTCCCACTGTCATGATCACCTGCGATAAAAAGCAAGAAAAGCAGGAATACATTAATACCTGCACTACTATAGTGCAATATATGTTAACAAACTAACAGTACTGCCATTACTACAGACAGTACAGCAATACACACAAAAGGCCTGAGATCAAAATCACACACTACAATATTTCTTTAAATTGCTTAGCAGTACTGACACAAAAATATTTGACTTACCATCTACAGAAGTTATACTGTACTGTAGTCCAGATGGTCCTGGAAGAAGTTAAGCAAGAGGTAAGAGCAACATCATCACAATTAACAGTAACACAGGGAGTATTAAATTTACCCCTTTGTATATACTTTGTCTACTTTCAACAAGAACATGGCTGAGAACTCCAATCTAGGCTTATAAGTGTAGCAATCTTCAATCCCCTCCCCCCAAAAGGACATGTAACACAGAGTTAACTCATTCATTTCAATTGTTTTGCTATACAACAGTATGCAATTGTTCAGATAACAAAGCCTACCTAGAAGCTCCTCCTGGGATGTGCTTGCTGTCTCACAAGGTGTTGTGCCCACATGCACCACATGCTGTCCTGCACTCTCCTGGGAGTTGTCTGGATCTCTGATATTGGCAAAGAACTCTTCACTTGAGATTAGTGGTGGTTCTCTAGCAGGCCCTCACCTGGTATCAATTTGGTCATGGCCCACTTCAGCTGTTCACCTGCATGCAGTTGTGATTATGTCAGTGGCCCTGTGGCGTAACTGTTCATATGTTCTGCCATGGCCAACCATGGCATTCCCATTTTGGACAATCTGCTACCATATTTGTATCATGCGTGCCATATCTCCCTGTCCACTTTCCAGGAGAAAAGCACCATGTTGTTAAAACCCATCCATAATAATTTGATTTTCAACATTGGTGAAGGGGGTCTACATGGACTGACACACATGAGTGGCATACTTGTAAGTGTCTTAAAAGACAAAGGATATTACACATAAGTATCACATAATTACAAAATAACTGTTTCCAGATAAAACAGAAAAGGTAGCCAGTCAGTATTACTCACTGGAGAAACATAAAACAGTCTAGAGATGTGAAATACTAACAACAGGCAGCATACAAAACAAGGAGAGTAACAAGAGCAACATGTCCTTGTTTGTGCCACAACAGTAACTAAAGTCACCTTTTACTGTTCCCTCAAAAAAGAACAGTCCATTCTTGTTTGTGACATAACCGTAATTCATCTTTTCTCCCCCTAAAAAAGAACAGGCAAATGACACATTTTGATAACAAAACTTCTTTGAAATTTTAAAAGTGCTATCAAAGGACCTGTCCCTGGAACATTTATGTATATTTATGACACAGCATTCCATTTTCAAGTATCAGCAATCATGTGTACCTCTGAAATGGCTTGACAAACATGCCCATGCCATCAGTGCACTTCTAACTAATGCATACAGATAAAAGTGAAAAGCCTTTTCTTCACAGTATTCTTAAATACATTCCAGCATATGCAATATGTAGGTGAAAAAATGGGAGCATACCTGCTGAAGTTCAGTACTCCTCTGTACAGAAATATCCTGAAGAAAAAACATTTTTGCAGTCTTCCAAACATATACAACTCTCCTCAACATCACTTTGGCTAACTACAGGGTTGCCTTTTTATATGGTGTATGTTACTTGTCTAGTCAGGATAAAATAGACGAGTCTTTGTGGGTTCTGTTCAAGCAGCTTTATTATGTACAAATACATCAGGATGAGGCTTAATAACTCTAACTTAGATAAACGTATAAACAAACTAGCTATCACATTCATACATGCTCACTCTCTGGCCGCAATCTCAAAATGGCACCGAAGCTAGCATATGCTTGCTATTTATATGCACGTGCTGACTTGAAATGCTTCTTAAAGGTACTGCACACACTCACTATTTTATATCCTCCCTCTTTGAGAAATCAGTCATGCAATATTGATGGTATTAATCAGCATGCAATCAGTGCAAATAATTCTTTGTCATGCAGTTATACAGAACTAAATACATATAAACAATTATGTCCGGGTCGCTGTGTATTTCACACTAGGTCTGGAAATATGACCAGATTGTGTGACAAAGAAATTATAATTAGGTCTAGCAACTGGGACTGTCTCTGCTGAATGCTCAACCTTATGGAAATCAGGAACATCATCAGGAATGGAAGTAAAAGTTAAGACACGTTCTGCAACAGGAACATTGTCTGGATTGCTCTGAGATCTGGAGTCTGTATCACATGAACAATACTGCAATATCAATTTTAGTACAGGAAGAAGATGTCTGTGATTTCTCCTGTATTCCATAGCCTTAGATTCCATAAAGTAGGATCTTGGCTCAGTACATATACCTGTTACTTGACCAATCCGGTCGAAACATTTTGCTGTTTATATCCTCACTGTCTCCTTCTTTCAATGGACAAAGAAATATGCTTGATTTATCATAATTGGACTTCTGGAAAGAATCCTTTCTGAATCATTGGGCTCTAATTCTCCTGTTGTTCTTACTTTAGGCCTCAACAAACTGGAACTAATAGGCAGTGTTATTCTGGTTTGCCTGGATAGAAGTCTTTGAGCAGGCGAGCCAAGTATATCATTACGGGGTATGTTTCTGAGATTGAGTAAATTCAAAAAGACATCAGTATTATCATGTTTTGACCTCTCAAGTAATCGCTTTGCACTCTGTACTGCAAGTTCAACTAGTCCATTTGACTGTGGATATTCAGGACTACTAGTAACATGTACAAAGTCCCATTCTCTTGCAAATTTCTGAAACAACTGACTAGTAAATTGAGTACCATTGTCAGAAATAACTTTGTGTGGACTACCATGGATTGAGAAATGATGTTTCAACTTGGTGATAACAGCAGTGGACATTAGATTGGGTAGTAAATCAATCTCAAACCAGTTTGAATAAGAGTCTACCAACATTAAGTAATGCTTATTGTTTCACTCAAATATATCAGTGGCTACTGTTGACCATGGTAGTTCAGGAAAATGACTTAGCTGAAGTTGTTCTTTTTGCAAATGTGGTTTCGTACGATTGCATACTGAACAAGAAGAACGCACTTTATCAAAGTCTTTTACTAGAGATGGCCAAAATACTAATTCTCTTGCCCTTCTTTTGGTAGATCTGGATATATTCATGTTGTAAGGAAGCAGGAACAACAAATTTAGACCTTTGAAAATAATGCCATCTTGCATCAACATATCATCTCTGTAAGGAAATATGTTTCCACTTCTGGTGGTACAGTAGATTGCTTTGACGATCATCCAACATTAATGTAGTGGTTGAGCTTTTGCAAAATTGGATCAGTCTTTGTATGATCTCTCAGCTTATCAAGTCTCATGGTAGAAAAATTACGTACTTCTATGATGTCAAAGTCAAAATTCTCTGCATGAAGTGGTTCTGTTGTATTTCTGGGTGATCTGGATAAGGTATCAACCAGATAAAGAAGTTTGCCTTTTGTATAAACCATTATGAAGTTGTACTTTTGCAATTTGAGCATCATTCTTTCTAATCTCGCTGGAGCTAAATGCATAGGCTTTTTTAGATTAGTAACTAGAGAGTGGTAATCAGTTTCAACCTGAATAGCTTGGCCAGAGATATAATCATGAAACTTTGAACATGCAAATACTATTGCCAAAAGTTCTTTCTCAATTTGAGCATATTACATTTCAGTATGGGTAAGAGTTCTGGATGCATAGGCTACTGGTCTTCCTTCTTGAAGAATAACTGCTCCAAGACCAAATTTTGAAGCATCATAGGAAAGAGTTACTGGTTTATTGACATCATAATATCTTAATGTCGATGGGGTGGCAAATTTCTGCTTAAGGTCTTCAGATGCTCTCTGTTGCTGCTCCAACCAAGACAATGTAACATTTTTGCATGTCAGCTCTCTCAAAGGTGCTGCCAACTCACTGAAGTCTGCTATAAACTTGCCTAAATAGTTGACCATACTAAGAAAGCATACAGCCTGAACATTATCCGGGGCTGGCATCTCAAGAATGGCTGCTTGCTTGTATGGGTCTGGTTGTAAGCCAGTGCTAGTGAATAAATGACCTACATATGTAACTTCTGGTAGTCTGAATTTGCACTTCAGAGGACTGAGCTTTAGGTTCACTTTATTTGCTCTGTCTAGAACTTTCTTAAGGTTTCTGTCATGCTCTAATTCACCATTGCCTCCAACCAATAAATCATCTACTATTATGGCACAAGGATAACATGAAAAAAAATGCTCCATTGCATGCTGAAAGGCTTCACTTGAGAATTTATTCCAAATGGCATCCTTAGGAATCTATATCTTCCAAATGGGGTACTGAAAATAGTCAGTATTGAGGATTTGTAATCCAGTATCACTAGCAAAGATGAACCTTTTGCATCTAAGACAGAACAACATGGGATTTGGTATTAGGGCTGTGACTTCCTCAACTGTGAGCATTGGATGGTACAGTCTCTTTAATGCTTTGTTCATATCTCTTGGATCAATACATATTCTGATTTCATCTGAGCCTTTTTTGTGGGCTGCTACCATGGACGACACCAATTTAGTTGGTTTTATAACTGGAGAAATTACACCTTGCTACACCATTTTATCCAACTGAGCTTTAACTTTATTCTGCATAGCTATCAGAAGTTTTCTTGCTGGTCTGACCTCTGGACTGACCTCTGGGTCTAATTTCATAGAATACACAACTGGAAGTTTGCCCAAGTTGTTATCGAAAACATCAGCATACTCTGAGAAAATGGCTTCAGTAAAAGTGGAACTAGGATATGTGCTTATATGATTAACTTCTTTGGTAAAAGAAAGCAAATTCATTCTCAAACTGCCTCTGAGACCCAATAATGACTGCACAGGTCTTCAGACTACATAGAATAACAGACGGTAACAGTTCCTAGCCAAATAACATGAAAGCAGTACTGAGCCTTTGGTTTGAATTTCTTCATCTCCATAAGCAACAACACAACTAGCCACATTGAGTTGTTCATTAGTTCTCACTTTAGCAAATGTCTCTGCTGACATAATATTACACTTTGAGTCAGTGTCTACATTAAGCTCAGTCATACCTCTCTACAGATTTTCGCAGAATGTCCAGAATTTTGCATCATATTTTTGGTCCATTTTTCATAAAATTGTGGTTTTCTGGCAAATTAGTGGCAAATCATTAAAGACTGAAGTTAGAAAATAATGACAGACATTTGAGTTTCAGACTTCCCACTTTTTAGAAAATTTATGCTAATTCAAAGTTTGTTATTCTATCAACTTTCTAACTTTGTAAGAGCAATATTTAAAAATTGTTCCTATTTTTGGTTCTTTGTCCAACTTTTATTTATGGCTTGTCCAGATTTCTTGTTCTAAGAGGTTGAGAGGTATGAGCTCGGTGGTTTTACCATTGATCTGGACAGTATAAAACACTTCATTCTTTGCCAACAAATTTACTGCATCAACCTTTTCACCAGTTACTAATACACCATCTATGTAGAAAGTAGAATTTCAGCTCTCTATATTATTAACTTGCTTTTTAAGTGACCCTTCTTTACAACTGTGTGAGGTTAACTTGATTTGCAAAACTTTTGAAAATGGTTCCATTTTTCACACTTGTGGCATTGCTGACCCAATGCTAAGTATTTTCTCTTTTAGACTCATGACTGGCACCACACTTGCGACAGTTAACAATAAAGTTGGATTTATGTTTTGCCAACTCACACTTGTACTGCACTGAGCATGTCCTTTTCTTAGAACTTGCTGGAAAACTATGGGTTTTACCTGGGGAGCCTGCAGGGGTGGCAGGTGCCATGTGCTCAGGCCTGCTTCTGCTAGCCACATGTTACATGCTGTCTACATTTGCTCTGGAGCCTGCTGAAACCATGCTCTTGTCACTTGCAAGCATGCTAGTATGCCTTTCCATAATTTCATGGATTTGACAAATCTCAATAGCTTTGCTTAGTGTTAAATCACTGTCATGAAGCAAAATCTTTCTCACTGCAGCACTATTAATACCACACACAAGCCTGTCCTTTATCAACTCATCTTTTAAGTCACCAAACTGACACATTTCAGCTCTGTTTCTCAGGTCAGCTATATAAGATGCAAATGTTTCCCCTGGTCTTTGATCTCTTGTGTAAAACAAATATCTCTCTAATGTAATATTTGTCTGGGGGGATTATACATTTCCCTGAACCTGCACTTCAAACTCTTGGGGGTCTTCCCTTGATTCAGCCTAAACAACAATATGATGGTTTTCACCTTCTCCCTCATATAATGCTGGTGCACACACAAATGAACACTCTCTTTCAATGGCCTTTGACTCAGCTAGGTTTAGCAAAATGAAAGCCCTGGTTCATGCATCTTTATCAGAATAAGCTGCTTCTATAAAATATTGTACTCTTGCTCAAATATTCTACAATTATCTGCAATATTCTGATCGAACACCAATGGTGTTGGTTTTTGAAATCTGTCTGCCATATTAACACATATCAGTGAATGCTTTTGCAAGTATGGATGAATGCACACACATATACATATGCCAGAAATTTGTGCCAGTATTTTTTAAGCATGTCCAATAGCACAACAATCCTCAGAATAACTGAACTTTGTGAAATAAGTCTCTCGAGCATTATAATACTCTTAAAATCACTGTACTGTAACAAATCACCTCTTATCAGTATAAGAAACATTTCAAAATAACTGCACTGTACAAATAAACTGGGCAGAAGAAGCTCAGATAAGAAACATTTCAAGTAACTGCATTTTGGAAATAACCAGTACACAGCACACTGAAACTTTCCCAAAATGGTGGTACTTTTCTAAGTAACTCTTTACAGTGCAAGAAACACTCTGTAATGGTGGCACTTTGCGAATAGACACATCCAGCACAAGAAACTTTTTGAAATAGCTGTATTTTGACTGTACTTGATGAAACAGTTGCACTTTTCACCCAAATAAACTCTCTGGAATAAATGCACAGTAATAAACACACACTGTAATCACTTTTACACACTTTGAGATACTTTGAATAACTCTAGTTATGCCCTGAATACAATGCAAAATATTAGTTATGCCAAAACACAGTACTTTGCCAAAAAACATGTAGTCGCCTTCCTTTATTTATGCTTAATGTGCCCTTTTTGCCCTTATTATATTTGGTTTGCTCGTTTAATCTTTTCCATTCATATTATACTTTTCTTGTGCTTGTACTCTAAACATGCTTGTTTTGCTTTAAACATGCTCATTTTGCAATTCAGAGGTAATTCCAAACTCCTTTTGTGCTTTTCTGATAATCATTTTATCAAATATCTTAATTTTAAACATTTCATTTAATTACTGAACTTTTTATGCCTCTCACTTGTTTAATAATGTGATTTGTGCCTTTGTGATGCTCTGTTTTATTTTTTTTATAAAATAAATTGCTTGTGCAAGTTTTCATTACCTTTGGTTCATTTCTGGCCCTTTTTTGCCCTTGTTTCTCTTAGTTTACCTTCACTGTTATCTCTGCACCTCATGACTCTGAGAAGTAGTCTCTGGTATCCCGGTTCTGACTCCATGTCACTTGTCTAGTCAGGATAAAATAGTCGAGTCTTTGTGGGTTCTGTTCAAGCAGCTTTATTATGTACATACACATCAGGATTTAGGCTTAATAACTTTAACTTAAATAAACTTATAAACAAACTAGCTATTGCATTCATACATGCTCACTCTCTGGCTGCACTATCGAAATGGCACTGAAGCTAGCACATGCTTGTTATTTATATGCACGTGCTGACCTTGAAACACTTCTTAACAGTACTACACACACGCACTATTCTACAGTGTGGATTATTAATGGATTGCATCTTTCTTTGTCTGTGTTTTATAGATGCTAATTACAGCATAAGCAGCTGAACTGCATGCTAATCAATCAATCCAACATGGTGGAGTTATTCAACAAGCTATGGCAAATCCATGTAGACTGCATGCTGTTTTTTCCTGGAGATTTCAAAACCTTTGGAGTACAAACACAGAAAGTCTACACAGATAGAATGTTAGGGGCTTCTGCCTCTTTAATTCATTTGTATGTGCTAGAAGCTGAAGCCAATGCTGCTGCTGCTGCTGCCAATAGACCTAGGCTGAAAAAGAGAAGAGTTTTCAGGCCCTGTTTAACTTTTCACTAACTAGATGCCATGGAAACTGTAGCGCACTACAGGGTGGACAGGGACACACTACAGGAGCTGTGTGACTTCTGCCGCCCTCAACTCAGAGCCACAGCCAAAAGAGGGGGAGCCATCCCAGTGGAAACTAAGGTATGTATAGCTCTTAGAATCTTAGCTACAGATACCTTTCAGAGACCAGTAGGGGACATGCTGGGGGTGACACAGGCATCAGCATCGAGGATCCTCCACCAATTCCTGGATGCTATTCCAAAATTGTCGCTTTTTCCAATCTGAGGAATACTGAAATCAGCACTATTTGTGTATTGCTCAAGATTGTTCTCTACAATAATTTTTTTTTTGAATTTCAAAAAAAAAGATATACAAACAGAAAAACAGGAGTGGCTATGGGGGCTAAAGTAGCTTCTGTTTTTGCCAACCTAGTATTGGCTGCCTGGAATACACTCATATTGTCAAACATGAATATTATAACAAGGTAGTGATGTATAGGCAGTCCACTGATGATTTATTTTTCATTTGGAAAGGTACAGTTGATGAGTTTCAAAGGTTTTTTGATTACCTGAATAGTAGTACTGGGTTCTTAAGGTTTACCATCAGTGGAATGGGCAAAATGATAAATTATTTGGACATCAATTTAAAAATTGATGTCCTCACTGGAATGATCCACAGTAAAATTTACAGGAAAGATACATTTGTTAACAAATATTTATGCCTTTCCAGTCAATACCTGTTTCACATGAAGAAAGGAGTAATTAAAGGTCAATTTTTAAGGTTGAGTGGATTAAGAAGTGAGGAGGTTGTTTTTGAATCAGAAATGGAATTATTAGCACAAATGTTCACTCAAATGGGGATATTCTAAGAAATTATTAAGTGACATCAAAAAGGAAGTGGTAGGACTTAGAAAAAGTACAGCTCAGCCCATCTTGAAAAGACCAGTGATGGAAAGCCAATTAGTTGGTTTTAGTTCTAATCAAAACCATATGAAGTCTATAAAAAGTATTCAAAATGAATTTAGGGGAGCGTTTCCTCTTCCTGTAAGCACTGATTCATCAGCCATCAGAGAAATTATCCAGGGTAACTGGAAAATTATCCTGGGGAATCCAGACGTGGCTGAAGTTTTAGGTCATGTCCCTAATTTTACATATAAAAATCATTTAACATCAAAAGTTGGTTAGAAAGGAACAAATACATCAATACAAGTGATAGTTTTCCACATGGTGCTCTCAGTTGTGGAAAATGAAGATATTGTAGCTATATTAGTAATTGTACTACTTTATTTGTGCATGGGGTAGATAGAATTATAATGGCTAGGGGTAGGTTCAATTGTGACTCACAAGGCATAATTTATTTAGCTAGGTGTGAGACATGCACTAGTTTTTACATTGGTAAGACAGTGCGTAAACTTAGAAAAATAATTTATGAACATGCACAAGCATAAAACAAAAGGATATAAACAATGCCTTAGCAAAACATTCACAAATATGTGACAATTTTAAGAAATTAATTTTTTTTGTACTTGATCAGGTCAATACAGTAGGTTACACTGGAAATTCTAATGTTAAACTTGAGTGTCATGAAGCATAGTGGCAGATTAGACTAGCAGCTGATCGTAAGTCAGGGCTCAATGAATACATACATTTGAAGTGCTTTATTTTATCAAAAAAGTTATAACTCTAATTTTTTTCAAATGTTTTATGCAAAAGATTTCATACGTAAAAAATAATTGAATGAGTTTGATTTTACAAATAAGGAATGTTGAGTCTGATTGGCTGAACAGCATCATGTGATTTTTAAGCGTTTCTTTCTTTTTCTTTTTTTTAAGACGGTGGTTATGAATGACATTCATTTCTGAAGGAGGTCTTGGTCAATACAATAGAACGAGAGCTCTAAATTTTGTATACCAGTATTTGCCCTGAGCTTCCATTCTATAGCTTTGTGAGAGTTTTTACAGTTAGTGCTGTGCTATAATTAATTTTTCAGAAAGGGCTATTACTCTATCAACTGCCAAGTTGTGTGTAATGCAAAGGGACTCATCTTCAATGTGTGTACTGGTAACCCTGATAGTTACCATGACTCACATATCTGGCATACCTCCCAACTGAACCAGATGTCTGCTAGGGAGGGATATCCCACAAGGTCACTTACTGGGAGATGCTGGCTATGCACTGGAACTGTGACTGATGACATCCATCAGAAATGCACACACACCCACAGAAGAACGCCATAATGAGGCACACTCTCAAATCAGAAATGTCATAGAGTGTGTATCTGGGCTGCTGAAGTCATGGATCTGGTGCCTATATACATCTGGTTGAGCCCTGCAGTACAATCCATGGACATGTACAGAATTCTTCACAGTATATGCCATGCTACATAACATAATCCTGAGGAAATAGATGCAGCAGGATCAGTAAGGGGAAGAGGCACACATCCCACTACCAATGGCAAGGTCAGCACAGCCACAGGCAGATGAGGAGTCAGAGGGGGAACATGTATGAATGTAGACAGATATAAGCATGCTCAGTATGCCCTTGCATTGGCTAAGAGACAATGCTTAGCACTCTCACTCACCATCTAGGGGCCTAAAACCTTCCTCCTACTCACATACATATAGTAACATTGATGTCAGGCAACTCACACAACCTTTACCACCCCATGTATTGGCTGTGTACTGCTTGCATCAGACAGAGTCAGCCCTGATGTAACACTGTGGCAACTGCTGAATTTACAAAGTAAGCACTGAACCTGGAATGTATTATTTAATAATATTATGGCATATTCTTGTATTTCATAACTTGGTACAGTAAGCAAGTAAAAGGTGGGAGATTTGTACAGAAATTACCTTAACATGTGACAGCAGAGATGTATTTGACTTATATGTGCCCATTAGTAAGTAGTAGGCCTCAGGCATCAAAGATTTACAGTCATACCTCTCAAAAGTACCGATGACCACTGCATGCAATCAGTTTAGCACCATACGTTTTTACTAGAAAAATCATTAAAGAGAGAAGTTAGTAAGTAATGATGCACACTGCAGTTTCTGACCTCACAACTCTCACAAGATCAAACAGGCTGGATGCAAAACAAGGAGAGTAACAAGAGCAACATATCCTTGTTTGTGCCTTAACAGTAACTCCTCTTTGCTCACCCCAAAAGAACAGTCTATGCGTGTTTGTGCCATAACAGTAATTCACCTTTGTTACCCCCACAAAAGAGCATTCTATACTTGTTTGTGCCATCCAACCTGCTCTTCAGTTGTTAGCAACTACATATCATATTATTCCCAGTTAATATCCTCACACATTTTAAGCCCAATGATATAGAATGGTTTATGCACTGCATGTGCCAGAGTACTTGTCAGATAACTGATGAATGACCAAGAAACACAGAAAGGTAAGATATAGCTGTATATCTGCAAGCAATAATCATAACCAGTTGTGTGATCACTAAGTGCACTACATCCAAATATAATAAATTTAATAAATGTACAAATAACAGTTTATGGTTTGATATCAGTGTACATTCTGTTGCAGTTGGTTGTGTGAAGAACAACTTCAGTTTGCTGAAAAACTGTTTGTGTGACAAAGAGGCATAAGGCACCCATCTTGTTTTCTGAAGGTGCATTAGAGTGAGAGTTGAAATCCAGACGTATGTAGAAATATCTCGTGTGTACTAACATTTTCTGTGCATGTCATAGATTGCTTTTCCTCATTTCAACTATTTCTCCCTTTTTTCATTTTTGGTCACTGTTTACGTGATGCACCTCTTAGCGCAAACATGTGAACCAGAGTAAAAGAATGTCAGGCTTTGCTGCACTTATCTCATTTGCGGGAAGTGCTGCAGGGTGCAAACTGGATAAGTGGACCACCCAGAAAGTAGACAGCCAAAAATAGAAACTGGATGCATTTAATCAATGCTATTGCCTGTGGCAGCAGGTATGTGTAAGGTATGAGTACAGCGTGTGCAACTTTTTTTCACGGTTGTGACATTGCAGTTTATAGTAATGAACTGAAACATGAACAGCTAGCTGTTATTTCAACTCTCTTGTGGCAAAAGGTGTTAGTGTAGAACTCCCATAGACATAGTCCTGGGTTGAAATACAGCATAGCCCATACACTTTTACTGTGGTTCCACTTCCCATTATAGTCACTCTCACTTATAACACCTGACATAGCGTACATGATATTAATTATATGTATGAGGCTGAGAAAGTAATATAGTGTCAGCTATTTATTTATTTATTTATCTATGTATTATCACATTTATTATCAAATATATGACTGTAGGTATACTTTGCATTATATTCTTGTAAATATATTTCTGCTCTCTGGATTGCCATGACCTTCACATTTGTCAAACAATCATACACAACTGTCTGTACATCAAATAACCTTGAAATTGCATTGCTTGCCACTGTTGCGCAGCACTTACCATCGTGCACTGTGTTTGCACAATAGTAAGTGGTGCACAATATTTTCAAACAGTGTGCACTCTCCGAGTAAACGTGATAACTGGAATTGGTGGGAAACCATCATTCTTCATTGCTCCTCATCCATGATAGACATGGCAGGTGTTTGTGGAGAGGGTGTGAGATTTAGGGCTCAGAGATGTAGTGTTCAGGAATCCAAGGGTTTTTTTTGAATCATAGTGAAACACCACAGTGCCAGGTTGCTGCAGGAGGACTATTCCGGATCCCAGTATAAGTCAAAGGCTTGAGACAGTTTGGCTCAGGCTGTATCCAGTGCCACCAGTGTCCCCCACACTGATGACCAGTGTAGGCAACACTACATTTAGCTCTGGATGAGGAAGAGGGGTAACCTCGATGCTTGGATTGAGGAATTTAGGATGGAGGACATCCCTCACATGTGTAAGTATCAACTACAGAGAGTACTTGTAAGGCTTAAAAGCTGAATATAGGCAAGCCTAGTATTCATAATGGTATTCTGTTCTGTTTTTTCCATAGCTACCATGGAAATGGAGTGCAATGTTAGAACCCATGGCACAGGATTGGTGAAGATGAGTGAGGCATGTGGTATGCATGGAGCAGAGGAGTAGTGTTATTGCAGCATTAAAAATTAAAGATAGCTTATTTGGTATTTTATACAGTTGTATAAAATTGATCATGCTTATCTCAACTGTAAAAGCAAGTATGCATGCATTAGTGTGTAGCACAAACTAAGAGTACAATATTAGACTTTAGTCAGAGGTGGTGGGTTCAAATACCACACTTCTGAAGTATACAATACTGTTAATGTTTCAGTTATGTGTAACTTAAAGGTTTAAACTAAAAGGTCTATACCAATGGCACAAATGCCCTGCTGTAAATTATAATCAGTATATTTGGAACATGCATATATGCATTATATGCACATGCAAAGGAGTACTGTCTGCAATCTGTAGCATAGTGTGCATATGTTAGGAGCTGGTAGTCTTAAAAGTAATAGTTATCTGTCATGGGGTGGTAGTCTTAGGAGCAAAGGTAAGACAGAGTCAAATAATTGTATTAATGCATTGTATGTTGCATATGAAGGTACTAATCTTCTCTCTCTTTTTTCCCCCTCATCCCAACCCTTATCTCTCTTTTTTTCCTCTCATCCCAACCCTTATGTCTCTTTTTTTTTGTTTGTTTTATATTATGTGTCATCAAACTGTGTCCATGTCATCCATGTGTACCACATCACGAAATGCTCCACAGCACAGCAGGTAGGCCTGCCCCACAGGATCCACCTGCCCCCACTCCACTTGGCCCTGGCACTATTACCCAACATGTCTGTGAGCCAGCCTGGAAGCACCACCTCTGCTGCCCCTGCACTAACTGCCCCCTCAGGTAGTCCTGCCCCAGAGGATAGTCCAGTAGTTCCCTACAGGAGCAGTGGCTGAGGCAGTGAGTTTATCACCCTTGCTTAATTGCCAGGGATGATGAATAGGGTTGTGCACCACAGTGCTGATGCATGCCTACGCTGGATGTAGGGGCTGCTCTCCCTCATTTTATGTAGGACCAGGAGGGGAAGAAGGAGACTTCAAGTGCTCTACCCAATGGCGAAGTGAGGTAACAGTGATAACAGTCCAGTGGATGAGGACTCAATTTTCACTGTCACCCTAATGACCATGGGTTCTGGATTAGCCCACCCTCACTCCATCCATGGTGTCCATCACAGTCTCTGTCTCTTGTCTTGTTTGTCTTGTTTGTCGGTAATTGCTTCCTCACCTACCCAACTTACTAGACCCAGACATACCTACATCCCTTCCCCAACATTTCTCTCTCACTGAAAAAAAATAAAAAATGTGCAACTGTCCCAAAAAAAAAAAAATGTCCCATACATGGCTCTTGCATTTGGCACATCTATTTTCTTGATGCACTTGATTTGGTCCAGTTAGCTATACAACATGATTTTGTTGTGGTCAGCCCTCCCTCTGGAGGTGACAGTCCAAATTCAGCTAATATTCTGCATATGTTATCAGTTTTTACTGTTGAAGAAATGGATAGCTATGGTTCTTTCCAACCTCTCTCCTGCACATTCATGTATTGCTTTCCATTTGTTCTTCCCCCTGCTTGCCCCCCATTTCACCACTGTCCTATCTTCCCCATTTCTTTTCTTTAATGCATTACTGCATGATGATGCACATTACACAGCAACACACAGCAACGGTAATATTAAATAACTTAAAAGTGTTCGATTCAGTTGTATTCGAACCATGTACCATCTGTCCCCAAAAAGAAACATATCACTGCATTAATTGCATTAATACCTACAGCCACAACACCAGTTAAGTAGCAATGTAATCTACAGACTCAGTGCTAACTGTCATACTTTATCAATGCTGCCACTGGAATAGTTATATGCCATTCCCTTATTTACTAATCATTTTTAAGGTCTCCCTTTTGCCCATCATGCAATGCTGCTCAAACAATATAAGCACAGCCAAACCTTCCATTCATTCCTCCTTTGCCTATGATAGTGCTAAACACCACATCGCGCAATTTCCAAAAAATAATAAAATAATAAAAAATGGACAGAGAAAACCAATTTGCACACAAATGAAGAGGAGGTTTGATGATAATGAAACAGAACCTGTGAAATGTGCACTGCTTACTTGCATTTCCAACCTTGAAAGACATGCATGCAACACTTTATGAGTCTAACCTGACACACCCACCAGATGTAAGCATTCACAGTTGCCATCCATTAACATTGAAGGAGTGCCTACAGTATGTTTACATCCATACATGGATGCAATTTTGGGGGGGGGGGGATTCAGAACTCTAATGAGTTCAGATCTCATTTGCATCTTCACAATGCTGACAGCCCTGAATCTACACTGGATGGCAACCGTGCAGCTAGGGAAACTGAAGGGGAGTTGAATTGTTTATGTGTTGAACACAGAAGACGGGATATTACTTTGCATAGAGGAGTACTGATTTTTAGATGATGTGCCTGCATTTCATCAGCTACATATTGCATATGCTGACATGTAACTATGAATAGTCTGTTTAATATTTTTATATTTATTTTGATTAGCACACACTTTTACACTTTTATCTGTTTGCATTACTTACAATTGTACTGTTCATTTGAGGGTGGGGAGCATAGCTGCATTTCTGTTATGATACAAAAAGGGTTATGTTGTCGTTGTTACTCTCCTTTTGTTGTATCCAGCCTGTATCTAATGCTGTCACATGTTAAGGTCAGTTCTGTACAGATCTCACACCTTTCACTTTTTATTCTGTCCATGTAGACTCCTTTCTGTGGCTGTATTCCAAAAGTTTTGGAATTCACATGAAACACCAGTATGGAGTCTACACTGTTTAATAGCTCCACCATGTTAGATTGGTTAATTAGCATGTAATTCAGCTGCTTATGCTGTAATTAGCATGTTACAGTGTTTACCTTGTTTGTGAGGGGGTCTGCACCTCTACACAGCACTTACTAAATCTAAAAGTTTTCGTGCCCATGTGCACATCGTACAGTGACATGCACACTGTGGAAAATTACTGTGTAAACTTTCTTGAATTCCCTGTTTATTTGCAAAGACTTCCATTACATCCTTATACATATAACCAGCACTGTAAGGTAGATTGACAAGGTGTGATTAAAATAAGAGATACAGTGAAATCTTTGCAAACATTCACAAACTTGCGATAGTATATACTGTATAGAATATGTTCAGCAAATGTAGTAAGTTATAATCTTTATGATAATCTTTCTTAAAGTGATTCATTAAAATTAGGAGTTCTGAAATCCTAAACACAGATGATAATTAAAACTACACCAAAACTCATTCCATGTTTTCTTATTTATTTACAGGACCATCAAGTTGTGTTGTGCCTTGATAATAGGTTCATAGGATGATACTAGGCTATTGGCCCAGAAGCCCTTATAAGCCTAGCCAAGAATGTCACCCATGTCCCCACAAAGTCAGCACCTGTTTTCCCTGTCCAGCAGGGATATGGTTGGGATCCCAGGGGTGTATTTTCTGTTTCCCATCCAGTCATCCAGTTTCCTCTTAAAGAGGGCTAGAGAGGTACTCTGCTTAACATGGAGACGGAGTCTATTCCACAGATGGAGAAGTCTCTGGGACACAAATCTATCCCACCAACAAGTTCTATTAATGTCACAGATCAGGTTTAGGCCTTGCATGTGGGTTGCCCAAGTGGATTTTGACTTATGGATATGCAGCAACTCCATCAAGGCTGGGTCTGAGATGGCCTTGTATACCAGACACAGGTCAGCTCTGAGCAGTCTGTATGATACTGAGTAGAGGGACAGAGCTTTTAGCCTATCTGTATAGGGCAGGTGTTTGAGACCCTGGATTTTCCTGATCAGGAACTTCTGGGGTCTCTCCAGCTGCTGCATGTGCTTGGCAAGGTACATGCTGAAGGGGGCATTGTTCTCAATAATGGGTCTGATAAGGGAGGAGTACAGGGATGTTATGACCTCCTTGTTTCTGGATGAAATACCCTTACTTATGAAGTGGGCCATGTAGAAAGTCTTCCATACAACTGAGGCAACGTGGTGGTCAACAGTCCAACTGGGTGCCCAAGTCCCTCATGACTGCTTGCATGCTTAGTACATTGTTATTTATGTGATAATTAGTGGGGACACCATTTTTCCCAAAGGGGATAATGATGCATTTCTTGGCATTCGGTATGAGGCCATGCTCCTGGCACCAGTCATTAGTTTGGATAAGGCCCTCTTGGAGGATGTTCACATCACCAGGGGACTTTAAGCAGCACCCAGCTTGTAGTCACCTGCAAACATGGTCAGCCACAGACTACTGGTTTTGGCTTGCACCTCAGAAAAGTATATCCCAAACAGTAATGGCCCCAAGACCAATCCTTGGGGTACACCGCTCATTATGGGTCTACTACTAGAGGTGGCTTCCCCTATTTTGACTGAGTGGGTTCTTTCAGTGAGCCAGTTAGCTACCCATCTGGTAACATATGGGTTGATGCCTAGCTGGAAGAGTTTATCTATTATACCCAGTGGGGAATAGTGTTGAAGGCTTTGGCTAGGTCAAGGTAGGTGGTGTGCACTGTCTTCCCCTCATCCATGGCTTTGATGACTGTTTTGAAGAAGTTGACTAAGTTTAATAGGCATGATCTCTCTTTGACAAAACCAAACTGTGTGGGGTCAATAGATGCTAACTCAATAAAAGCACAGAATTGCTAATGGGAGAGAATAAAACAATCAAGAAGGTGGCAACGACCACTCTAATTCAATTCACTTTTAAGCCTGAAAGATTTGGTTCTGATGTGGGACAGCTGAACAGCCAGAAATGGATCTGTGCCCTAAATGGTATTAGTGTGGGCAGTGCCCAAGGTATCCTATCAATGACCATGTCCCACAATAGTTGAACCTGTGGCTAGGTCCACAACAAAAGGTAATAGTGAGCTGGAGAATGACTAGAATTCCAACAAGTATTTTGGATCATTAGACCATGGGCCTGCAACTTCAGCAGGGTATACATGCCAATGATCAAACATTTTAGCAAAGGAAAACTTAGCTAACAGGGGTTTTTTTTAGAATTCCAACCTCTACTTAAACAATACCTCCATTCTTTAATGCTCAAAAGCTTGTCCACCATATCTTCGCACTTATTTATATAAAGCTGTAGAAGGGTCTGGACTGTCCATTAAGTGTTGATAGAATAGGTTAATGTGGGTAGTCTCTGAGCTTGCACAGGACACACTATATTGCACCACTCACCACTCATCTGGATTTATTTTATATCAGGATAGATAAGCAATCTCTTTTATGAAGACATGGCTCCACCTTTGTTTGTATTGTAACTACTGGAACTGTAAGAGAGAGAATCTCTCCTTAATTAAGTCCCACTTTAACCAAGAATGATGTGAGGTGCCCCAGATATTGTCTATATGGAAAATCCCTGCCTTCATTCAGCATTTTCAATGACAGACCTCACTTAGCACTTCATGCACTGGTGCTCTCCAAATGAAAGAAAAAAGGGATGCACCATATTGCTTGCTATTGAGAGACCTCTAATATACTTTGTTTCAAACCATCTGTTTATCCTCCCCAGATCCCAAACTTTGGAGGAAGGGTGAAATATATGTAAAGAGGTGGTCTGTATCTGTACCTGCAACTCCTCACAAAACCAAATGGGTCGATTAGGCTGACAGACTAAAAAGAACTGCCTATTATGGTAAACCAAACCCTCCAATTTGGGTGGAATAGCATTCTTTTCCTGCTAAGCCTAGGTTGTTTTCCTTCCCATATAAAGTCTACAAACACTTTTTGCATCTTTTTAATATAACAGGAGAAGGTAGCATGAGGCAAGTGCCTCAGAAGCAAAAGCACTATGTGCAGAAGGAACATTTTAATTGCCTGTATACAGCCGAATAAATGTAACTTCAGGTATTTCTGTTTGTATGTTTGAATCCTGTCCAGTTCTAACAATGACTTAATGCTTAATTCCACCAGTTTGCTTGCATCAATGCACATAATGCTACCTAAATATGTCTCCATTTCTATTATATTTATATCTTCCTTGCATGTAAATCTGGTGGATCTTGCAGCATACATTGCAGTAATAAAACAGGTTTCTGTCTATTTAACTGTAACCCTATCTCCTTAGATAAATTTTCTAGGATATTTAAGATATAAGATGTTAGGCACCTGAACTACATTATTATTAGGTCAGATGGCACAGTCATCCACAAAATAAATATTCAGCAACTGGGAACCAGTATCAGAGATGAGGCTACAATATGCGTACTGGTCATGAAGTTGTTTGTCATTCACGATGCCATTAAAACAAATAGTAGCAGAGAAAGAGGAAACCTTGCTGTGTACCCCTCCTTATAGGGACTGATTTGGAAAGAATGCCATTAGTATAAACTTGCGCAGAGTTATGATATTGTAATTTACCCAGCTAATAAACTGCTGGGGGATAAAATAGAATTCCAGTACTTTTCCCTCACAATCCCAGTTAAGCATGTCAAAAGCCTTGTTAACGTCAATCAGTTATGTCCCAGCAGTTAGATTCTTTATATGAGTCAGCTGTTAAATATTTAACCAAGTCCATGCCAACTCTGGACCCCCCAGCCTACCCTTAATAAATCCTATATGATTTTCAAGGGCTGCTTGATTTATAAGTGTCTCTAACTTAACTGCTGATATCTTTGCAAAAAAAT
Organism: Protopterus annectens; assembly: GCF_019279795.1. NCBI lineage: Eukaryota > Metazoa > Chordata > Ceratodontiformes > Protopteridae > Protopterus > Protopterus annectens. The sequence goes on along the minus strand of NC_056725.1, from coordinate 1,538,761,796 downwards.
TTCAGTTCTGTTTGTAAAAGGGAAATGGGTCTGTAATTGGACACCTATAGAGAGCATTTATGCTGCTTAGGGATCATCAAAACATTTGCTACTGTAGAATAAACTGGAAAACTTTGTGTTTGTATAGCTTGCTAATAAAAACATATTAGCAAGTAGCTAATAATATCCTTGCACACTTTGTAAAAATTGCTAGTGAGACCATCTAGGCCTGGAGCCTTGCCTGATGGTAGCACATTTATCATACCTCTCAATTGTCCAGATTTTCGCAGAATGTCCAGATTTATGCTTCATATTTTTGGTGCATTCCTCATAAAATTTGTGGTTTTCTGACAACTAACTGGGATGATCTGAGGATTTAAGTCACTAAATATAATGACGTACATTTGAGTTTCAGACTACTTATCCTTCAGAAAATGTATGTTAACACAAACTCTGTTACCGTAGCAATTTTCTAAGTTTATAAGAGCAGCATTTAAAACCTATCCCTATTTTTGGGCCTTTGGGTCCCTCTGTTTTGTCAGGTGTTGTCCAGATTTCTTGCACTAAGAGTTTGAGAGGTATGACATCTATAGCCTGTTATTTCTCCTGTGTTATAATAGGCTTTACCAAAGCCCTTAAACAGCCTTCTTGCATAACTAGAGGAATTGAATACTGAAATAATGGGGAAACCATAGGGGGTTTGGTTATAAGCTTTGCTGCAGTACAAGAGTATTCTCATAGGTTCAGTGGTGAGGAAATCATTATATATTGCACAGCTTATAAACCAAAGTATGGCATCTAAGTTCAAGAAAGTCATTGTTCTACTGTATTCGGCATTCATCAGACCTATCATTGAGTACAATGCCTCCTTTGGTATGTACCTAACCAGGCATATCCAACAACTGGAACATCCATAGAGGTTCCTCACTAAAAGAATACAGGGCATAAGTAATACGTCCTATGCAGACTGCCTCAATGCCCTATCCCTGTATTCTGTCTACTACAGGCTTTTAAGGGGAGATCTATACCTGGCATTTAGGGCATTGTCAGACCCCACTCTGATGGATCTCCTGCATATCCGCAAAACAAAAAGTGCCAGAATTACCTGTTTTAAAGACTTAAACCTTGCCTATGATATAAATAGGACCTGCTGGAGAGATAGGTATGTATCCCAGAGACTACCCCCATCTATGGAGCAGGCTCCCCATCCATGTGAAGCAGAGTTCCTCCTTAATCCGATTCAAGTGCAACTTGGACAATTGGATGGGAAACTGGAAATTCATCCCTGTTTTGGCACCTATGTCTCTAATGCATACAGGTAACCTGTACATGGTTCATCTTCCAGGCCCATGCTTACACTTATCAAGGGTATCAGAACTCATCACAGATTTGGGATGCATTGCTAGGCTTAAAAAGGCCCTTGTGGTCATTAGCCTAGTAAAAACCTATGAAACTATGAACCTATAAATGTAGTAGCTTGTACCTGCCCCATTGTTCCTCTATTGTAGAAAAATGTCACACCCAGATTTCGCGTTTGATGTATTTGATTTTCAAGAGCATCTCCTATTACATTTTTTTTATTTTAAATGATTTCTCTAATTCAGTCAGCTGAGCATTGAAGAGGGCAAAGTGCCGATCTTTTACTGCCTTATTGCTCACCTACACTTGTTAGCAAAAATAAAAATTACATGTAGTTTTACACCATTCCCATGTGGCAAAAATATTATTGTTTGACAGACCTTCAGTATCCCACTGTATAATTGTTTGACAGACCTTCAGTATTGCAGTAATTGTTCATACAGGCTCTATGGCTCGCTCTAGCATTTCCCTGCTGCAATATTATGGGGTTAGACTTTTACTGTTTTAAAAAGGGGTCTTCTCTGTCCAGTTTCCAATACATAACCACCAAGTTCATACCACCTCTTGACCCCCCCCCCCCAGCCAACACAATAAATCCTACATGATTTTCAATGGCTAGTTGATTTATAAGTGTCTCTATCCTAAAGCTATAGTCACATAAGGTTGCTGGTTGCATTCTGATATCTACTGCCCCTCATCATCACCATCACTATCATCATCATCATCATCATAATCAACAGCATCAACCCCCCTTTTCCCATTTTCTACATGGGGTCAGGGTGTCGTGTTAACTTTTGCCATGTCAGTTCAGTGCTACACTCCTGCCTTCTTCAACACTCAAGCATGACTGTTGCAGATCTTCTCCCAGACAATCCATCCACCTCTTTGCTGGATGTCCTCACTTCCTCTTACTTTCATCCTGTCTGTCCCAAATCTTCTTCACCAGATTGCCTTCTACTTTTCTGCACATGTGCTTGAACCACCATAATCAGTTCTCTTTGATCTTTTCTGCAATTGGAACTACTTTGGCTTTGGCTCTTATGTACTTATTTCTTCATCTGCCCCACAGTGTGCATCCTACCACCCATCTCAGGCACTTCATTTCCATCACCTCTAGTTTCCTCATCTGCTCTGCCTTTACTGCTCAGGTTTCTGTACCATACAGTAGTACTGATTGCACTACTGCTTTGTGCACCTTATTTTTCATTTTTTTTGGCATTCTTCTTTCATAAACTAACATCTGACACTCTACACCAGTTGGCTGCAGCCCCTGTGATTCCAGCTTTGACCTCTTAATTCAGACTTCTCTTCTCCACAACCACCCCTTCCAAATACTTGAAGCTATTAACCTATTCTACTATCTTCCCTTTTACCTCAGGTCTCAGCTTCTTCTGATTTCCCCCGTTTGCTGCTATTACCACTGTCTTATCTGTACTTAGTTTCATCTCATGTGCCTTCAGTTTTGTATTCCATTCCCCTATTCTTTGCTGAAGTTCTTGCTCAGAGTCTGCATGTAATGCCACATCATCTGCATACAGCAACTTTATTGATCTGTTCCCTCTGGCTTGTTTGCTAATGTAATCCATCACCAGTATGAACAGCAATAAGCTGAACCGTAATGTATACCCACTCCCACTGGGAGCCCCTCTCTGAAACCAAACACTTCATACTTGAGTTGTTGGATCCTTGTACATAGCCTGCACTAATTCTACCAGTGTTTCTGGGAATTTGAACTACCACAACACTGCCCAAATCATCTTTCTTGGGAGCTTGTCATATGCTTTCTCCAAGTCAAGCAATGGCATTTGGACCCTTTTCTCATCTCAAACTTCTTCTCAACTATCTGTCTCACTGCAAACATTGGGTCAGTTGTGCTGCATCCTGATCTGAATCCAAACTGCTTCTCTCCCATCTTACTTTCTACTACTTTGTGTATCTGTTTATCAAGCACCCTTTCCAGAACATTCATGCAATGTGACAGGAGTTTGATACCTCTGTACTGCCCACAGTTGTGGATGTCCCCTTTGTTTGTTGTTCATTGGCTCAAGTATGCTCATTCTCCAGTCATCTGGGATATGTCTTTCTCTCCACACTGCTATGAGTCCCCTCAGGAGCCATTTCTCTCCTGTCTCACCCAGCATCTTTATCATATCTGCTGTGACCTCATCTGAGCCTGCTGCTTTCCATGATTTCCTTTCATTTTCCTTAATGCTATTCTTATTTCTTCTAGGGTACGCTCCTCTTCTTCTCCTCTCATTGTAGACTGTGTCTGGGAAAGTACAGCTTCTGTGGGATTTTCTTCTTTGAAGCTGCTGGAAGTACTCCTTCCATCTGCCTTTGATGTTCTGTGGACTGGTGAGCAAGTTGTTATTGGCATCCCTTATGAAGGGTGCCTGACTATCTTTTTTATCTTTCTGTCTTTGTCTTGAAACTTGATATAGTTTCTTTGTGTCACCTACTGCATAATGAATGTATTTAACAACCAATAATCAAGTCCACTCACAATCCATTCTACATAGTAAGTATAGTCAAATATGGATGGGTTAAAATCCCTCCACATATCTATTAATGTCAACTCCCCTATGAAACAATTTATTGCCCTTGTGCATTTAAGAAGACAAAATGTCCCACATGAGACTTTACCCAGTACTGGATCAGGTAGCACATTAAAGTCACCCTTACTATCAAACCAATGCTTGGTTGACATAAGGTATCAATACCGCATATATAATCTGATAGCATGACAGGATTGTCTTTGTTGGGAGAATAAATATTAGCTTCAATCAGGTACTCATACAGTTGAGAAACCTAGGCCATAAACCTTCTACCATTCTCATTTAATTAATTTTACATCTTAATTGCTAATGATTCAATATGGCAATCCCTCACTTGGCTGTGGTGGTGCATGAAAGCACTTCATTGCCTGGCCATTGTTTAAATGCTAACCCCTTTTCCATTTAATTTTTGTTTCTTGTAAAAAGACCACACTGGCACTACTTTGTCTTAAACATTTCAATACTGTATTCCTTTTATAACTAGTAGCTGTCCCCTTAATATTCCATTTTGTGCAAACCATGTCTTGGCCACTCCCATCATGTACTTTGTTAGAATGCATCCTACTATCAGACTATACAGTATTATTTGTTAAAAACACAAATTAGAGTAGCAACCTATTTTAGTTATCTTAAATTCTTCATGTCCAATCTTACACGCTAGTGTATGCCAGCCCAACAAGAAGGTAAAAATCTGTACTGTCAGATGTTCACTACTAATGCTAGAGAAAGGCAGAAGAAAACAAAATCACTGTGAGCAGGCTATGAAAAGAGAGTGCTTTAAGCTGACAATGTAAGAAATCATTCCCACATACCAAAAAACATTGAACTGATGAGCTAGAACATACCCCAAGCCACTTTATGGGTTGAGGTATGGACACATACATAAATCAACAGCAGTCCCCTTAATAATTTATGAAAAGAACAAGGTATAGACTGTGCTGCCTGTTCCTTAAGTCCATGACATACAGTCATTGGACAGACTGTTCTGTATTAACATCATTGCTGTCAATTCCATCAGAATTCTTTATTCATCTTCTCATGCCCTGTGATCACATTATACACTGTACTGGCATTCGCTATGTCACTCCAGAACTATTACATTTGGGTGAAGGTATTCAGGAGAGATTTCAGGGGCAAAAAATCAATGTCTGTCTGTATGCATGTCTGATATTCCATAGTTTGAGAATGCAGTGCTTTAAATTTATAGGAAGTTGTCTCTCTTCTGAATTCAGAAATTTCTTATCCTGTGGAAAAGTGGATATAACAGCAACAGAAATTATTTCTCTGCCTTTTTTTGTGACTGTTGTTCTTATGATGAGTTTTTGCCTGAATGGTCATTTTCTCTACTACTTGAAAACCAAGTATTGTTCATATTTGCCACCTTGGCATATGACAACTTTGGCATGTCATCAACTTGGCATATAGTTGCCTTGGCATATGATCTTGTCAGTGAAACAAAGGGAAATTTTTAAGAAGTGCTCTCCATCCGGGGGGGCTATGAAAGTCTATTTGTGATGACCTATTAGGAGCTATAAGAGCGATAGGGAAATTCAGACTGGCCTTGCACTCCTGTTCTTGCAGTATATGCATAAACTGTACCATTTGTTTCTATTTACAATAAATTGTGGCTCGTGGTCCAGGGTGAGTTTAATTGGATGTCCACCAATCTTTTGATAGAACCATACTCTTTAACCATTTTTCATATATCTTTACAGTTGTTGTAATCTAGACATTTAAAAATAAAATGCCTAGGCCGGTTTGTATTTCCCATCTTATGGTTGATCCGATGGGCTTGTTCTATAACTGGGATGGGGTGATTGCAGTATTGCGCAGAGCACAAGATGACTGACCAGTGGAAGTTCCCTGAGTAGTTGCACCTCTTTGTGTTCCTGGGTATATCATTTGAGCCCCAACAACTTTACATGTGACATTGGCAATTATGGAATAACAAAAACGATTTCTCAGTCTTCCTGCAAAACATCTACCTTATGTTCCTTAAGATATTCCCCAGTCAACACATTTGTTTGCCTAGCTTATACTGGACTGTATTTAAGTCAAACATTTGCAAATTCAGCAAAATCCTTTTTCTAACTGAGTAGTGCTTTATCTATTGACTTTTGGAATATGCTCTGCTATGGTTCATGATCTATCTCAACAAACACTGATTTACCATAAATATATTCATGGAATTTCTCACATCTGTAAACAGTATGGATTAGAAATTGTACTGATGCAGGATGATTGACCAGTGAAATATGGTTTGAGGAGCCCTTACAGATGCATAGACTGGGTATGCTCAGTGTGACTTTGCAGATTAGATCCACCATGCTGATCAATCCTTGAGGTCGGTGGTAAATCCTTCCTTGTGCATGGCTTCATCATTGCTGTGTGCCAAATGTCAAAGACAAAACCTGTAGCTAACTAGAGGTTTAAAATTTTGAGGAATGGTTGCACCAGGGCATCCTTAGTACTGTTTATTAAACAACCAAATGTATTGTCAGGCCCCTATAGAAGTAGTATTTTTGGTTTTAGAAAGTACCTTCAGTACATGATCCTTTGTGATAATATGGAGGTTAAGGAATTCTGAGGTATGTGGACGTCAGATAGAAGTCTCTGGGGTAAAATTAGCAATGAATTTGTTTGATAGTATATTGACAATGTCTACTGGGGCCAAATAAGCAGTGCTATTTTGAGTAAGTTCCGAAGAATGCTGGGTGTTATTCCTTAGTTTATTAATGTTGCTGAAGTTGGATTTATAATTATCCTTAGCATCAGATGCTGACCAACATTCATGGGCTGCTTTAGTGGACCAAATAGTATTTTCAAGTTGTTGGCAATATTTCTGATAATATCCTTGCTATGAGGGTTTTTTTGATCTGCTGTAAAATGTAAGGTTTATTTTCTACTTTTATTGTAAATTGTCCACTGGAAGACCCCCAAGGAGGTTTGTTTTTGAATTTCCCATTACATTTTATTCTGATTGGGACTAAGAGTTTTATTTATGGTATAGAACTTCTTTATAAAGCTATCTGCTATGTCACTATCAGAGCTGAAGCTACTATAAGTGAATTTTTAAACCTTATCAAAGAATTTGATGAGATTAGTACATTTGAAATTCTTGAATTCCAAAATATTAGATGCAGGGGCTTTGTAAATTTTAAAGGTAAAAGCCAATAGTTTATGGTCTCACTTAACTGGGGAAGCGAATGCATGGGAATAGGGCATGAAGCAGTCAGTAGTTATAGAAATGTGGATGCATTCCAGTTGCAGGAGAGACTCAAGATCAGGCAATTTATTGTTGAGACTTCTGACATTGAGCAGAGTCACCTTAATGTGATCCAGGTTTGAGTTTGATATGGTTGTGATGGAATGTCCATTATTTAGAATACCTAAAAAGGAACTATGGAGGCAGCAAAGGATTTAACCAACATGTGGAAGCCTTGGAATGAGAAGTTGAGGCCACCTTTGTGAAGCAAGTTGGACTGTTGACCATCTCGTCCCATGCTGATACATACTGGATCTGCCAGGAATGGCACCATTTATGTAACTAATAGTTGAAGCCAATTATCTTTTCTTTGTACTTAGACATCATTAATGAAGAAGGAAGGATTACACCCAGGACCACTGTCTTGCCTGCACTTGACACATGCACAGAGAGTTCCAATATGTCTCTCTGCATGTCCCTCAAGGTTTTGTATCCCAGGTCATTCAGTCCCACTTGGACCACCACCATGTTGCAGTCACATTTGTTAGGTGAAAGAGTCTTTAGAACCATTTTGATGCCAGAGATCCTAGCTTCTGAAAGACAACTCACTGTTACCCTATCTTTGCTCAGTCCAGTAAGTGAAGAATCTTTGTGACTAATTACAGATTCACCAATTACTAAAACATTTTTATTGGAATTTGTATCTGAACAGTGGTTTGGAGTAATAGATCTGAAGTAATTTGATTCTGCTGACTTTTTACTACAGATGTGTATAAGGAAGATGAGGTGTTGGACTGAGACCTAGTCTTCCTAGATTTTGGAGGCTTGTCTAAATATATTTTTTACAGCTTCCGCATATGCTAATCAACTTTTTAAAATTACCATATGGTGCCCAGCCAGTGCCAGAGTATACTACAGCTTCACCTCTTCCCTGGAATGGATAAAACAAGCAAAAAGAGCAGTAATTAATGAACGTATCTTAACTTATTCTTACCTTAGCACTTACACTGCTTATATACATAGCTATGTGACATCCAAATTATAGATATAGGGCCAGATTTCAAAAGACATATGTGCTTAGTGCAGCACATCAGTGATGCTCTACGGCACAGCAACAACATGGGCAATGCCATAAAATGCAAGCAATAGACACATGTAAGAATGTAGAATGCAGTAGTATAATTGTGAAATCAGTGGATGTATACCCAGTTCTGAAACAAAAGATCTGTACTGTACATAAATAAACAGCAATGAAAACAAATGGCAAGACATGCCATTATACTTAAGACTGATTTATGGAGAAGGTCATTTATATTTAAAAATATATTTGCAAATTTCCTATCACATCATATACTGATGTAGTACACAGAAGAAGGGGTCCAAATGGTGGGGATAATGCATATCATGAATGAGAATGAATGATAGTGACCTGCAAATGTGTCCAATAGTCAGAAGACAGCCAGGATTGCAGTGATCCATGCTGCAGTAAAGTCATTTTTCTGGCCAGGAAATTATAAATGTATACAGGTTAGACAGAGATCCGGTTCAGATTTTCTGTGAGATGTGTGCACCTGTTTTTCCCCATAGAGTCTGCAGTGTAGCCTGGTCCTATTAGAGCCTAAGATATGCCTGTGTCTTTGTGTACTGGCTTCTGTGAGATTTCTTCATCACATGGTTGATACCATAGGGTTACCCAGACAGCTGCAACTCACATTTTAGAAAGGTCCCTGTTAGTCATGTACTGCAAGGTGGATTAATACTTCTACTTCCCAAACACAGTACAGGAGTGTCAGACTGCCATGAAAGAGTTATATGCTGTCACCAACTTCCCATGTTTTCTTAGTGCAGTAGCTTGCACTCGTGTCCCATTTAAAATGTCTACCAATGAAGATGCTGAACAACAGAAGGGGTGGACCTTACTCAGCTGTCAGATAGTGAGTTCAGCAGATGGTCTTATCATAGATCTCATTGTAACATATCCTGGAAACATTCATGACACCTCCATAAGGAGGGAGAGTGCCCTGTACACAATGCGTAGTGATGGGACATTCCTAAGGGAGTACTAGTAGGTAGATAACTCTGTAGTTAACTGTATATGGCTGTACTGTGAGTACTGTGAAATGTGCTGCTGATGTACAACAGTCTGTTCCAAGTGTTGACTGTGGTTATCCACTGAAGCCATGGCTACTAACACCATCATTTCTGCATTCACATCTGCTTAAGATGAATTCAATGCAGCACACATTGTAACATGTAACACTAATGAGTAAATATCAGACATGTTGAAACTCGATTCAAGTGCATGGTTACATCAGGGGTACACTGCAGGATACACCACAGAAGGTTGCACAGATGATCACCATCTGTCCTATGTTGCACAATATGATAACGTCTGCTGAATAATGTGTGTTGTACCTTTAAGAAGCATTTACAAGGACTGAACGTGCATATAAATAGCTAGCACGTGCTAGCTTCAGTGCCATTTTGAGAAGTGCAGCCAGAGTGTGAACATGTATATGCATGTTAGCTCGTCTGTATATACATTAAAGTTACTTAGCCTCATTTTTATGTGTTTATATAATAAAGTTGCTTGAACAAAAACCCACAATGTTTGTCTACTTCTTCCTGACTAGATGAGCAACATGGTGTCAGAACTGGGATTCCAGAGACTGCTTTTCAGAGCCACAAGGTGCAGAGTTAACAGTGAAGACAAACTAAGTCAAATGAATGCAAAAAAGGGCCAGAAATGAACTAAAGGTAATGAAAACTTGCACAAATGATTTATTTTATAAAAAAGATGAAACAGAGCATTACAAGGGCACAGAATGCATTACTAAGCAAACGAATAGCACAGAAATGTTTAAGCAAATGGATAGCATTAAAAGTTTATTAATCAAATGAAATGTTTGAAATTAAGCTATTTGACAAAATGATTATCATAAAAGCATATAAAGGGCTCAGAATTACCTCTGGATTGCAAAATGAGCATGTTTAAAGTAAAATGAGCATGTTTAGAGTTAAAATGAGCACAAGAACATATAATGGGCATGAAAAGAAATTAAATGAGCAATACAAAAATAATAAAGGGCACAAAGGGCACATTAAGCATAAATAAAGCAAGGCAAACTGCATAGTTTTGGTAAATTACTGTGTTTTGGCCTAAACTACTATTCCACATTGATCAAAGCTCTGGCTATCATAACTAGAGATGTTCAAAGTATCTCAAAATGTGTGAAAGTACATACAGTGAATGTTTATTACTGCGCATTTATTCTGAAGAGTTTGTTGTGTGCAAAATGCAACTATTTCATAAAGTACAGTCAAATTACAGCCATTTCGAAAAGTCTTCTGTGCTAGGTGTGTCTATTCACAAAAATCTGCCATTACAGAGTGTTTCTTGCACTATACAGAGTTATTTAGCAAAGTACAGCTATTTTGGAGAAATTTCAGTGTGCCGTGTACTGTTTATTCGCAAAGTGCAGTTATTTCAAAATGTTTCTTGCTCCGAGCTTCTTCTGCCCAGTTTATTCACACAGTACAGTTATTTGAAATGTTTCTTAAAATGATGATGAGTGACTTTTACAGTATAACAATTTCAATAGTATCCTTGACCCAGCAGCAAACAAGTAACTCAAAAATGAATAAAAATAAAAATGTTGTATCAGTACAGTAAAACCAGCAGTAATTATTCAAATAAATACTGCTGGTTTTACTGTACTGATTGCAGCATTTTTATTTTTGTTAATTTCAATAGTATTACAGTACCAGAGGAACATATTTCATAAAGTTCAATTATTCATACGAGGCTTGGTTTGCTATTGGGCATTGTTGGAAGTACTGGCATATATTTCTAGCATATGTATATGCGTGCATGTTCGTACAGTTACAAGGGGACTTTGTTGCATTGTGTTTACTATAATCTGTTTGCATGGCAGACAGATTTTGAAAACCATTACCACTTGTATTTGAGCAAAATATTGCAGAGAACTGGAGAATATTTGAGCAAGAATATGATATATTCATACAAGCAGCTTATTCTGACAAAGGTGCATGCACCAGGGAATTCATTTCGCTAAACCTAGCTGGGTCAGAGACTATTGAAAGAGAGCATTCATTTGTATATGCACCAGCAGCACATGAAGGTGAAGGGGCAAATCGTCATATTGTTGTACAGGCTGAATTAAGGGAAGACCCCGAGTGTTTGAAGTGCAAATTTAAAGAAATGTGCAACCCCCAGACTAATGTTACATTAGAGAGGGATTTGTTTTACACAAGAGATCAAAATCCAGGTGAAACTCTTGCAGCTCATATTACTGACCTGATAAACAAAGCTAAAATGTGTAAGTTTGGTGACTTAAAAGATGAGTTAATAAAGGACAGGCTTGTGTGGGGTATTAATAGTGCTGCAGTGAGAAAGATTTTGCTTTGTGACAGTGATTTAACGCTGAGTAAAGCTATTGAGATTTGTCAAATTCATGAAGTTACAGAAAGACACACAAATATGCTTGCAAGTGATGATTGTAGTTTTAATAGGCTCCAGAGCAAATGTAGACAGCATGCAGCATGTGACTAACAGAAGCAGGCATAAGCACATGGCAGCTGCAACCCCTGCAAGTTTTCCTGGGAGATCCCGTAGTCTTCTAGCAAGTTCCAAGACTAGCTCAGTAAACAGAGCATGCTCAGTCCAGTACAAGGGTTAGTCAACAAATCCCAAATCAAGCTTTATTGTTAACTGTCACAATTGTGGTGCCAACCATGACTCTAAATGAAAAAATGCTTAGCATTGGGTCAGCAATGCCAAAAGTGTAAATTAGATCAAGTAAGCCTCACACTGTTATAAAGAAGGGTCATTTAAAAAAGCAAGTTGATCAAGTAGAACTGCAATCTACTTTGTATGTGGATGGTGTATCAGTAATTGGTGAAAAGATTGCTGCAGTAGATTTATTGGCAAAGAAGGAGGTATTTTGTACTGTCCAGATCAATGGTAAATCCACCAAGCTGAAAGTAGACACTAGTTCAAAGTGTACTGTTATGTCAGCAGATACATTTGCTAAGATGAGAGCTAGTAAACAACTAAATGTGGCTAGCTGCGCAAAACTTGTTGCTTATGGAGGTGAAGAAATGCAGACCAAAGGCTCAGTAGTACTTTCATGTTATGTGGCCAGGAGGTATTATAGCTTATTATTCTATGTAGTTTGCAGACCTATGCAGTCATTATTGGGTCTCAGAGACAGTTTGAGAATTAATCTGCTTTCTTTTACCAAAGAAGCTCATCAAATAAGCACATGTCCTAGTAAAGCCTATCCTAGACCTACAGAAGGCATCTTATCTAGAGTGCTTTGTAAATGAATGCACAGAGGACCATGCTGCTGTTTTTAGAATACTTTCAGAATCCAGCCCTTTCAAAAAAATCCATGCTGTGTGTATGCATGTAACTCTTATCCCATGATGCCGTTACTGTTACTGTGCATGCAGGCTTTGGAGAAAGAATGAATGCATGTGTGTGGAATGTGTGTATCAGACACTAGATGAGCCATATAGGTAACAGTTGTGTAATGTTGAAATTATGAGGACATGGGCAACTGGCAGGACAACTGCCAAGGCTCACACACACAGAAAAACTCAGAATGTTCTATGAGAACACACCACAGGATGATGTAATGAAGTCTCAGCTACATGTGAATATTTACACAAGTGCTGAATTTCCATCCCATATTATACATGTGGGATGCAGACATGGCAAATTACGTAGACACAGATGTCTAATATTATTGTTGTGATACAAATGGCTCTGTACACAGAATGCCCTCTGTCATGCACTATTAGCAGACAGGAAGCATGTAATCAAGATATTGCAGTCCATCAAAGGGATGGTAGGTCATTGCATGTCTGATATGTATCTCTCTTGTATGTGACTGACTCTGAAGTGTGATATCAGATTAGTCAAGGCAAAGTGGGGTATATATTCCAGGTAGCTTATCAACATATATGTAATATCTACTGCTGGTACACGATGGGTGCGGCAGAGATTTAGAATGCATATGAGCCAGCTAGACATTTTTTAGTAGACTGACTGACAGTATGCAGTTAAAAATGCAACTCACAGCAACATATGGGAGTGCCTTATCATGCATTTCCAAATATGCTGCATTAGCAGACATCACTATAACACAGAATAATTATTTGTATGGTAACTGCACAGCTGTAGGAGTAAATATATGTAACATAATACTGTAGAAACAGAAATCGTGCATGTTGTGCTATTGCTGTGGACTGCGATGGGTGTACTGTATCACTGAAATACACTTTTGATGCATAATCTGGAGTCAAGTTTGCAGTGCAGTATATACATCCCTGACAGAATCAGACAAAGCAAAAAAGCAAGGATACATTATGCATACACACTACAAAAGGTTACACATTTTGCGGTGAAACACCTGTGGCATCAGATATGGCAATGATCATACATATGCAGAAAGTGTTTTGGTTGGTACAGCAGGTGTGACAAAACATGGGAATGCTGCATGGGATCACTTTGTGTAATACACTAATATAAACAAGTGTGCCCATGTTGGAGATCTCCATCATATCTGTGAGCTGCTCTGCCATTTGAGGATCTGTTGTCTCCCTTTTGTGTGACTGGGCTCACAGTAGTGGGCCTTTGGTGCCAGTTGACATAGTAAAGGTACTTGTGCCAGCAGTTGTAGACCTGACAATGTCAGTGTGTGTCTGTATGTGCTGACCAGCAACTGTAGTACTTGAGTGTTCTTGCAAAGGCAACCTGCTGGGCCAAGTTCCATGGGTGACATGTCCATTTTCATTTAGGGCCCTATCCTGAAGTGGCATTGTCATAAAGTGAGTCATAGCATATATGGTGTGGGCAACAGTGCAACTCTGGTCATATACATTGGAAAAAGAGTACTTCACAGATCATGCCATACTTGTCACACTCATTTTGTTGTGAAATGGCAGGCATGATTGCTACATGTCTGTGTTTCACTGTCATGCAGCACAAAAACTTGGTGTGACTCACAATAAAGTCAGTCTAGCGAGCATTCACTGATCTGTGCAAATACAGTGTTGTGTGATCATTCATGGGTTTGCAACATCATGCATACGCCAGCAGACAGTTGTTGACATAGTACTGCCATATGGGTGCATGCACTTCTGTAGGCAGCAGATGTCTGTCATGGAGGCATGTATCCACAAGTAGCAGTACCATTTGAGAAACTGTGACCATGAGCTATCTTTACTTCCTCACCTGACAAGTGACTGCCACTGTCATCTTCAGACAGACTGCTACTTAGGCTGGAGACTGTATCTTGACTAGCTATGTTCAGAGTGGGGCTGTGAGCAGCTTCCCTAAGCAGTGATCCCTGTCTATTATGGCTGTGCTCTTTGTGTCTATCGCATCATCACTTGATTCAAGGTCAGTGGAAGACACTGAAAAGACACAGTACAGGGAGGAATTGAAATATGGGAACACAGACAATGAGCTAGAAAAATGCAATAATCTGCAGTAATCAATACAATGGCAAATGTTTATGCAATACAGAATGCTATGATAAAGAAAGACATGTGAAATTATATTCACTGGTGTTGGCAGATCAAGCAGCATGGGAAGGACCTCAAATGAAATGTATTTACACAACAGCCACAGAAACAAAACATTACTATATATGAAATAGCAGTTGCTCATTACATGGCTTATCTTCATCAAAAGATGCTTGATGGACCACTGCAAATGCAGTACCTGTAATACGATATGACTATTCTACATGCAGAGTAGCATCACAATAGCTGGGTAGCTACTTTAATGACATACCTAACCATCTGGGGCCACCAGTCTCAATGCCCCCTCCAAAAATATGCTGGTCTGCTTACTGATAATGAAGAGAGGCCAAAACCTCTACCATGCCATATGGATGTTTTGGTGTGGAGTGGCACTAATGGCATCTCAGCACTGTCTGTCTGTAGTTACTCACACATCATGTTGCACAGTCATTCATATCTATATACTTGAATCTGCATATTTTCATGGCTCTGCAATTTCCACCTACTGCATTCATCCTTCAGACAATGTCATCTCAGATATGGTATCTCCAGGTGACATCACACCCTCATCCAAACAAGGCATGTGTCCATGATCATGCAGTGGCTCCAGAAGTATTTCAGTTTCCCTGGCACTGACATTGTTTTGCCTATGTTGAGGACCAGATAGCTACAAAACAAAAATATTAATGACACAATGTTGACAGTGATAAATTGTGCAATAGACAGGATGCTGCACAATCCAATATCCATGTACATTTCTATGTGCATGTATCAAAGTACCACAAGTAATAGCATACAAACCCAGCTATGCATCTGATACACAATGTACAAAACTGGTAGAAATACATCTCTTTTACAATACCTGCAGTTCCTTGCACATGTGTTAGTAAGCACTTCATATGTAGACCAATAATTATGTATCAAATGGTATTGAACACTGGGACAATGTAAGGCATGTATGTGACAGGGTGTTGTATATAATGCACCATCATGTCTCTGGAGAAGATATATATACTGTACACAGTGGAACATGGAAATTCCACATAACTCTCTCTCTCTCTCTCTATATATATATATATATATATATATATATATATGTGGATATATGATAGCATATATGGAATGTTAGAGTGGTATGGTTACCATGCATGTTAGCAGAATTGGATTTATGTTGGCTTTGTTGGTTGGTATAGTAAATCTTTTTGTCTGTGTTTACTTTTTTTTAGTTAGGATTCTAAATTCCTTGAATTTCTTTAGAAGCTGTGGTGTCTTATTAGTTATCCATAATTTCCAGGTTTTGTCTCTTTTTCTTGGTGGGCATCCAAACCATTGACATATATGTATTAGTGCTGGCATGGACACATATTAATATGTGCAAACAATGCAATGGCACAACACTACATATATAAAATTAGCTCTCATTTCATACACACATTGCAGATGCCCATGAACATGTAAACATTGCCACATGGTTAAGTAAAGGATATGCAAATGGATGGGTAATATAAGTAGATATGAATATGCAAACATTATCACACACATTTCTTGACACTTTGTGGATGTCCATTGGCAGCCAATCATTCCTACATGCCAATACAAGGGATCCAAAAATGAATGAGTAATATAAATGCAGAACAATATAAGAATAGTAATGCATACATTTGCAGACATAAGTAATCTAACAGTAGCTAGCATGCTTGTACAAAGGATCCATAAATGAACTGCAGTATGGCTAGAGAACCATGCTGCAAAAGTACAAATCACATTTTCTGGCAGTAATCACATAGCAGATTGTGGACATCTGTGGACAGCAACACATAGCCAGGATAGTCAAGGTATGCAGATGATATATTCATACGAATGTCACCATAGTGCTAAAAAGTAATACAATAAGAGCCAACAGTAAGCAAGAGAAAAACGACATAATGAAAATAAAAAAATGAAAGTACTCACTGAATCTGTACTATCACAATATCAACAGACTTGAACAATGATTGCTGAAAACCTATCCAATGTGAAACTCTGTTTAACTATGTATTATGCCAAACAACATTAATAAAGTTGATTATAGTAGAATATTATGGAATCATATTAATCTGTGAAAGCACAAATTGCTTGGTACACAAAGGAAAATATCAGTTAATGTGCATGAACTTGCAGGAATGTCAACATGGTGAATGCCCATGATGAGTGTATGTATTATCTGTGCTGAAGCAGCACCTCCCCATCTAAAAACACAAACTTCAAAAATTGGTAATTTGAGTAATTCATGGTCATTCCATTTTAGACAAGTAACAATAAATGGCCTGCTGTAAATAGAGCAATGGAAACTGCACAATGAATGGGCTAAATCTGAAAGCCCAACTGATGGGAGACCCTGCATATGCTTCATATCTATGTTGGATATGAAGTACGGATATTGGACCCCACAAGAGCATTCCCTACAACTGACATCCGAGAGAACACAACCAAGTTGGGTATCTACCAAATCTCCATTCAAGTGAGGCATTTGTACAATGACTTGCACTGACAGATTTGTCCACAGATGGCTGGACAATGTGTGGCACAGTCTTCTGGAGTACAGTAAATATAATAATTCACATCCTAACACCTGAGCCTTATGCATTTATTTTGGACTGTACAAGAGAATTTTAATTTCTTTACAATGCATTCATTGTGAATTCAATGACTAGGTACTGCAGGTACCTGTCAAGATAATGCTGGTCAACAATGTGTGATATATGGTCTGCAAAATAGTCAAACTGTCTGGAGTTGAATGGAAATGCATGTATCATCATGACTGCAGCCAGAAAGGTGGTAGCTGTTGTGGAAAACTGAATCAGTATGGATTCAATGCATTTATTCTGTGCCAAGATTAATTTCACTGGCATCTGCCATTGAGTTGTTACAATTTACAAGCTAATATGGTAATATGTGCAGTAATAAACCTATGGCTAAAATACTAAAGTTAGACATCTGTATTTTACATTCCAGCCATTATTTGTATAACATGCAGACTGGTGTAGTATATTGATCACCCCTCATAAATGTTTTATACAGGTCCTAATCTGCAGATATGGACATGCTAGGAGGGCTGGGTCTGTTTACTGTTGTGTAATTACAGTCAGCCTGCCATTATATAGACTTTATAGTAAGTTAACTGTAAGGCTGTCTGTCTGGTCTGTCTTAATTACCTCTAACTATGGCAATGCTATGCCCTTGTGATATTATTTGTAGTGCTGCACCATATATGTAAGCATAGACAGCTATACATCATGGTGACATTGTTACCGATAGTACATTAGGCATGCGTGCTAATACATATTGGTTCTACATATGCCTGTGACCCCCCAACATCCTAGTACAATGGAAGGAGCTGTAAGGCCTGTGCTGATGTACACTTGTGCTCTTGTCACACTGTGTGCATATTACAGTTTCCCCCATGTATGGTTGTGATTTCATACATATACACGCACATATCTATCTCAGTGGACTATGGATGTTAGCATGGATAATGGCATTGATGGTTCTAATCTGGAAGAATACACATCTTACACAGATAGATTAAAAGCCCTGTCCCTCTGCTCAGTTTTATACAGACTCCTCAACTGTCTGACATACAAAGCAATCTCAGACCCCGGCTTAATGAGACTGCTGTATATCCGCAAGTCAAGCTTCACTTAAGTAACCAGCACACGCAACCTCAGCCTGGTCTGTGACATCAATAGGACCTGTTGGCAGGACAGATTTATGTCCCAGAGACTCCCCCATCTGTGGAATAAACTCCCTGTCCATGTCAAGTAGAGTACCTCATTATCCCTTTTTAAGTGCAACCTGGATAACTGGATGGGAAACAAAAAATACACCCTTAGGATTCCATCTGTGGCCTTGCTGGACAAGGGCATCAGTTGCTGACTTGTCTAAATACGGGCTAAACTCTTGGCTAGGTTAAGAGCTTCAGGGCCAATACCCTAGTAACTTTCTATGATCTTATGATCCTATATATAAATATGGATAGATCAATATAGATATACATATACACACACACACACGCACACACACACACAAACACACACACACACACACACACACACACACACACACGTATATGTTAGTATACATATCTATTTATATATATGTGTGTGTGTGTGTGTGTGTGTGTGTGTGCGTGCGTGTGCGTGCGTGTGTGTGTGTGTGTGTGTGTGTGTGTGTGTGTGTATATAGGTAGATGACCAATAGTTGAAATATAGCCTATTCAAAGTCAGTTTTATCAAAAATAAATGCTGAATAAATGGACTAATTGAACAGACAAAAAAAATGAAAAACACTGGGGCAGATTCATTAACACCTACTCTAAGTGCACACTAATAGTATATTATTCTGAGTGAATAGAAAACACAAGCATAACTCCCACCTTCTTCCTCCTAATTTTAGTTTTCTTATTTATTTTCTTGCAACCTTAAATATCAAGGGGGAATTCATAAAGGTTACCACAATGTGTAGACTATAGGCTGGCTTTAATAAACCCTACATGGTGCACTAAACCGTGTGCATGTCGGGCTGTGACACTCACATGGTAACATGCCGATTCACTAAGCGGCTTTAAATGCTATGTAGAGCTGTGCAAATATGGTAAACTTCAAGGCATGCTAATTACAGCATAAGCCGCTGAATTGTATGCTAATCAGCCAATACAAAATGGCAGATCTATTCAACAAGCTATAAGGCAATTGTGAACACTCAGTGCAGGTTTTGGCCTTGAATTCCAAAACTTATTGGAATGCAAGCATGAAAACTAGTCTACACAGAAAAAATGTTAGGGTCTGCTATTGCTCTTCAGCATGTGTATGTGTCACAGGTCCAAGTCTATTATGCTGCTGCTAATAGACCTCAGTCAAGAAGGAGAAAGGTGTTTAGACCCAGTTTAATTTTCATGGTCTGCATGGGCTGGAAATTGTAGAGCAGTATAGTGTGGAGAGAGATTAAAGCTTATTTGCATCTTATAATCTCAGACAAGCTTAAGTGATTGTCATTAAAGCATTGCTACTTAAATCAAGTGCAACAGGCACTGCAACAACATGAATGTTCTGAATAATAAGAAGCATAAATCAACAGTATAAAAATATGACAAATAGTCAGAACATTCTGCACAACCAAGGACTGATGAAAAGCCAATGTAGTACTTGTCTACATTGGATTTGGGGATACTCTGCACACTTACACTGCATAACTGTGCCTTGCCTTGCTTGGACACATCCAGACTCACTACATGGGGGAGTGGACAAGGCCAAATATATTGGGGGAACATACAAACAGTACTAAAAATTGCTTTGTATAAACTTACACAGTTGACAGAATAACAGGTCTTGCTTTAGCATGCATTTTTCTGAAGGGCATGAAGTCTGAAACTCAATGTCCGTAATTATTTAGTGACTTCATTCCTAAACAATTTGCCAGAAAACCACAAATTTTATGAGGAACAAGCAAAAAATAAGAAGCAAAAATCTAGACATTCTGCAAAAATATGGACAGTTGAGAGGTATAGTTCAGTTGGGGCTGTCTTTGAGTTTGCCACCCTTCCCCACCTCATAAAATCATGATCAAATGGGGCCTCCCTCCTGCAGCCATTCCAATGTTCCTTTACTTAGCTATTTTGCCCTATTTACCATAAACACTGTAATATGCATACTGATTTACTTATTCGACGATTTGGATTTCATTTAAAATTTTATTTTTATTTTATGTTATTTTTTATATTTTATTTCACAGCACAAACACTAATAGACATCTGCTAAACAAAGCAATGCAGTCTCACAATGAAAATAGACTTAGCATTAAAACTTCTCTGCCCTTGAACCTCACATTCATTGAAACAGCATTGAAACCCACATTCAAAGAAAATACATCTGGCCAGTGGCAGATAAAGATTAACTTTGGGCTGTTTTCAAATCATAGGTCCCTTGTACATGAAACATACATTTGTTCTTTGATACATCTTCCTGATTGTATTACATTATATTCCTTGTATAATGCAGTACAGTTGTTAGAGGGTGTTTTAAATTTATTGTTTTGAACATTTTTCCAGTAAACAATGAAACAAAATGCATTCACCAATAATGACAAAACTGCCCAGTTCATAACATTTCCACCATAAAAGTCTACTCAAACTTCTACAATCTGCCAGTATCAGTAAATATGCACAATCTCTGCGGAAGTAAAAGTCATCTAAATAATTTCACATTAAAGAGATCTGTAACTAATGAAAAGGTTGCTGCTAGCAAACAACTTTATATTTTACTGTTTCATCTACAAATAAAGTGCCTGTTGTCCTTGAGGAATAAATTGCCTATGTTACATTAAAAAAATGATAAGCTAGTAATGTTGCAATAGGGAATGGATTGCAAACTGACAACAAGTTCATAATTACTAGGTATCTCCATCAAAGAGGACATTCTCAGGATTGCAGCATCCACCCCCTTTAAAAGTACAACATACTACAGTATCAGCAATGCATCTACATACTGTGGGAGTACAACCCACAGCCTTTTGCATCAAATGCAAATGTACTACCTATTGTATTGTTATACAAGCAGACTCAGCATAAGCAGCACTAAACTTCTCTTCCCCTGAAGCTCTCAGCTCCTTGTAAAATCAACTCGACACTCAACTGTATATCTCAACTTTGCAGTACAACAAATCTGGAAAAAGGCAAAATTTATGGGGGGGGGGGGCAAAGGCCCAAAAGACAGGGACACATTTTAAACATTGTTTGTATAATCTTGGAATGTTGCTAGAATAAAATGCTGTGTTACCACCATAGGTCTTGAACCCAGTACCCTGTGCACTGCAGTCATACCACTATGCCAAATCAGCTGCTTCTTGAAACACAGGAAGACTGAAACTTAAATGGCTATCATTTAGGGATTTCAGTTCTCATCATAGCTCTCAACCTCTTAGCACAATAAACCTGGACAAAGTCAATAATGGGGGGATACAGCCCCAAACATAGGGATAAATTTCAAATATTGATCTTAAAAACTTAGAAATTTGCTAGAATAAAAGGTTTTAAATTAGCATGTACTTTCTGAAGAATATGAAGTCTGAAATGTAAATGCCTGTCATTATTTAGTGAATTCAAAATCCAGAAAACCATAGATTTTATGAGGAATAGAACAAAACAAAAATATGAAACAAAAATCTGAATAGTTTTCACAAGTGATGGTGGGTAGGGATTTCAGGTTCTTGCTACCTGCACCCAAGGTACAAGGTTTGAGCCTGAGTTATTCTCCAGCCACCAGGTATATCCTTGGGTTTCAGCCTTTCCTGAATTTCTCTCTAGCCACCAGGTATATTTAAATGGGACATTACACACACACACAAACACACACACACACACACACACACACACACACACACACACACACACACACACACACACACGCACACACACACACACACACACACACACACACACACACACCTCTAACTGAACACACACACACACCTCTAACTGAACACACACACACACACACACACACACACACACACACACACACACGCACACACACACACCTCTACATGGGTTTGGAGTTTGTCCCAGTTGAAATTTCTGCAGCAGCTTGCTTCAAAGTCTCAGCACAGCCTGCGGGTGTTGCAGTCTGCTTTCAAGTCTGTCTTTCCTGTAATTACTTCATTGCTTCATAGTCCCAGCCCCTGAGTTTGCCGGCCTGCAGACATTGCAGTCCACTTCAAATTCCCATCTGTCTTTCCTGTGAGAGCAGGCTCCAGCTTTCAGATGTTGCATTCCAATCGCCTTCCAGTCTATGTGGTTGTAACTTTAAATACTTCTGGACATTTCTGTTAGTCTGATGCCTTCTTCTAATCTGGACTGGTTAAACAGCAGACTTCTGGGCATTTATGTAAATCTGATGCCTTCTTCTAATCTGGACTGGTTAAACGGCAGCCCGGATTCCTACATGCATGCATGCAGAGTTCAGGGAACACTGAGTACACATGTATGGAGTTCTGGGACTTGCTATTCATTTTGTTTTAATTTTCATTTTTCCTTTTCTTCTGTTTTATTTTGTTTTTTTCTTTTTACAGTTGGGGGCTGCAGTCCTGCAGTCCAATAGCATGAGCCGCCCCTACCATTAAGAATAGTTTTAACTGAAACTTGTCTGACATGTCCACCCATAGCCAATGTGTAATGAACAAGTGTTTGATTAAGTCTATTAATTTATCAATAGGTTCATAAAAAATCATTATGAAGTATTACTTAATTTTTTCTATATTTTGCTATAAAAGCAAATCTTAAAATTCTCCATGTGTAAGCTTACCTTGAACCTCCTCCTGGCACATACTTGTCCTCTCAGACACATCAGCACTGATATTAATCACATGGTATGCAGTTTCCACTGAGCTCTCTGGATCTCTGATGGTGGACAGGAACTCTTCATTTGGTGTCAGTAGTGGCTCAGTAGCAGGTCCCCCTGTAGCCAACTGTTCACAGACAATAGCAGCCGCTCTCCTCCAGGATGATAAAATTATATCAATGGCCCTATGAAGCACTTGATCTTAGGTCCTGGTACAATTCCCTACTGCATTGATATCATTCACTAATTGGTTCAAATCTGTATTTTGGCAGACATATAATCATGTCTTCTCTCAAACAAAAAGGTGCCATGGCGTCTGAACTCCTGCACTATTACATCATTTTCTGAAAGGGTGTTTACATGGATTTGAATGCCTGGGTGCCATAATCCTATGTGACATAAAACAGGGAGGGATACAAAATATAAATATCACATAAATAAACTCCTGCTTATATATACACATATGTTTCAACATTAAGCACCGGAGACACACATTTACGTTATTAAAATTGAAGGTTATATAGTTGTACTGTATCATACTCACTCACTAACCAACGTTTGGTCCAAAACAAAATGAATACAACTTTAGTAATGTATTGTTTCTCACTGCAATAACAGGATGACTACACATTTTCAAAAGAAAACCTCTTGAAACACAACTTTTTTGTGGCAACACACAAATGGTAGTTGGCTCCTCCACCCCCAAAACAACAAGCAAAACAAACCAATGAATACATCATAATTCAATTGTTATATATGCTTTCAACACAATTCTCACAATGCGTACACATTTACAACAGAAATATCAATTTTATACTATTGCCAGTCACCTCTCACTCACTCCCCTAATATAAAATGAGGCACAGGTCACACAATAAACTAAACAGACAAGGTCCCTAATATCACAGCTAGTCCTCCCCCTCAAACAATATCTAAGTCCCATTATCGGGATGTATAAAACAATTTGTATTATCTGTATACTCAAAAAAACTACAGTTGCCACAGGGATAAATGCCTAATATTTGACTAAAAGTCTCAACTCTCATAGAACTATTAGGATAATGCAGGAGTCATTTCAAAGATTTTTTATTTCTAAAATTAAAACGAGAAGTGGCCTCCACAATCCCCCTAATTTTATCATACATAGTTAAAGCAGACCAATGTTTCCTTATAACATAGGTAATGTCAATATCACTAATATAATACAAAAATTGGGACAGTCATTTTCCTATAATCCCTACTTCTGTCATTACAATGACTAAGAGTAGAGAAATACTGTCTAGCTTGCATATCCCTCAACTGTGTTCTTTGTGATAAACCATGATCTATCTAAGCCTCCTTATATCCTCGTTCAATAAACTTTGATCTTAAATCCATAAGGTTACTAGAGTAGCCTTCCTCACATATATTTAACCTAGATATATGCATGCCCTGTCCCTTGACAACATTCTGAAAAATGTGTCTAGGGTTAATGCTAGTTCTATGGAGCAAAGAGTTCTTATGGCATTCCTTCCTAAACAACCTAGTGCTAAATTAATGATCAGAATTCCTATACACTTCCACATCCAGAAACTCAATACTAGTCAAAGAATACTTCAATAAAAACCTGAGAAAATAAGTAGTCCCATGTAAATATTCAATAAAACTATAGAGCTCAGCAACAGAGTCCAGCCATAATAAGAAATATGTCATAAATGAAATGACAATAAAACTTAGTATATCTAGAACAAACATGAGAACTAAAAACATTATCATTCTCCCATTGGGAAAGTACCATATTAGTGTAGCTATATGCACAAGAAGTACCCATAGCCATACCTGATGTTTGAAGAAAGTACTTCCATCAAAGACAAAAACATTATTTTCCAACTCAACCTCAACAAATTGACAAATCAGATCTATTTGAGTCTTATGATATAGACTAAACTCAGCTAGATATTTATCAATCAACTCTATCCCTTCTAAATTAGGGATTACTTTAAACAATGATACTACATCCATCGTAGCTAATAAGCAATCAACTGGAAGTGAGTTTGTACTAACGTATCTATAGAGACTTTGTAAAAACTGTTTTGAATCCCTAAGAACATCTGATTTATCTAAAACAGGTCTAAGTAGCTTTTCCACATATATAGAAAATGGCTAAATGAGCCATCCCCCACCAGCAACAATATGTCTAAAAGGTGGCACTAGCAGAATTTTTGTGGACCTTAGGGAGCACATGGAAACTGGGAACCAAAGGAGACTCAACCAACAAAAAAATTACCTAAATCTAAACTTATACACCTACTAAAAAGGGAATCATTAATCATTATGTGCACTCTGTTTTTCATAGCATCAATATCAGACAAATTAACCTTAGCATAAACCTCCAGTAAAGGTATATATGTACAGTAGCACCAACAACAACAATGCATTCCGATCTGTGATTTGAGGTAATTTATTGATGTCTGCTCCTGCCATTTAATTATATGTTCCATACATAACAGCTGTAGTAATATGCCTCCTGAGAACTCTTGAGATGGAATGAGGCTGTGTATGTTGTTTCCTTGCTAATGCATGTGTTTCTGTAGTGGAGTATACCAACATTCTAGCCCGTTGTCATTCAGCCATCACAGTGACACTTGCAGTATGGCACAGATATGCATGTGTGCACATCCCATCATTAAATGCCCTGTGAGATATATCAATATAACATCATACTGATTACATGGGCACAAACATCTTGTTCATCCACATGTTGTAATGCTGTTATATACACAAACATATAAGTAGTCCAGATTCAATAGCAACTTTGTGAATTCCTTGTATGTACAATTTTCTTGCTATTCACAAGGATTACTGAGGTGGTCTCCAGTAGCATTCTGTGACTGACAGCATTTGTGTCAGTAACTGTTCTGCATGAACCACATTCACCTCATTTGTAATGTGTCCATATATAGTATCAGGGCACTCACGTATAGCTTTACAGTGAAAAACATATATGCATATGATGTGCAATTGATGTAATTACATGACACAGATATAGTTGTATGACTGTGTGAAGACTTCCACTGTGTGGCATGTGATGCATATCCAAGGCTGTATTTGGAGGTGTTGTCACAAATCATTTTTAAAAATGAGTGCAAAACGATATGGGGAAAACACAACTAAGCACAGAACTGTTTGTGGATGGCACCACACATACCCAACTGTAGGAAATAGACAGTCTGCTAGCTGACATATTTGGATGAAAATTCACCCCCCTGTCCACACCAAGTATACATGCA
Source organism: Protopterus annectens (assembly GCF_019279795.1). Taxonomy (NCBI): domain Eukaryota; kingdom Metazoa; phylum Chordata; order Ceratodontiformes; family Protopteridae; genus Protopterus; species Protopterus annectens. Next base: position 1,538,735,503 of record NC_056725.1, on the reverse strand, counting down.
AATATTACTCAGCTTATTTTCTCAAGAGAGTAGCTCATCTGTGCACTCTCTAAGGCTTAAAAACACTGCATCAATAGGCCATGACAACATCACAGGTTGCCTTTTCAATAATTTGCAACCTGACCTAGCAGGCATAGTTGGATCCCTATTTAATCATAGCCTCTACACAAGCTATGTCCTGGCAGAAGGGTGTACAGCAACAGTCATTCATTTGAACAAGGTGTAACCATCACCTGGCCCAGGGAATTATAAACCCATAAGTCTGACTCGCCTTATCTGCAAGGCATTCAAAGGAATCGTCATGAACTTTATCAAAAAGGACACAGGTAATCTTCTGACTGTGTACCCAACCCATGTTTGATTCCTTAAGGATACATCATGTCTGTTAAATCTGACTTCTTCAAGAAGGTCACCAAAGGCATGGATGAGGGAAAGACTGTACATCCAAACTAACTAGACCTGGCCAAGGCATTTGACACAAATCATACTGAGGTATTACAGATAAACTGTCACAATTGGCCATAAACATATACATCACCAAGAGGGTGACCAAATGGATTATTGACAGGACACACACTGTCAAAGTGTGTGAATTCACCACTAGCAAGCGATCATTGACTAGGGCTGTACCACAAAGTTCTGTACTACACTCTTTCCTGTTTGGTATTTACCTTCCAGAAGTCAAGACAAACTTAGACAGCTTTTGTCTTACCAGCTTTGTGGATGACTGCAAAATAGGGACAATCATTGAATCCACAAACACTACTAATATACTGCAGAAACTATTAACCCACAAAAATTATTTGTTCCAGAGCCATGGAAACACACTGCATGAGCAAAAAAGCACCAAGTGGTATGTGATCTGGGTACTCAGTTACATAGCAATCAGAATGTCACCCACCATGTATCCACAGTGGTGACATATTCTTTGTATGTGGCACAACTCAGATGTATAGGCAGACCATCAAAATCAAAGGACATTATAATCTCATTGTACTCAGCCCTCATCACACCAATAATTGAATACAATGAACCCTTTTGCATGTACTTTACCACACATCTACAAAAGCTGGAGCAACCCTAGAGTTTTTGCACAATGAAGATAAGTGGTGTAAACAAGTCATATGAAAAAAGATCCTTGACCCTTTACTATTCAATATTTTTATCAATAAGCTACATTTGTCTTCTTCTGAAGGCACCTTGATTCAATATGCAGATGATTCTACCATCATTTGCTCTTCAAATACCTTAACTCATCTCCAAGAAATCACTCAACAAGCTACCATGTCCATTGAAACCTGGCTTATAACTGTACAACTCCTATTCAACATCCCAAAAAACAAAATCTTCCTCTTTACCCCAAAAACACACACCCCCAACAAAACATCTTTCAAAATCTTTTTGGCAAATGGCTCTGAAATTGAGTTAGTCCACCATACCAAACTATTTGGAGTCATAATAGATGATAATATCAAATATGACCTCTACATCCAAAGCAATATCAAGATAACCCATCAAAAACTAGACATGCTATATAGAAACAATCATTTTGTGAGCACACCCACAAAAATTACAAAAATTACTCTAGCCCAAACCCATCTTCTGCCCTCCCTACTCTGTGGAGCACCAGTTCTAACTACCATAAAAAAAACAAAAAAAACAAAAACAAACAAACTTGAAAGCTGACACATCAAAATTGCCAAGTTTGCTACTAATTCATCCTCCTTTACCCAACACTGTAAAGCTCTGTATACCCTTAACTAGCTGAAACTCCCTCTCTATCTCTCCTACATTCAACTTATAACAGTGCATATAATCACGCACAAAGTATTAGCCTGCCCAACTCTTATCCTTTTAATCAACATGCATTTTCCAGAGAGAACTCTTCGATCGTAAGACAAACAACTTCTTACCATAAATAAACCAAATAAATCCCCTGGACAAAGCCTATACTCATACTCAGCAGAAAAAAAATGGAACGCCTTACCTCTAACCATCAGAATTATGTCTAACTTACCCATCCTTAAATGCTCCCTAAAAGAATACCTTACAAAATCTTGGACCTGCTCCTGTGCCAATCCTGGCTGAACTTACTCACTATACTTCACTCACCCCTTCAAACTAGCTCACAATTCACAATCCTGTCCAGCCTCCTTCTCCACTCCTTTTTGTTTTCCCCACTACTTTACCTTATTTATTTCACCTCTGCAGACCTTTCCTATATGCCTTTCCTTCCTACTCACCTAAGCTACCTGAAGACACCCTCCCCTGCACTCTCCTTATAATCTCCTTCTTGCCATCCTTCCTTCTATAACCATAATATGATCACCCCTCTCTCATACGAAGACATCGCTCAGTCCCACCTCACATCTCAAATCATCTAATCTCTGATATCTCTTTAAATATCTTATTAGAATTGTCTCAGGTCTCATTTACCACATACTAATCTATGTAACAAATAATATGACTATCGAATTTTTCCTCACGTTTTCTTCAACTCGTAATTGTTTTTCATTGCAGTCTGCTATGAAACATATGTTCTATATTTTTCTCATTTACCTTTTTTCACTCATGTCTTGTAGTGTAATATGATACTTTGTGATTTAAAATATTTGTACTTGCTGTTTTTTTATGTAACATGATACTTTGTGATTGTAAATATCTGTGCTTGACTTTTGAATTATTGTGATTGTGAAGCTTTTCTCCCTGGCCTTCTGCTGAAAATGGGCACTTTCTGGCCAAGTCAGACTTCTCTGGTAAGCAAATATCAAATAAATAAATAAATAAATAAATAAATAAATAAATAAATAAATAAATAAATACATAAAATAAATGTAAAGCCCTATTACTGTATTATAGCTGCAACAGACTACTAAGGGTTGATCTGTGTCTGGCCTACAGGGCACCCTACAATCTGTTCTTGATGGCAATGTTACACATTAATGCAAACTGCACAAGGTTCACTCATTCCAAGGATGTTAACATAGCCTCTGATATAATAAATCATGTTGGAGAGATACATGCATCTCTCAGACACTACCTCTTCTCTAGAACATGCTTGCCATTCATGTAAAACAAAAACCTTTCCTGACCCTCTTCAAGTGCAACATATATAAATGGATGATTAGTTATGATTGTACTCCTGGTGTTGTGCCCATGTCCCCCATGGGTAGAGGCAGTTGGTATTAGATAACATAGCATAGGCACATCCTTGTGTGAACATTGTTCATATCACTACCGAACATTATGTAAGTCACGTTAAATATGGCTAGGTTTTTATGGGATCTTGGGACTTTAGCCTAGTACTCTCCTATGCACCTGCAAACCTATGAAGTTCATTTGTATCCTAGATGCAGCTATAGTGTGAATGTACAACATCACTGATGTATCAGCACAGCACATCAATATTACCACTTGATAGTTGGCATCAACACATATGCATGCATATCAGGATTTCATGGTATGGCAGAAAGCATGTTCCATGTATTGTATGGTATGTGAGCAATATCACAGGTACAGCTTCCTCACTAATTGAAGCTAGACTTTGCAGTGCTGGAGTTTGTGCACATGAGTATAAATGATACATTGCCATGAGTCTCACATAGTGCTGTACCATTCATTATGATGGATCAATTCTGAATTCACACATCAATTGCAGATGTTGCAGACAATATTCATTGTTATTATGTGTCAGATGCATGCAATACACAGCTGTGTGTAGGAAATCCTCTCATACTAGTGTGTTGTTTTTAAATGTTGTTATCCATACAGCCCGATACCTATGTCATTCAGAGATAATTTAGTCAAGTGTATCACTTTTGTCACAGTGACCTCCCACACATATTCATGGCCATATATAAGTATTCTTTGTGATGCTTAGCCATTAGGAGTTGACAGTGCAGACTTCCCTTTAAGGTGTTGCACAAGATGCATGTGTGATAAGTATTTCTGTGATGCATCCATATACAGCTCATTGAGAACACTGATGGGATGGGGCACATTTCTGTAGGTGTGGATTGTGAGTTATGTATCATGCAAACCTCTCAACTGGCCAGAACAACTGCTAATTTAAACTACAGGTAGAACACTGTCCCTCTTAACACATCCTAAAAGTTGCAATTTTTGTGGAATGTGTGTTGAATTCCCCTTATAGATTATTGAGAAATCAATACCATTGTACAACTTCCTGCATAATATGTATACCTTACAATCACATATTTTATGTCAATGTCACAGATTAATGGTGACATTCATTTAAAATTGTCCATTATTCTTGTTGTTTTGGTCTAATGTTGTCCATGGGCCTGTTGCTATGGGTCGATCTTTGATTGGTTGAGATCTGTGCTGACATTTCAATCATATTCGAGCAATTCATTTTGCACGCCTTCACAATATGCACATACCCCTGTTGTATATACCATCTTTGCTAAATGTCCTCTCCAGTGATCATGTCAGGATGTTTATGTCACAATCATCATCTCCAATGGTATATAACTTTGTGTGACAGTCACACAGCATATACTATAATGTGTGATGATATAAATAAAATACTCCCACAGAAAGTATAAACAGCAGACTGTTCTATGTACATATGTGCAATGTTACATTACTGACTTGTCTTTGGAGTGTATGTGCATTGGCATGCCCTTCTGTGGTGTACATTACCATACATCACATGTCCTCTTCCTCTTTCTTCATTCCTAACATTCATGTCTGTGGCCCTTTCCAATAATCCCACTTCCCAAGACTAGTGCATTTATAATGCACTCTATGAATCCTTGATAATCACCACAAGACCTTCATTACAGTTTGCCAAAATATGTTGTAGTGTGCACTGAGTACATATAATATGTGACTACTGCTGTTATTGCAGTAGTTTTAAGCCTAGTGATCATTGTGGTTGTCCTTGCAATTTTACAGAACAAGTTTACTTGTAAGTATATTGTCTGCTTTTTCTATATAGGTTCATGCTGCTTTAAGTACAATAGGTGGCATGCATATGCAGTTAGCACTGCTGCTCATCTTGAAAAAACAAACTCCATGTAGGTTTCATGCTAAGCCTATATGGAGTTTACTGAATCCTCAGGAAAGTGTAGGTGTTCATGAATTCAGTCTACTGTTTTTTGAAGAGGTAAGCCTCCATTTACACCCATGTGGAGGACCGCATCTTCCACATTCTTGCTAACTTAAATATAGCAATTCTGAGATTGAGCAATACCAGGGAACTAGAAAATTACTCCCGTTTCCAGTGTTTAGTGACATCTCAAGAATACTTATCTCTTTCATTGTTTTTTGAAGTGCAGTTCATTAGCTAGCATTAATTTGAATAAAATGCATTAAAAAAGAATAAGTAATATACCCAGTCTGCAATGTTAGCACACATGTTGGTATGCTTTACTTGTGTGACTTCTACATAAACAATTCTTGATATTTTAACAGCATTTTAAAAGCAGTAAGATAGCATTGTCAGTATGCATGTTGCCATGATGCATTGCACACCTTTACTGCAGCTGATGATTCAGTTTAATTTTTTGGCTTTTTTAACAATTTCAGGATATCTTGTATTGATGAACCTACATTAGAGTTTGCATAATCACCTTTTCTCTGTGAATATTGAGGTCTGATGTGATGTCAACATAACTTTAATGTGATCTGGATCAAATTTAGACTGGAGTACAGTTGCTTCATTTTGTATATAATACAGTCTTTGAGTAGCTGATATATAAGTGGACAGCAAGTCCTATATACAATGTATGTACTGGTGAAGACTGTCCATAACAGTAGCATCCATGATTGTGCATTGCGCTACTATTATTTCACAGTACTTACTCACCTAAAATGTACATGATGAAGTGATGCAACTTTTTTGTATTGTCTGTGCAACAGCGCAGTGGAGTAGAGCTTATTAGCATTCTATGAATAATTATGCCAGTTATTCTTGAAGTGAATGATACTATTTAGGCAGACTAATGCTAGGGTGTTGCCAACAAAGCATATGCTGCCACCCCATGAATGCTGTTAGGATGAATACACAGGTCATCTGATGTCATAGGGGTTGGAGTGCACTTACCATTCAGTATTATAGGAAGTATGGGTGACTATATTCTCATGGAAGTGGTGTTTAATGTTTTCCCCAGGGTGATGCATTTCTGTACTAGATCAGATTTATTGTTGGTCATATAGCTGCAATACAACCATTGCTATTAATTTATTTGTAAATTAACCATAATGTTTTACTGCATACAGTCACACCTTTTGTTCTGGTGTTTATCATTTTCACAGATGAATGGCCATTACAGGCATGCTTCATGTTAATGTGATATGACAGTATATTTCATGATGCCACATTTGCCTCTTCATCACCTAACATGGTGGTTGACACAAGACAGATAGGCATTGGCTACAAAAATAATCTTTACAGCTGCTCAGCAGCAACTTTGTTTTATTTTACATAGGCTTTTAAAGAGTGGTGTACCAATCTTACATATCTTATAATATGTCCATTATTTTTGTTGACTTCCTTGTGGGAGGGGGCAGTGTGCAGACATCTATGCATGGCACAAACATGACCATCACCAGTGATTCTATGCAGGGTCATGCTTATTGTGTGCCTACTATCTAACATATCTTCTAATTGCTGCCAGTGTGGGTGGTATATACTGATAATTCTTTCCCATGTGAAGTACATGTGGCACCTGTGTGCATTTTGCAGGGGACATAGCAGTTTCGTTACTTGGAGGAGGTCATCTGCAGATGTGTGTCATTACAAAGTCCCAATACATTTTGTCATGAATTGCATTCACATATATGTGCGTTGGTTATATTGAACTCTCACTCATGCACATATATTTCTTCATGCATGTTGACATGAATGCGCAGGGATGCATTGCAGGACTGCATATGTGGACATGGGCAATATTGTGTAACTTTATGTTGATATTCATAATGCAGTAATACATTTCTTTGTATCAATGATCTAATGTCTCTCCATTACGGTGCTATCATGTGCATTGTTACAAAACAGTTATGACAAATATACGACTTCTGCACCATCTTGGATATGCAATGCTTCTGTTCAGATATGAGTGTATGCTATGTTACTTCTCATGTCCATATTTTCATAAAGAAAAAACATAAAAGGACAACTTCCCTATGGAGTGATACAGATAGTGACCACAATCACTGAGAATCACAGAGAAAAATGATGAAGAGTCATAGGCAGCTGCCCCAGCAGCACCACCTGCTGCTCAGGCCAGTGTAGCAGCTGCTGTTCCCTTGGCCATCCATAACTAGTTCTAGAAGAAGATGTGGCAGGCTATTCATAATGTCTTCCAGGAGAAAAAGCAGATGATGCTTCAGTAGTTCTTTGGTAAGATGAGCCATGTCATACTTCGGGTATTAAATTATGCCCTGAATGATCAGTCTAGTGTGGAAAGTCCTTTTTGCATGCAACTATTGTCTGTGTAGTCCTTACACATATCCATCTGCCCTGTATATACCTGCATGTAATAGATTGTGCTATTTAATTATATATGTGCTGTTTATTTTTACTACAGATGTAATTGCACATGTGAGTCATGCTAACACATTTACACTTTCCCATTATTTCCACGAAGCTGCATTACTGTCCTAACATAGCAGAACATCTGTGGGCTTTACATGTCATTTAACATTGCTGTGGCTCCCAACAATTTGCAGATGTGTTTACTGGCTCCTGCTCCATGCTATCTTCATGGTAACATGGAATTACAGACTTAACATGTATGCATTTCTTGGTTTCTGTCTGCTGTATGACACTGATTTCTTGCAGTGTGTATAGAAAGGTGCTGCAACACATAAGCAATTACAGTGACATACATCACTATGCACTAACTCAGGTGTGCTTCTGCTTTTCTTCTGTGTGTATGAATAAAATGGTGTTACTTCAATGTCATGTATGATAGCATCTGTGACATGTTTTGTTGTATATTCATATCTGCTGCAAGCATTTCACACGTGGTACCTTGTACCATCCACATTCAGGATGCGTTGTTGTGTGCAATATGATTTATGCCACTGCCTTGGCATTTCCATGTGGACATAGTCATAATGACAGCATTGCTAACCTGACATATGTATGGGGATATTATGCTGTGTGGCACAACAGGTTCCCCTTCAGAAGGTCGAACGGCTGAAATCTCAAAATGCATATGGCCGAAACCATATGCTTGAATTTCAGAAGCTCGACCTTCTGAAAGGGAAATAAAAAAATCCCAGCAAAATGCAAAACATTGTTTCTGCAGGGGGCAAGCCCTCCTGCACCCCCCACACCCCCTGCTACTTATTTATACCAACTCCGAGATCACACTACAGTGAGGAAAGGGAAATCTCCCATTCTGCGCTCTATGCCAATCCCCATTCAGAAGGTTGAGCTTCTGAAATTTCGAGCATATGGTCTCGACCAAATGCATTTCGAGATTTCAGCCATTTGACCTTCTGAAGGGGAAATGGCACAACATATCACATCCACATCCCTAAAACACTAATGTACTCAGACGGAGGTCTAGCTACCTGTGCTATGGTGGTTGTCAAGGCTGTCACTGTAGCTGTTCTTACTTGTGTCTCCTGTGCATTCAGAATCCCACTCATGGTCTGCTTACATTTACAGACCTCAAAGCATACCTGCATGTATGCATTTATGCCATGTTCCACGCTGTCTGTTTTTTTGTTGCCTCCCTCTGGCTTAAATGTATACACTTACATAATCTGTATACTGAAGTCCATGTATTCTCACAGTGCTTGTAAGTGGGTTGCACACCATAATACACCCCATGTCTGGGGTCCACCCACTGTTATTTGCAAATGTTAATTTTTTGACTCTGCAATGCATAGTTTCCTCTAAACCAGTTCATTGATGTGTGGAGTCCATATATGTGTGTGTGTATGCACACTGTCTGCACTGTTGTATGCTGTCTGCTTTGTACATCTTTGTAAACCATACCCTGAGCATAGAGTGTTCTCTTGTGAATATTCACATACTTTCTGTCTAGTGATATCTATCTGTTTTACACATATTACCCTTTTCACACATGCATGTGAAATTGAAATAATACACATTCATGTCATTGTCACCTGCCTTGGCAAATCACCCTGTATAACACTGCAACACATATTATGTTATTTGTTCTGTGTGTTTATTTAGTACACTATTTGCAGTACTACATAGTCATGTCCACATGAAATGTGTTTGCATGACATTGCATATTATTGCATTGTATATGGTTGACATACTACTGACACAGGTTTGACTCTGATAACTATGCTGCAGTTACATAAATATATACAAATATTTCAAGCATGGGCATTAATGCCTTTCCAGCTTGCCAATATACAAAAAACACTTGTTCCCATAATAAGTGTCCAGGCTGTTCTTAAAAATATCTAAATTAGTATGTGCTTTAATGTAATTTGGTAGTCTGTTCCTTGCATCAGCTGCTCTGTCAGAAAACCAGTTAGTACACTTCTCATTCCTATAGAATCTTTTTTTTTTTATTTTCTCCAAATCTTTTTGGTTTCTAATACCATGACAGGAATGAACTTCATTTCTAAGTCAAAGTATGATTAAAGTTCATGAAATTAGTATTGTTTTGGTCTTTGATGTCAGCCAGACGTGCTCTTCACAGAACCCACAATGTGCCCAGTAATGACTCCTTCTGCAATTCATACAGAGTTACATATATTGGTAACATAACTAAATATGATTGTAGATTCCTTTTTATAAGACCCGTTGGTCCTATTACTATTGGAACTGTCTGGGTATCTTTCTTCCACATTGCTGTAGTTTCTGCCTGCAAATCCTGACACTTTATGACTTTGTGTCTCTCTGTATCCAAGACACTGTAGTCATTGGGTGTAACAATTTCAGTGATCAATGCTACCTTTGTCTTCTTTTCATGGACCACTATATCTGGTTTTCTCACATTTATTTTTTGAACTATTGGTAATGGGTGATCCCATGTGATGTAGACTTCATCATTTTCTATGATGCTTTGTGTCTCATGTTTCTGGTGTTTTTCAGCTACTTCAATATTATAATGTTTGCACAATCCCCAGTGCAACAGTCTTGCCACATTATTATGCCTTTCAGTATACAGTCCTTCTGCTATTAGTATATCACAGCCAGCAGTGAGATGTAAGACTGTTTCCAATTCTGTTTTACAACACCTACATTTGTCTGTTTCTCCCACATGTTCAATGGACTTTGTAAACCAATGTGTATGTAGCCCACTATGTTGGGTCGCCAATGTTAACCTTTCATCTTTTGGTTTGAATTTGCCTCTGATTAACCATTCCTGCATTCGATCCTGATCAACATGATGTTCTTCCAGGGGTTTTCTATACTTGCAACTATATTTATGCATTTTCCACATTTCTTGTCTTCTCATCTGGTCCTTCACCTTACATACTTTTTTTGTTTTTTGGCACATTCAGTTGTTACCTTATTTTTATCTACCTCTTGGCGCAGATATGCTTCTGCTAGACTGCACAAGGAAATCATCTTAGATTTATTGTCCTCATGTTTCAAAACTTTCACAATATTTAGGTCATGTGAGGTCAGCAGATCTGTGCAGTCCCATGACTGAAGATCTATACATGTAATCAATTTCAAAGAGGCCCATACCTCCTTTGGTAAGGGGCATATATAAACTTGGCATGAACTGATTTTTATAAATCATTTGATGAGTATGAAGCATCCTTCTTATTTTCCTGTCTAATCTGTCCAACATTTTTTGGGGCAAGTCAATCATGCCAAAACTGTAAGCTAGGACAGGAAGATCAAACTGATTTACAACTTGAATTTTGTTTCTAGATGTCACTGCTGTTTTCAGGATTAATTTAAGTATTCTAAAATATTCCTCACTAAATTTTATTTTCATTTGTTCATGTTTTATTGATGATCTTTCATCAATCCCCAAATATTTATACACTTCCTCTTGTTCAAGATCTTTTATATCACATTCTTGTCCCAAACTGATGCTTTCTTGGTGCTGCAGTTTTCCTGCTTTAAAGGTTGCTTTTGCACATTTATCAAGACCAAATGACATTCTTATACTATCTTAAACACTTTTGACTACTTGCAGTTGTGCTTTCAGTTCCTCATCTAATGAGCTACACAGTTTTAAATCATTGACAAAGAGAAGATGAGAAGTCTTTACACTTTGTTGCTTTCTGGCAGCCAAATTATAGCCATGGCCTAATTTGTTAAGTAGAGAGTTTAATTGGCTAAAGGCAAAACAGAATAGAAGCAATGACAGGGAGTTACCCTGGAATACTCCCCCTTGAATTTTTACCCCCAGAATAATAATATGTCCTTTATCATGGCTAAATTGCAAAGTGGTCTGCCATTATTTCATGGTCACTGTAATGTAATAGATCAGTGTAGGGTTGGTGTATCTTATAAAATTTTAATCACTATTTTATCTATGAATGTGATATACTGTCAAATGTTTTTTTGTAGTTAATCAATGCCATACATAGATTCTTCCCCCTTTTACAATTCTCCATTATGACTTTATTTAGCAAGAAATTATATTTTGTTCCATATTACTTTTATTTTAATTCCCTTTTGTTCTATTGCCATGATTGAATTTTCTTCTAAATGACTATAAACTCTATCGGCATCAATTCCAGTGTATAGTTTATATGTCATCAGAAGGCAAGTTATTGGTCTATAATTTTTAGGGTAGCTTGTAGGTTCACTGTTAAGTAAGAGCACTGTTTTTCCTGTAGCAAGCCAGGTTGGTGTCTGTTTGGGGTGTGCTTATAAATAGCTTTTGTTCATGGCTAAATCTCTGTGCAAAGATGTGAATACATTTAACCAGAAGTTAAGCACTGCCTCTGGGCCTGGGGTTTTCCAGTTAGAGGCTTTTCTTAACTTTGTTTCACTCTCTCTGGCTGTTATTTCATCCCATTTCATATTCTGTACCTTTGAACTTCTTATAATTTCTTTTACTTCTTCTGTCCATTTAGCATCTTTGTTATGTTTCACAGGATCTTCATAAATACTTCTCCATAATGTATCTTTTTCAGTTTTTGGGTAGTCTTTCAATTCCTTTTACCTTGATTCCCAATTCTCTATAGAACCTTTTAGAGTCATCAATGAATTGCCTATTTTGTACTTTTCTTTTATATTTATCTGTGCATCTCTAAGTTTTTCTGCCTGTGCTATTTTTAGTTTATTATTTACAATGGTGCACAATAAATCCTGATTCATTATAATACTGCATATTGCTTTTATCACATCTATCTTTGAGTATTTTTGTTGATCTGTTCCCTTGTCTATACTCTAACAGTGACACTTCTTGACTTAATTGCTTTATAGTTTTCTCTATTCAATACTTCCATGATGGTATTCGATTTCTTCCCTTTCTTTCCCTTACTATCCTGTGTTCTTGTGATAGAATCTTATCTGCTATTAACTTAGCTGCACAGTAATATATCCTGTTTACTTCTGTTATATCACATGGATCTCTATGGACAGTCCTAATTGCTCTGTTCATTTGTTTTACCAGATTTCTAACTTTTTGGGTTTTATTAACCTTCTGCAGTCTACTTTTTGTTGATCTTAATATGTCTCTCTCTATTAAATTAAGCAACTCTTCTCTCAGCTCATTTTCTTCTAAACTGAGGGCACATTTTTTTTGTTTTCCGTTTCCTGGAGCCATTCTATAGAAAGCTCTACAGCATCTTCCCATGGCACATTCTCTTGAATTTCATCCTGTGCCATCCATTGCTCTGTCATGTGGGAACTCACTGGCCTATCACTCCTCAACATTGACTTATCAGTGTTGCCAGTTTCTTGTTCTTTCCCTTGCTGTCCAACTTCAAGTGGATGCTTATACTGGTTTCCTGTGAAAGGCTCCAAAATATCTTCATATGGCAACTGACCTGTGGCTTCCCATCCCACTGGTTTCTCCTTAATTTGGGTGTCCATTGCTCTATCCTGCTGTAGTGTTTTCTGAGTTTGATTTTCTACACTGAATCCTTCATTTCACAGGTACTCCATAACCTCAGTTTCTGTTTCTTTAACTTCTCCATTACTAATCTTGTTTTCTACTTTTACTCTTTGTCTTCTTATTTTTGCATTGTAAAGTTTTCCATGTTTGGATTCCTTTGCTTGTATTTCTATTCAAATATCTTTGGTGCTGCTATTTTTGTATTGATTAGTTTTGCTTTCTCCTTTGCATAAATATTACACCATATTAAATCTCTTTTTCTTTCCCATGTCCATATATTTTCTATTTTCCTGTTTCTCCTTACTTTGAGCACTTGTTCCAGCATGCTGTCCTCAAATATTTTTTTATTTTCAATTAAAATAACATTTACATAATATTTTTAAATATTTTAAACAACTATATACAATATTTACAATAGCCTGACTTTCAATTATATACACTGTATGTTATTAAATAGAGAATTAACAGATCAGTTATCAGAGATACAATATTGATTACTGCAGAGTGTCCAACAAAGATCTAACTTTCTTCCAAGGATTATTTACCAATGGCCTGGGATAGATTTGTAGTTCTTTGATTTTTATTTCCATCGATGCAGTTGTCTTCAGTAAAGTGTAGAATTCTTCCAAGTTCAGGGGTGGATTTGAATTCCACCTTCTGGTTATGAATTTCCTAGATATAGCAAGTATTGTCCATAACAAATACATATTTGTTTTATTCAGGTAGGGACCTTCATTTACATTTAATATAATAAATACTTTAGTTAAGGTGAAGGATTCATTAAATAAAACTTGTAAAAAATGATTGATTCCATTCCAATATGATTTAATTTTATTACATTCATAAAAAATATGAATTCAGTCTGCTTTATTTGACTTTTCACACCTCCAGCAAAAACCATTTGCAGTAGCACTGATCTTTTTAATTCTATCTGGTGTTAAAAATGCTCTATGTAAGTATTTCCAGTTAAATATTTTCCAGTACTGTGTGTTAGAGGTGTTAAATGATAGTGAGATGTTAGTTTTAATTTCTTCTGTTAACTGCAATGACTGATCTTTTGTTAAGAACTGCCAGTATGATGGTTTGGGAATTGTTTTATATGTTATTAACTCTTTATATCAATTTGAAACGAAATTTTTCTTTTCACAACTATTATATATAAATTCATACAGAAAACTTATTAGATTTGGAATATCTTTAAATGAGGAATTATTAATTAATATGCATAAATATTGAGTGTACATTAAAATGCTTTGTAAGGTTAACCAGTCCTGTGTTGGAATATTGTAAGCTGTTTTTATCATATGTATATCAAAAGCATTTAATTTATTTATACATTGAAACCAGTATAAGAATCCATTTTGTTCCCAGGAAGTTATTGTTTCCCTATATATTTTGTGAGGAAAGTTCTTAGTGATGGTAAATGGGGCTAAAAGGTCAAACCAAAGTTTTAGATCTATGTTTGCATTGATAAGTTTCCTAAAAGAATTGATGTAATGATTAATCAGTGTTGTTTTAGAAGGTTGTTATATTATATTGTATACTTATGCATAGTATGTACCAGGGTTTGTTTGATTTGTCTACTATTAAAAAAAAATTTAACAGATTAAATTCATTTGTTAATATAGCTGTTGTTAATTCTTTCCAGTTGATAAAATAATTTGGGTTTATCCAGTCTATTGTAGTTTTAAGCATATATGCTTTTATATATGTTTCTATTTCTGGGAAGTTCAATTCTCCTTGTTTCCAGGGTCTAATGTGATGAGTTACAGCTACTCTATTATTTTTGGGATACCATAAAAATTTTATTAAACATGAGTTTATTTCTTTAAGAATGCATCTTTCAGGAATTAACTGTATTGCTAATGCTACATATAGTATTTTTGGCAATAAGACCATTTTTATTAATTGCAATCTGTCTTCAAAAGTTAATATAATTTTGTTCCACTTTTATATATATATATATATATATATATATATATATATATATATATATATATATATATATATTTTTGTATTGTTTCAATAATGTTTTTATAATTTATTAATATTGTTTCATTCATATTTTTACATAACACTATTCCTAAATAATTTAGCGTAAGTTCTTGTTTTCCTATGATGGATTTATCTGTAACTTGTAGTTCTTTTTTCTTATTTAAAAATAGAAATTTTGATTTTGATCTATTAAAGTACAGACCTGAAATCTTGTAAAATTTCTCCATTAATTCTTCTAGCTCTCCTAATGACTCTCTGGAGTTTGTTAGGGTTAATAAAATATCGTTAGCAAAAAGCATTATTTTAGATATGTACTGGTCATAGACTTCTATTCCTTTTATTCTTGGATTATTGCATATTATTTCTGCAGGTATTTCTATAGCCAAATCAAATAAAATAGGAGAAAGGGGGCATCCTTGTTTGGTACCTTTCATTATATGGATAGATTATGAGGTGAAAGGAACTAATTTAATGTAGGCTAAGTTATTAATATATATGTTTTTTAGTAATAAGATGAAGGGAGGAGGAAATTCAAATAATGCTAAAGTTTTAAATAGATATTCCCAGTTGAGAGAATCAAAGGCTTCTTCTATGTCTAATCCAATTACAAGTGTTTCTCTATCTTCTTTATTTACATAATCTATAAGAGTAAGTATCCTTTTAATATTATCATGTGTGTGCCTGTTATATAAAAATCCAGTTTGATCATTATTGTCTTTGAAAGTGGGATTTTCATTCTGTTAGCTAGGATTGACATGAATATTTTGTAATAATTATTCAGTAATGATATAGGTCTGTATAAGGTGCAACGGCCTGATGGTTTATTATCTTTTAGAAATGGTGTTATGAGAGAATATTTCCATGAGGTTGGTATTTTTGCTTCTGACTGGACTTCTAGCAAAGTTTTATGAAAAAGGGAGATTACTGTTGAAGGGAAGAGTTTGTAAATTTCCATAATTATACCATCTATCCCTGGAGCTTTGTTAGATTTACTTTCTTTTATCTTTTCAACAATTTCTTTGTAGGATATAGGTTTTTGTAAATCTTGTTTTAAGTTTTTGGGATTTTTTTTATATTGATAAGGTTTGTATCTAAGTTTATTTGGTTGGTATCTAAATCTTCTTTTTTGAAGTGTTCCATATAATGGAACCAAAATGTTTCAAGGATGTCTCCTATTTCTGATACTTTTTTCCCTTTCTTTTCATGATATATACTACTAATATTATTTACTTTAGATTGTATTTTAATTCTTGTAGATAAATTATGTAGATATCTGGGGGAGGTGGCTATTGAGTTTATTTTTAATGTTTCTAAGGCTAGACAAGTTTTGTTTGTTAGAATTCCATTATAGTTTTTATTTAATTCCTCTATTTCTTTTTTGACTTCTGGACAATTCTGATTATTTTAGATTTTGCTGTCAAGAATCTGGTTTGCAAGTCTAATGATTCAGTTTCCCACTCTCTAACTTTATTTTTGTACCAGCTAAGGGTCTTATCAAATAAATATACTTTTAATGAGTCCCAAACCATGACTCTACTGATTTCTGTTGTATTACTAATTTCAAGAAATAACTGCAGTTCTGACAACATCCAGGGTCTGAATTCTTTAATTTTCATGATATATGATGGAAGTCTAGTTGAGAGGATTAAAGGTTTAAACTCTATTTGGAGATTCATTATCAGAGAGTCATGATCTGAGAAGGGACATGGAACTATTGAGAAGTTGAGCATTTTTGTTTGTAAATCTTGAACTACAAATAATTTGTCTATTCTGGTTTGTGTTCCAAATCTATGGTCTTTATGGGAAAATAAGGATTTATCATATTTTACTTTAAAAGTATCTATTAAATGAAATGAATCAATCCATCCTTTTAAGGATTTTGAAATAGTTGCTATGCAAAAAGACTTTTTGGTGGTTTCAGAAGTTTCTAAGGTACAATTAAAGTCTCCTCCCAGTATAAGATTTCCTTTATTATTGTTGTAAATAAAATATAGGTGTTTTTTAACCATTCCTGCTCCAATTCCTGGGACCCAGTAAGGATTAGCTAAGGTCCATATTCTGTTATTAAATTTAATTATAACACATGCTAGTAGACCTTCTTTGTCTTCATATTTATAAATAACATTTGGAGTGATTATATTTTTCTTCCAGAAAATTGATACTCCTTTTGTGTTTGTTCTATAGGAGGATTGAGCTAAGACTGTATAGTCCTTAGGGTTCCAAATAAAGCTATCATTAGTCTTAAAATGTGTTTCCTGTAGAAATACTACTTGTGCCTTATTTATATTTAAATATTTTAGTAACTTTGATCTTTTATTTGCATTATTTAAGCCATTACTATTTAATGATAAGAATGTTAAATCCATTTCGAGTTATTGTTGGAAGAAACTTTTTGCTTCTTTTTTCTATTTTGATTATTTTGATTATAGTAGTTATATCATATTCTCTGATAACACTGAATGTTATTTTATGTGTGTAAACTTGGGAGTGTAATATAATGTTCTTTCTTCTTTAAATACAAGTAGGGTAAAATTCTGGTCAGGCTTTAAAAAAGTACTTCTATAAAACATTAATTCTAAAGTATCAACTACAAGTAAATATGAATTTCCCATTAAACATGGAATGAAAGTCATTCCTAAGCCAATAGATAAAAATAGATCTATTGGATTATCACTCATACCTTTAACCAACAATATAAACTGAGCTCCATATGTTAAATTATTATATGGAGAATTTTCTTAAAAGAGATATAAAATTCTATATTATTCTATTATTGCTCTATAGTATTTTATATATCAGGATGGAATGTTAGTAGTGTAAACAATTATGTTGACTTAGAAAATATCCAATATTTAGTTATCCTTAAGAAATCCCAAACATGTTAGATATATCATTTTGGATAAATTAAATGCAACAGAGGAGCATACACTAAATAAGCCAATAACAAATAGATTATCACTAAAATAATTTGACTTAAAGGACTCTGCAGGAGGCAATGAGTGATTACCAATGAAATATGAATTTACTGTAGGTGTACTGTCTTCCTTTACTTTCCCACTCTTCAGCTCACCAACTTCAACTTATACTTATGAAAAGACATGGCTTATCAGTGGTATCCTGACTCTGAGTAGAGGCACCCTACATTCTAGTGTGTAGTGCTTTTACATTTATAGATTTACAAAGCAGAGTCTAAGAAGGAACTATGATCACCCTGACAATTCCCATCCTGCATAGGGCACCTCCTGCTTCCAGAATGGGTAATCACATCAGGTCTAGAATGAATGTGAAGGTACCTGTATGGTAATCAAGACTTACCTTAGGTAAGTATTAATCAAATAGTATTTAGAGCATCTTAGAGAGTCCTTGGGGCAGTTAGAATACTCTTAAGCCTCTCCTCCCTTGAACAAAAACAGGGATTTCCCTTCCCTTTCTTTCCCTTGCTTTAAATCAGTACTAATAAAATAAATTCAGCAAACATAGGTAAACAGAAATAACAGTCAGTAGTCCGTCTTGTACATGACTAGCAATCCATTAAACAAGTCAGTGACTAACATCACTTTAGTAAACATTATAAAGACAAATTAGAAATAATTTCTGAGCTCTTTAAATTTTCTGATAAAGCAAAAAGTTAACATTAAGATATTTGAACTAAAAGTATAAAGCATTTAAATTTTTCCTTGCATGTATACATTTCTACTTATACTGCAGTGTCAATAGCTGTCTTTGAAATCTGTACAATACTTTACTTCCTCAAATCATTCCTTTTTCAATTCAGGTTTTGTTTTGTCAAAACGGCAACAATATTTCAAGGGCACACTTAATATTTAAATTGATGTTTCAAATAAATAACTTGTCAGTTGCCAATTGAGTTAGTTTAGAATGCATGGTTAGTGCAAATATAGCATGTTGCAAAAATATGTATTTTTTCGTGTGCTCTAGACTGTCATATGCAAGTGACATATATAATGTAGCATATATAGAGCAGATAGCTTATGGATTCAGGTTGTTAAAGTAAATGATGGTTATTAATCAGGCAATTTCATTTAAATTCACAAGTAATTTGGGGGGACATTTCAGTTGAGTTTCCAGGAATGTGTAGTCCAATGTGAATAATTGAGTCCACTTTTCCTCATAAACATATGTCACAATTCATAAAAACAAAGCAGAGTCTAACATCTGTCTAATAATCATTATAAAGACAAAGAATAGTAATTTCCTAGCTCTTCAAACTTTCTGATATCGTAAAATGTTGACAAACTATTTTAACTGGAAGACTAAAACATTTCAATACTTCCTTGAATATATATTTTTACTTTTACTGTAGTGTCAAGAACAGTCTTTGAAATCTATGAATTACTTAACTTCTTTCAAGTCATTCATTTTACAGTTCAAATTATATTTTGTCAAAATGTCAATAACATTTCAAGGGCACATTTAATATTTAAACTGATATTTTAAATGAATAGCTATCAGTTACTAAGTGAGTTTGTACAGAGTGTGAGGTAACTGCAAAGATAACATGTTGAAAAACGTAATATGTATCTTTTCATGAGCACTAGAGATTGACAAATGCAAGTAACATATAAAATGTAACTTTTACAGTGCAGACAGCTTGTGAAATCAGCATGTTAAACTGAGTAATACTTTTTAATCAAGCAGCTACATTTAAGTGCATATGTAGTTTGGAAACATTTTAGTTGTGTTTCCAGAAATATGTGATCCTATGAGGATAAATCCTAAAATATTTACAAATAGTCCTATTATGTATTTATTTTACCTTGCTTAGGTTGTTTTTCATTTTAATAACTAAACAACTTTACTTTTTCTTATTATTTGTTATCTGTGAGACTAAATGCACTTTACAGGTTCACAGTGTCCTTAGAAATGGCAGCAATTGTTTACTGTTGCTATGGCAATGCAAATCGAATGTGAAGAAAGCTTCACTTCACTTAACCAAGAGTACACTTTTCCCTCCTTTTTTTATATATATATATTTGTGAATACTAAAAGAAAATAATTCAAAGGACATATGTACATGAATGGAACATTTCAGAGTTAACCATAAACATGTCCCCAATCCCAATAAGCAGAACAATGACTATCATTAATCTAATAAACATTGTAATAATTAATTAAGTTCACTATTCCAATTAGTCTACCTTAAAAGTAGATTATTTTAGACTATTATTTATCTATGTATAGATAGTGAGTTATTAAATATATACAGACTATATTAGTATAGTAAATAGGAGAGAATTTAGAAAGGGAGACAAGATGCAGTTAAATAATGTGAAAAGAGAGAAGAGAGCGAAAGAAAAGAGAAAATACACATATACTATGTATGTTGATTTACAGTATAAATATTTTATGTGCTATATAACCCTCCTTCTGTGAATGAAAAGTACCCTGTTTTACATACCCGAGGTAATGTGAAAACTCTTATGTGTCATCTATTTTCAAAAAATATAGATAAAGATTCCAGTAGTTAGTTGCCTTTGTTTTAAAATTCCAAGTAGTAAAACTGGTCCTTTAAAGTAATGTTAAAACAATTCATATCATAGTAGATGCTTTGAGAGATTTGGCTGTAACAGTATCAGTCTTTTGCTTCTTTTTTTTGACATCTGTCCAGACATTTGTTTCCTTTGTTCTCTTGAGAGAAGGTGATATCCAATCCATATCTTCTGGTAAAGTAATCACATTATTAGTTTTAATAAATGAAGAGGCTTCTTCTAAGTCAATAAAAGTCCTCATCTCGTTGGCATACAGTATTCTTATCTTAGCTGGATATGCAAGTTGTGCCTTGATGTTATTTTGTTTCAGAAACTTTATCATTGGCCCCACTTTTTTCCTTTGTTCCATTATTCTAGATGAATAGTCATTATCAAATCTTACCAGGCTCTGTTTATATTTTAGAGGTGCCTTCCTCCAAGCAGATCTTAAAATCAGTTCATTGTCCAAGTATGAAAGAAATTTGATAATTATTGACCTAGGAGGAGAGTTTGAATTAGTGGCAGGTTTCCCAAGAGCTCTGTGTGCCCTTTCAATGCCAAAGGAAAGTCCTTCTTTTAAATTTAAAATGTCAGGGATCCAGCTTGATAAAAAGGTAATAATATATTCACCTTCTGTGTTTTCAGGTAATCCAAAAATCCTGTTATTTCTCCTCACCCTATTTTCCAAGTCATCTACTTTATTAACCAATCAAGTGTTTTGTTTAAGAAGTAGTTCTTTCTGTTTCCTCTTCTTTAAGTCTGATTTCTAAGTCATTTAGAGAAACCTGTATTCCTGTTATCCTTGTCTGGTGTTGTAGCATTTCCTTGAGGGTATCAGCCTGTTTTTTACTATGTTTTAAGATTTTCTAGGTTCTCTTTAAAAATCACCCATCTTCAAAGACAACTCCTGCAGGGTAGATGCTATCTGGTGTAGTTCCTTCTTTAAGGCAGCATCCTGGTGAGAGTTCCTTGAGTTGCTCATTTTAATGTGAATATATCTCCAAGCTTTTTGACAGGAAATTATTTGTAAAACTTCACCAAAGTTTCTAAATATGTAAATTAGACCTTTATCTATCAGATTTTATACTTTGAAGGAAAAAAAAGAATATTTTTCCTGTCTTATTTAACTAGTTATGTGGAGCTCTAAAATACTGCTGCTTTCAGTTAGCCATTCAGGCTCCGCCCCTTCCATCATGCTGTGATGTAACCTGTGTTAGACCTTCTACACCAAATCCTTCACGTCACAGGCATTCCATAACTTAAACTTCTATTTTTTAACTGTTACTTTACTAATCTTCTTCTCTACATTCCATCTTTGTGATATTTTTTTATTGTGAAATTTTCATATCTTGATGCCTTTGCCTGTATTTCTCTTTGAATATCTTTAGAGCTATCTTTTTTATTGATTAATTTGGCTTTCAGATTTGCTTAAATAGTGAATCATTTCAAATCTTCTTTCCCATGTCCATATTTCTTTTTTATACTTTCCAAAAATATCTAGGTTTTGTTTTTATATTTTTGCACTTCCTCAGATGCTTCTTTTTCCAAACAGATTAAATTTACTTGGTCTATATAATATTTTTCACAAATGAACACAATTTTTTATTTCAGGCTTCTGACAGATTTTCTTGTCAAAGTATTGTCCTTTCCTCTAATTTCTCTCTTAATCTTTTTGTATATCTTTTGCCTGGAAATTTTGGGCTTTTTGCCTAATATTAGCAATACATATTTTTTTCTTATCGTCAATAGTCCATTCTATTGTCTTTATGTCTCTTCTTTGGCCTATCAGTTTTTCTGATTTTTGTGGACTGCTACTTCCTTCTATAACAGGGGCATCCTTCCCTTGAGCCTGGCCTGATCCCATTGTAGGAATGTTTCTTTATTTTGAGGATTCAACACTGTCATTTTTTTTTTAGTCCTGGCACCAGTGCACCTCCAGGATTGGGCACCTTTTTATCCTGGGTCTTGTGCACCCAGCTATCTTTTTTAATTTTCGACCTACTTCTATGATATATGCTATATAAAATACAGTCTGTATATCAGTGTTGTCTTGGTGAGATTTTGTGAAAAATAGGGTCCACCTTGTGAAGGTACTCAGCAAGACATGAGGATGAATTCACTTTCAGCAATACTACTCTCCTTTGCGTGATGACTTACCTCTCCATTCAGACCCCTAGAATCTTCTAGGTTGTCTGATGATTCTCTAGTAGTTTTTGATAACCCCAAACATTCCTAGAGGTAGTTGTTTCTAAATGTCATATATACCTGAATAAGATCTCATCTTAGATATCTGTAAGAGGCACTGTACAAGTTCAGATATTTTAGTCTTTCATAATAACTTAAATTTTCACATTTATGGATGCCCTTAGTATATTTCCTCTGTACTCTTTCCAATTTACTCATGCTTGTTTTCTTATAAGGTTTCCATATTGTTATTCCATACTGAAGTTCGGGATTAATGTAACCAACAAACAATGACCTCATCACTTTTGGTTTTCTAGACTTTATAAATCTTTTTATACAACCTATAGTTCTGTATCTATCATTAACCAATTGATTGATATGATTAGAAACACTCATAGCTGGATCTAACCATATGCCCAGGTCCTTAAATGAGTCTACAGTTTCAATCACTGTGTGCTGTGTTAAATATTCATCATTTAATGTATGCTCCCAAATCTCATATGCTTAGTTTCTGATGTATTTATCAGCTCCTGTGCTCAAATCATCAATTTAGTCAAGTTATTTTGCAAACATGCCTTATCTGCAACACATGTAAACAGTTTACCCAATTTCAGGTCATCTGCATATAGACTGTAGAACACCTGAGATGAAAAAGTTTGGTCTGAAAGATACAGTCTAAACAAGTAAGGACCTAGGACAGAGCCCTGTGGGACACCCTGACTGTAACCAAAAATGTCACCTTTCTAGTTGCTGTGTGATACCTGCCATGTCCTATTTGTAAGCCATGCAGCTATCCTTGTTATCAAGAGTACATCAATACCTAGTTGTTCTAATTGGTGTTTTGTGTATGACCCTGTTAAATGCTGAAGTTAAATTTATATAAATTACAGAACAGAACACTGTTTCATTTATAGCTGGGATTAAATTGCTATAGAACATCATGTTACAGGTGGTAATAGATCTGTTTTTAACATATGCATGCTGACATATTGTTTCAAGTCCCAACCTATCCAGTTCTGACATAACTTATCCAATATTTCCTTCTCCATTATTTTTCCACAACATGAAACTAGACTTAAGGGTCTATATGACTCTGGGTTTGTCCTACTCCCCCATTCCCTTGAAGACAGGTTTAATAAGCACCTGTCTCCAATCTTGGGGAATCACCATGCATTTATATGGCCTAATGAATAACAGATATAATGGTACCATAAGTTCTTGCTGAAGTGTTCTCAGGTTATTGCTACTAATTCCGTCTCCTTCCTGTGCTTTGTTTGAATCCAGTTTATGTAGTTCTTTTTCAATATAATATAATTTGATTCCAATATCAGAGGTTACATGGATGTCATTATGACAGCTTATCATCCCTTTTGTGAAGCCAAATGATTTTACATAAGATTTTGCAAATACATTTGTAATCTGTTGTGTCCAAGTATAAATTTTAGAATCTGCACACAATTTATCAGTTTGTATGTCTTCAATCTGTCCACATCTTATTCATCTATAAAAAGGTTTCCTATTCTGCTCTATATCTTTATATAAATTTTCTTCAAATTTTTCTTGATCTTGTCTCGCACTATGCTTAATCTGTTTGCCCAGCTTGCTTACTTCAGTTTTCAAAGTTGTAGTTCAACCTCTCTTCCATTTCTTATATTTTTGTGTCTCACCTTAATCAGGTATCTTGTTCTTATGGAAATATATTCCCTTGACATTGTATGCCTAGATCCTGATGTTAAACATGCTTTTTGTTTTTTTTGCACTCAAACAATTTCTCTTTCAAAATTTCATCTTTCATTTTTCCACTGAACACCTCATTCCAATTTTTTTTACATAGTGACTGTTTTGCTTCCATATAATCTGTAATTAACCTTTTGTACATTGGTTTAGATTTCAGTTTGGCAGAATTATCTAGCCACAAATTAACCTTTATAACCCCATGATCACTGCACATCAACAGTGGCAAAACTTGACTTGAAGTAACAGTAAATCTGAAGTAGGCAGACTTCATTTGTCTGCAACCTGTGGGTATCGGATCCGACCTCGGATCCGAGCCGGCATTTCAAAAGCTTAGGCTCCGAGCTCCTAGCTCCTCCCTCTTACCCATAACCCCTTGCCAAGCCCTGACTGACCTCAGATTTCGTTTGCCGCTTTCAAGTTGCGACGGATTCTTCAGCTCCTGGCGTTTTTTGGTGCAGATAAGTTATTTCTGACAGAAAAAGTTTAAAAAATCTCAACTTTTTTCTTTTAATTATTTAGTGTTGAGTGTGTAGGCTTTCCTCTCTCTTTATTTTTAACTTTTCACGGGTTTTTGCGTAGTTTGTGTGTGTGTGTTGTTTTAGGCCTATTAGGGCTTATCATGTCTGAAGCCCATAAGGCTGTATTCTCTAAATGTACCGAGTGTGGCCATAAGCTGTCCCCAGCGGATGGCCACACTCGGTCGTCATCTTGAGGTTGAACACCTGTCATCTGGTTGTACCATTTGTGCAGGGTTCAACCCCCGAGCTTCAGGGAGCGGAGGTCGAAGCTGGTGCTGGCGGGTCTTCTCCCCCCAGATACCGCTTCGGCTTCTGCCCCTTCTACTCAGCAAGCTGTTGCTGTGGGCTCTCCTCCTCCGGCTGGGACTCAACCTCCCTCTAAGATGCCGGAGGAGAGAGAGTCTTCTAGGGAGAGAGAGAAGGAGAGGCACAGGAGAGGCACCACAACGGAGAGCCAAAACCTCCAGTTCGCTCCTCCATCTAAGCTGGCCTCCCTGTGCCTTCTAGCTTTCCTCCTCCTCGGCTCCACTCCCCTCGGTTCTCTCCTGGGCCCAAGGAGGAGGAGGCTAGCCCTTCAGCGAGGTCCCCGAGGCTCTCTAGGTCCGCCGGTGGCCTCCACCAGATCCACTTTTTCTATGAGTGAAGCAGATATGGACGGATGATGAGGAAATTCATCCAGGCCCAAATGCAAATGGGAGTGCTCCTAGCCCCCATCCGGGAGGGCTTCGACCTTTTTCGCCTTTGGCTCCTTCTCCGACCCATACCACGGGTTCGAGCTGTCGGCGCCGGGCAGAGTTGGATCCGGGGTGGGTCGGATCAATAGGTCGGCGCACCTCGGATCCGTCCCATCCCTTGAGTGCTTGGTACTTTGGACCCGACCTCTCAGAGCCGAGGACCGAGCCTCGGATCCGAGGGAGCTGGTGTGTCTTGGCTCCGTCCAGGTCGGAGCACACGGTCTCGGATCCGACGGTTTTCGCTCCGGCTCCGATCCGTCGTCGGATCCGAGTGGGGGTCGGCTCGGGTTTAGAGAAGCTGGCTCCCCTCGGCCTTCGATGTAGTGGAAAGGGCACTGTTGAGGCGTCGGACCCCGGTCCCTGCCACGGCTCCATCCGCACTCCCTTGCAGTTTGGCCAGGCTCCCACCAGCTGGTCCCAGGGACAGCCCGCCTCGATGTCCCAAGTAGTTCCCTTGGAACATCCATCTGCGGAAGAGTACTCCTCGGACAGCCCCCCCGATGAAGTACCTCGGAAGCGTAAGTGCAAAAGGAGGCACATGGACTCCCCCGAGTCCTCTACCAAAGACACAGACTTGGATGAAGGGGAAGGCTCCCCAAGATCACCCCCTGAAGACATCTCATTTGGAGACATTATGGAAATGTTAAGGATCAGGGGGGGGTGGTCTGCCCCCAAGGCTTCCTCAGACGAGTCTGTGTTCTTGGAGGCATTCGAGGCGGGCCCATCTACCTCTTGGGTGTCCCCTCCTGCCGACCCTCTGGTGGACCTTATATCCATCAGAGCGTGGAAGGATCCGGACACCGTTGAGCCTGTACCCAAGCGTCCTGACTGCATCCTTTCCCCGCCGGCGGACCGCACTCACTGGAGCAAGGGCCCCCCAGTAGATGCCATGATGATGGCTGCAGCCACTAAGAGGGAATTGGCCCAGGAGAGTCCCTCTGTGCATCCTCTGGGCAAGGAGTCCCGCTCGATGGATCGCATTGGGAAGCGAGTTTTCAGTTCAGCAACCTTCTCTTTGAGAGCGCTGAACTACATGGCACATGTCATCAGGATGCAGCGGGATCTGATTAAAGAATACGCTGCATCTCCCCCAGAGTCCATGTCGGGTGAGGATAAGCAGGTATACTCCACCCGAATGGCCACTCTTAGAGCGGTATCTAACACATCTATGCGGCTACTTTCTCACGCTACCGAGGGAGCTAGAGCCAGCGGAGCAGGCCTAGTCATGAGGCGACAGGCCTGGCTCCGCCACTGTGATTTCAAGAGCCCTTCAAGGCGACTTTCGCGAATGCCCCTTTGATGGTTCTGCCTTGTTTGGCAAGACTGTTCGAAACACTGGTCCAGAGCGAAAAGGACGGAAGACGCTGTCTGCCGTCGGAGTCCGCTTCTCAGCTCCCCAGAGGTCCTTCTCGAAGAACCAAAAGGGACAGAAGAAGATGTGGTTCTGGAAATCGCAGCAGTCCCAACCTGCTCCGGATAACCAGTCCTCCGTGGCAGAGGAGGACAGGGAGGTCGCCGTCCTAGAGGCAGGGGGGCTCCTAGAAACTTTGGGTCCAGAGAACCTTTCTCTGAGAGACCCACGCAGCAGCCCTGAAGGGTTGCCCGACTGTCCGTCTCTGGAGGCAGTCGGGGGGCGTTTCTCGAGGCACCTAACTTCTTGGGAGTCCATCACATCAGACCGTTGGGTGCTTCGCGTGATATCCAGAGGTTATTCAATTCCCCTGTACAAGGTTCCCAGATCTCGCAGCCTCCCAGATATTCCACCCGACCAAAGGGAGGCAGCAGCTATCGAAATCGAACAGCTGCTACAAAAAAGAGCTATCCAGTGCGTCCCCCCAGATCAAACCGGGTCAGGGTTTTACTCCAGGTTCTTTTTGGTGCCAAAGAAAATGGGGGACTTAAGACCCATCTTAGATCTTTCCCAGTTGAACCTGTCAGTAACCAAGCAAAAGTTCCGGATGGTCACCCTTCAATCTATACTCCCCCTCTTGAGGGAGAACTACTGGATGTGCTCCATCGACCTCAAGGACGCGTACTACCACATTCGCATGGACAGACGGTCCAGGAGGTTTCTTCGCTTCCGGCTGGGAGCCAGTCATTATCAGTTCAGGGTCCTCCCCTTTGGTCTCACCTCAGCCCCCAGGGTGTTCACCAAGGTTCTAGCGGTGGTAGCGGCCCACCTGAGGCTCCAGGGATTACAGGTCTTCCCGTACCTGGACGACTGGCTCCTGACGGCATCATCAAGGCATCTTCTGTGCTCAGCCAGGGACTACTTTCTTCAACTAGCCCCAAAGCTGGGCATCACTGTCAACTGGGAGAAATCTTTACTGCACCCTACACAAGCTATAGATTTCATAGGAGGAAGGCTAAACACCAGGTCAATGCGAGCCTTTCTCACTCCAGACAGAATTGCCAACCTGAAGTGTCATGTAGCAGCGGTCCTGCAACCATCTCCAACTGCAGCTTTGGTCCTGAGGGCCCTAGGTTCAATGGCGGCAGCTATCCCGCTTCTCATTCATGCTCGCTTACGCATGCGGGTTCTTCAATGGACCCTTCAGGTTCAGTGGTCCCCTCTTTGTTCCTCTCTCAACACTCCAATAGCGGTCAGCAAAGTGTGCAGGGATTCCCTTCTTTGGTGGCTTCTTTCTCCGGAGCCCCTGACAGGGAGACCTTTTTGTGCTGCATTTCCCCGAGCCACAGTGACCACGGATGCTTCTTGCCTCGGGTGGGGGGGGCATTCTGCGGGAAAGATTGTCCAAGGCACGTGGAACCCCACAGAGACGTCGTTGCATATAAATGTCCTGGAAATGAGGGCGGTGCTCCTAGCGTTGCAAGCACTTCACCACGTTCTTCCTTCAGGGACTATTGCGATTCAGACAGACAACATGTCGGTAGTCTGGTACATCAACAAACAGGGAGGAACCAGGTCTTACCCCCTTTGTCGAGAGGCCATGAGAGTCTGGGAATGGGCAATTTCCACCAAACGCTTTCTGGTAGCAATGCACATTCCGGGAAAATCCAACATCCTTGCGGACAAACTCAGTCGCACCATTCTTTCTCCTCACGAGTGGTCTCTCAGTCCTCAGGTAGCGAAGAAGATTTTTGCCGTTTGGGGGCAACCCTGTTGCGATCTTTTTGCCTCTCCCTCAAACGCCAAATGCGACAATTTCTTCGCTCTGCTTCCCCCACCAGGGGAATTCCCGAGAGATGCTCTGGTGCATGCTTGGCCTCCCGGTCTCCTTTATGCCTACCCTCCACTACCTCTGATGCAGAGGCTTCTGCAGAAAGCCAACAGTTTGGGGAGCAGAATGATTCTCATTGCCCCGTTCTGGCCTCGTCAACCCTGGTTCCCCTTTGTATGGTCTCACAAAATCAATCCACCCTGGATTCTGGATCCGATTCCGGATCTCATCTCCCACCCTCTGGGAATTGCGGTTCCCAATCTGCGCACCCTGAAATTGACAGCTTGGCTGCTCCAGTTCCATCCTTGATTAGAACTCCCGGTATCTCATCACCGGTCAAGGCCATCTTAGTGGCAGCTCATAAACCTTCCACCAGGCAGGTTTATCGGAGTAAATGGAAGAGATTCTCTATTTGGGTGGTACAGAGAACTTTGGATCCTTTCTCAGCACCTATGTCAGCAGTGCTGGATTTTTTAACAGACCTCTTTCATCAAGGGGCAAGTTCTTCCACGATTAAGGTACAATTGGCAGCCATCTCGCATTACCACATTGATCATGAGACAGCTCCCCTCATGACGGCGAAATTATGCAAAACCTTTCTCAAAGGGATTTTTTTGTTGAGGCCTCCAGTCAAGGAGGTTGTACCACCTTGGGACTTATCGTTAGTTCTGCAAGCCCTTACTGCTCTTCCCTTCGAGCCAGCAGCTTCTTCAGATCTAAAGTACTTTTCATGGAAGACTGCCTTCTTGGTAGCTATCACTTCTGCCAGAAGAGTGTCTGAGCTTCAGGCTCTATGCGTCAAGCCGCCTTACCTTTCTTTCTTTCCTGATAGGGTGTGCCTCAGGACCAATCCATCTTTTCTTCCGAAGGTCTCTTCTGAATCTAATATTAACCAATCAATCAATTTACCTGTGTTTTTTCCCAAGTACTCAAACAAAGGAGAATACAAATTGCATTCCTTGGATGTTCATAGACAATTGCATTTTTATGTTCACAGAACAGCTGGTCACAGGAAATCAGATCAGCTGTTCATCTCCTTTGCTAAATTTGCTTTGGGTAAAGCAGTGTCTAAAGTCACACTATCTAGGTGGATTGCTAATTGTATTCTGCAGGCTTATGACACTTCAGGTAGACCTGCTCTTCAGAGGGTTACGGCTCATTCTACTAGGGCAGTCTCCACGTCAGCCGCCTTTAAGTCACGTGTTTCATTGGATGATATCTGCGCGGCAGCTACTTGGGCCTCGCCTCATACTTTTATTTCTCATTACAAGGTGGATGTTGTTTCCAGAGGAAGAGCATCCTTTGGCTCAGCGGTGCTCCGAAACATCCTTCCATGACGGCCGCCCAAGATTCAGGTAGCTGGGGACTCTGTCCCACAGGTTGCAGACAAATGAAGTCTGCCTACTTCAGATTTAGAAGTTATGTACTCACCATAACGTTCCATCTGAGTAGGTGACTTCATTTGGATGCAACCATCCCCCCCTCCATCCCCCTGACCTTTATAGAGCGAGTATTTATGCTGTTTTTCGTGTACTGTAGTCAGTATTTTTGAGGCAAACTCAATCTGAGGTCAGTCAGGGCTTGGCAAGGGGTTATGGGTAAGAGGGAGGAGCTAGGAGCTCGGAGCCTAAGCTTTTGAAATGCCGGCTCGGATCCGAGGTCGGATCCGATACCCACAGGTTGCATCCAAATGAAGTCACCTACTCAGATGGAACGTTATGGTGAGTACATAACTTCTAATTTCTTTATGAACACAAACAGTGTCTAGTATGTTCATCCCCTTCTAGGTTTTTTACAATCTGAAGCAAATGTTCCTGAATATACGTTGTGAATAATTTACTTACTAAGGTTGTTGAATCAATATTATTATCTGTTGCTGGTAAATTTAAGTCCCCAGCTAATATTATTCTTCCCTCCTGTATTTCATGCAAGAAATGTATGAATTCTTCTATGTCATCTGCACTTGACTTTCGTGGTCTATACACCCCAATTGTTATATGTTCCAGGCTTGTCTTTATTGTCACAGTTACACAGTCTATAGTATTGCTGTTATCACTGAACATGTAATAATCACAGGTCTCATAACTATCTTTAATCCCTATCATAACACCTCCACCTAATTTTTTGTGAGAATGTCTGTTAAAGTAAAAACATTTATACTCTGACAGAACTGATTTCCAGTCAATGTTCTTTAACCATATCTCACAAACAATAACAACAGCAATCATGTGGGAACTTAGCAAACTTTCCAATAAAAAAAGCTTTATTATTAATGCTCCTAGCATTAACAGACATCAGAGATGCATCAAAAATT
This sequence comes from Protopterus annectens, assembly GCF_019279795.1. NCBI lineage: Eukaryota > Metazoa > Chordata > Ceratodontiformes > Protopteridae > Protopterus > Protopterus annectens. The sequence goes on along the minus strand of NC_056725.1, from coordinate 1,538,704,355 downwards.
GTTATTTGTGAACTGTTACATTTCTGACCCGGCAAAATTCCTGCCTAGTGCTTGTCAAATATTGTAAAATATCTGCTCAAAAATTCTCTTCCCTGATTTTGACAAATGCAAGCCATCCTGTCTGAATACATATTCCCAGAATTAGGCTTGGATGCTCTACACCTTTCCATTTTTAATACAGGACATTTTTTCCACGTAGGTATTTACTCCCGAAATCTTTTAATTCACGTTGACCTGACTATCCTTTCTACTGGTGATTTGTGAAAAATACATCTTAACGCCAGTACAAGCTAGAGAGTCCTTGTGGGTGAGATCACTTGTACTGACATGAATAAAAATAGAGCCTCATTTCCTTATATTAAGCCATTCCAAGACTTGTCTCTCATCTTCTATTTTTGATCCTGGCAAGCAGTTGTACTTTCTGTAGATTACAGTAGGCAGTTTCATAGTGTTGTGGCTACACTGCCCCACTTTCATACCATTGCATGCAATACTGCATCTATGACAGCTATTCTGTCTTCATGTGGTTGTCCTTGTCATTTCTGCAGGTTTTTGTGTGAGGCAGTTCATTACAGCATGTTTGAGTACGAATCTATATTATACAGTGCTGCCTTATGGTGATATGTATGATGCTGGCTTCTCTGTTGTCTGTGCAGACATGACATAACCAATTATCTGTTCTCCAACCAACATTTAACTGTGTCTGCATTAACACATATTTATAGCCTTGTATGATAAATATGTCATGGCATATGATGGGCATTGCAACACATATATGATGTGTGACCATTATCTATTTGTCTGGCACAGGATGGTTTCCTTATACTTTCTTATGTTGTGTACATTGTTCTAGCCATAGTAGAACAGGGTTTATACTGTGCACCTGTCCTGTTATAGGTCAAGTTCATATGCTAAAATGATGTCATGCTGTCCATGCCATAGGACCATTATCACCCTTTTTGTTGTATGCACATAAGTTGTTGTGCCTGTGTAGCTAACCATGTATTTCTTTGTCTATTCATATATATGTAGGTGTCATACACAGTGTGCTCTGATGCACATTCTGTGCTCACATGTTCTTTGTTTGCCTGTATGGGCAGCAGCACCACACTGTCATTGCCCTTCCACATCACTTCCAACAACACTACAGTAATGGAAATGCTGACAATGTGTGTTGCACATATGCATGATATGCGTTCACTGTGTGCGGCCCTGTAGACAGTAGTAGACACATATGGCCTATAGCAGCTCCTCATTCATTACATGGTTACATTGTGCATACACTACTTATTTTGGCCAGCTTTACAGTTACCCACATACACACCTGCTCTGGAATTTATACTTTCCATAGTAGAACTGCAGCTTGCATGCATAATGGAGGTTAGGGTACATTATCCTTTGCCATTTAGTTGTTCTATTTTCATACCTCCAGCTGCATGTGTGAATGTACATATTTGCAGCACCCCAAAGTGTCATTGTACATGTACAATATTGTGATGCAGACTCACCACTGACCTGTCATGCATGTGATGCATGCTGGCTTGAAAGACATATGTCACTGTCACATTTCATGACACTTGAGATTACATGTTATCCTCATGCACATGCCCATGCCTAAACACAGTTGACAAGTCTGTGGTTCAACATCTGTTCAATGGTTCAATGATTCAGTGGTATATAAAACAAACTCAAAGCCTACAACGACCTTCAAAGAGCTTGCCACTAGAATATCTTGGATTAAATACCATATCTTCCATCAGATTATCCAAACCCTGTTTAAATAGGGCAATGGAATCAAGTTTTCCATTTTAAGCATAATAGAATTCCACCATCTACACTATACCTCTCAACCTGAAATAATCAAAAATCTGGACAAAGGCCTATGAAAAATAGGTACAAATCTGTATGCTGATTAACATAAAAAGTTACATGCATAATTATGTAATTCTGCCCACTCCGGTGGAATTTTGGGATACCATGATTTAAACAAATTGAACAGACAAAATATTAAACACAAAATACACCCAGAATAGTCATTTGAATGTGTATCAAACTTTGAACTTGTATAAAACTAAAAAATACAGTTGTCTTTCACAAAATTAAAATCAACTGCATTGAATCGAGAGAGATGTTGAAAGCTGACAAACAGCAGACCCCATGTAGAAAATCAGAAAAAGGGGGGGGTGATGATAATTTAATTCCAATCAAGCTTGCATTGCACTAGTTAGCCATCAAGTTCATAGTTACTAGGTATCTCATTTAAAGGAGGACATTCTCAGGACTGCAACATCCACAGGTGACCGCCTTTAAAAGTACAACACAGTATAGTATCAGCAATCCATCTACATACTGTGGGAGTAGAACCCACAGCCTTCTGCATCAAAATCAGGTAGTCTACCTATTATGCTATTAACAATGCAAGCAAAACTGGTACAAGCAGCATTAAACTTCTCTTCCCTGAAGTTCTCAGCTCCTTGTAAAATCCACTTGACACTCTCTCTCAACTTTGCAGCACAAGAAATCTGTACAATGCCAAACTTTATTGTTGGGGACCAGGGGGACAAAATCCCAATAACCAGGGACACATTTTAAACATTGCTTGTATAATCTTGGAAAATTGCTAGAATAAAATGTTTTGCATTACCAAATTACCATTTCAGGGTTTCCTGAAAGATAGAACAACTGAAACTTAAATGGCTATCATTATTTAGTGAATACAGTTCTTCTCACTAATTTGCTAGAAAATCACAAATTTTAAGAGGAACAGACCAAAGTGCCAAACACTGAACACAAGTGGTGGTATGTGTAGGTTATTCAGGCTCTTGCTCTTTGTACCTTAAGAACAGGGTTTGAGCCTGAGTAACCCCTACCACCAGTTATACTTGACTAGGGCATTTTACATAGACACACACTTTCTGTTAAACAGATAAAATACACAGCCCCCAAGCTTGTACTCTGTTAAGCAAATAGCTTGTAAAACAATGAGTCCAATACAGCTTTCCATTAAGCAGATAAAATACACAGCCTTACACACACACACACACACACACACACACACACACACACACACACACACACACACACACACACACACACACACACACACACACTTTCCATTAAGCAGATAAAATGCACAGCCCCACAGCTTTTACTCCATTAAACAAATAGCTTGTAAAACAGTGAGTCCAATGCATAGCCGTTAAGCAGGTAAAATGCACAGCCGTTAAGCAGGTAAACTGCACAGCTGTTAAGCAGGTAAACTGCACAGCCATTAAGCAAGTAAAATGCACAGCCGTTAAGCAGATAAAATGCACAGCCCCCCAGCTTGTACTCTGTTAAAACAAATAGCTTGTAAAAACAATGAGTCCAATACATTTTGGCCCAGTACATAAAAATACAGCTTTCCATTAAGCAGATTGGATAAAATAACACAGCCCCAGCCAGCTTGGACTTTGTTAAAGTCCATTAAGCAGATAGCAAACAGTGAGCCCAGTAAGCAGATAAAATAAATAAATAAATCCACATAGCTTTCTGTTAAGCAGATTAGATGAAACAACACACAAGCCCCAGCTTGGACAAATCTGTTAAGCAGATAGCTTGTAAAACAGTGAGTCCAGTAAGCAGATAAAATAAATACACATGCAGCTTGTAGATTGACGAGTTAAGCAGATAAAAATGACACAGCCCCAGGACCCCAGCTCATAGTTCTCTCATTAAGCAGCTAAACAGGAAACACACTTAACATGTGGCCCAGCAGCGCTAGCACATTGAACAGAATTCAATAGTTCTTTAAGCAAATTGAACAGACTTCAGCAGTTCCTTAAGCAAATAAAAACACTTAGCTGTTCAAGTTAAGAAAAAGAGCAGATAAAATGACACAGCTGCAGCTTGTAGTTCGTTAGACAGATAAAAAACACTTCAACATTTGGCCCAGCAGAGCTAGCACACTGAACACACTTCAGGAGTTTGAACTATGTTAAGCGAAATAAAATACAGCAGTTCAAGTTATGCAAATAAAATGACACAGCCCCAGCTTATAGTTCATTAAGCAGATAAACAAAAAACACATTTGGCCCAGCAGTGCTAGCACATTGAATGGACTTCACCAGTAGTTGGTTAAGCAAATAAAATAAAGCAGTTCATTAAGCAAAGCTCCAGGCTCCAGCACATAAATATAGCAGTTCCTTAAAGCACACAGATAACACAATAGTTTGTAGCTTGTAATCTTACACAGTAGTTAAGCAGATAAAATAAAACACAGCTTATAGTTCTGAATAGACTTTCTTACCTGGAGGCTGAGACCTTCTGCCGCCATTGCTGTAACTGTTTCCCTCCAAATAGTTCAAAATAGATATCTGACCTGGTCCAACAGGCAGTAGATGATGTCAACATGCATGCCCTGTAGGCTGCTGTTGCGTGGTGATGTTAACCATAAATTTAAAGTGACAATATAGAAAAAAATCGGGAATTAAAGGGACCACATGAGAATTTGTGGCACCCCATTTTGCCCTCAAAACCGCTAAATACCTAGGAATTCGGTACAGTTGAGAGGTCTGAATTGTCAGTCCAGCACAAAAGTGAAAGGAATTCTGCAGTACCTTAGTTTTACAACCATCAATTTTCACTAGATAGCTGTTATTTCTAGTAATTATCTGATGACTTAGATTAATCATCACACTAGCACCATAACTTTCAGTATGCAAACTTATATATATATATATATATATATATATATATATATATATATATATATATGGTTTACTATTAAAAGGTCGAACGGCACTCCTTCGAACGTCATATAGTCGACAACGGAAGGCCGTAACTGCTAATCACGAACTCGGAAAAACAATCTAAGAATGGGTTTCAACATGGGTCGAGGTAGGGGAGATGTTTGTAGTTAAGAATAATACGAACACCTACCTCAACCCATGTTAACACCATTCCTAGATTGATTTTCCGACTTCGACATTCGACATTTACGACCTTCCGGTGTCGACTATACGACATTCGAAGGAGTGCCATTCGACCCTTTAATAGTAAACCATATATATATATATATATATATATAGCAATTAAGCCAGCCCTACCAATCTGTATTTAATATAAAAGAGTGATAACTCCTTCTATTTATTACTATGTCATATCTCTTAAACCTATAATTTGATGGGTGAAACACTTCTGTACTTTCCCTAATTTATCCAGCTGTGAGTTATTATATGTACAAACAGAAGCACCAAATTCCATCATTGGCCTTATATCTATGTTTAAAATTGGAATTAGAGCATCCTTATCCCTAATCACAACTGATCTCAGTACATTTCTTATCTTATAATAACACTGCCTGATAGTTTCCAATTGGTGTGACTCAAAATTTAAGTTATTATCAAACTTCATTTCTATGTTCCTAACAAAATACATCTCCCTATGCAAAAAGTTGTTCATTGCATTTGGGCAATGTGGGTTTTTACACTAATAATGCAAAACACATGTCTTTTTTCAGAGGTGCTGGAAGCCGCTAAAGTCTGGGGATTTAGAGGGCAACAGGGGCTCTTAATGATGTAAAAAGAGCAAATATGTATTTATTTATTGGTATCTACTACCATAAAAGAAGCAGACACACTAATCTGAAATATGTACATGCATGTCAAAGCATGTAGAATGTGTGCTTTACTATAACACAAAAATGAAAGAAACTATTACTACTTTTCCCTAGAAAATAGTATTATTTTTGTTTCTTTTTACATAAGAATACACAAACAATATGACCAAAATGCATGCTTTTCATCAGGTTGATAAGTTACAAAATTTATACTTTTGTGAAATAAATAGCAAGGCCAGGGCATCCAAATAATGAGATGGGACTGCTGGTAGTATCTAAAAATTAGGCCCATTTCTCTATAACCATACCAAGTATTACAGCAATTTTTCAGAATACTACTGCACCATAACCTTCAGCTACAAAATACACTTACATGGTGGTTACATTTGTAAAAACACATATAAAATTGTATCTTCTTATAATGAAGTTCACTGCAATTAAGTCAAAATTTAGAGGAGTACATATCCAGTGACAAAAAGAGATGCATTGGCACCTAAGTAAAGAAGTATTTTAGGCCAATATTGTACTTGGAGTACTAAGCAAAAGTTCACTACAATTAACCCAACATGTTTGATTCTAGCATCAAAGGCTCATAAAATAAAGCCTCTGGAACCATTCTTTGAAAGATTATACCAATCTTCCTTTGAGATTTCTTTATGAAACTTTCATGTAACAACACAAATAAAATGTTTGTTTATGGATACACCTAAAACTATAGTCCTGGCCTCAAAGTTTGGAAAACATGGCATCGTAGCCACAGACTACTACAGCTAATATATATATATATATATATATATATATATATATATATATATATATATATATATATATATATATATATATATAATATATCTTTCTGATGAAATATAGAGCAGTTTGACATCAAATATAATGACAACTCAATAAATAAGTATCTTAGGCCTTTACTTTACTTAATGCACTGAGCAAAAGTTCACTGCAGTACCCACAAAGAAAACAGAGTATAATGCAAAATGTTAGACTGTCAGTAAAGGCACATGAGCTGAAGCCAAAGGCTCTGTCTTTTTCTGCCTTTAAGACTGTAATAAAATGTTCAGGTAATAACATGTCATTTGGCTACAAAATGCACTTAGGACTGCAGTTCTAACCACAGAGCTTCCACTACACCATGCCACTAAATTTGACTCTGCAGCTTTAGCTGTTAGAATGCATGGCATTGTAGCCACATCATATTACAACTAAAACATATATTTTTAATGAAAAATATGCAGTGATCTCACATCTGAGATACTGCAAACTTAGTACACATGTATTCTAGACTTTAGTTTTACTCAAACCTTTCAACAGAGGTCAAAGTGAAAACAAAACATAGTACCAGACTGACAACAAAAGCCATCTGAAACTCTGGCTTTACTAGCTGTATCTAAGAAGTCATATATTAGATTTCTGAAGACAGTTCACAATAAAAAATATGAAACTTGCAAAAAGGCACTTTAGTACAAAACATACACATGCTATCACAGCAGTAGACTGTGCACTTTTGAGAGGGTACCCTACCTCTGACTGTGAAGGAATCATGGAAAAATAATGGTCACATAGCTCTTTGGCATATCCTGTCCCCTTTTATGTTATAAGGCAGACAGTAAACTAGCTGATAGATAGAACCTGGATGTAGCAGATGCCAGCTCAGAAAGCAGAAAGATGGTTAGAAGCATTTTTCAGGGTTCAGCACAGGGAGCCTTTCTGTTCAGTATCTACTTTGTTTTTATCTTTGTAAATATCAAAAATGTATAGTGTCTGCTTTATTATTAGTTAATCTCTTTATTGTTTGTCTTGGAGCTTTTCTCCCCGGGCCTCCGCTGAAAATAGATATGATTCCAGTCGGACTATCCTGGTCAACAAATGTAAAATAAAATAAAATAAAATAAAATAAATAAAATACTTATTGAATCTCCAAACCACTAGCCACGACAGATAAGTAACTAAATTTACCAATGACAGCAAGCTGGTGTTGTCATTCACTCACCTGCTAATACCAGTAAGGGCTAAACCATAAAAATTCATAGAGTATAAGGAAATGGAATTAAGTACAAAGGAGCATAGCACTGTCACCTTTAGTAAACAAGGCATGACAGTAGATTATATTACAGCTGGCACTCCACTTCAGAATATGGTCATTGGAGCTTTCAACACCCTTGCAGACCACTCCCTATCTTTTAACTCACAAGCAGCCACAACAGTAGGAAATAAATCCTTTATTCTAGCTCAGTTAATAAGTTAGGATATCTCATCTAAGTCATAATCTTTTTTGCATACTGTATCCTAATCAGAAAAATCATAGAATATAATGCTCTTTTTTTGTATGGATCCTTCCAAACACATTACATGGCTGCATAGACCACAGAGGGTCCTGATTAAAAAGATCAGCAGACTACAGACCTTTATTTACCAAGACAGACTTGAATCCCTATTCCTCTACTTTACCTCGTATAGACTCCTGTGCTGCAATTTACTTCTACCATTCTGTGTTATTGGTAATTCAACCTTACTCGATCTCATACACCTCCCACAAAAGAAATGGTTCCACAAAAATTAAAACTAAAAACTTGAACCCCCATTAAAAAAATGAACAAGTAAGACACGTGGAAGGGTCAAATGTATTGCGCTTTGCTTCTGATACCCTTGCTCACTATAAGGCAAACCTTGACAATTAGATGGGTGCTCATAAATTTATCCATACCCTGACTTGTTTGTCCCTCCTGGAGACAGGAGGTGTCCTATGAGGGTTGGTGTTGACAATGGTGGACACACACACACACACACACACACACACAAAATTACTCGCGCCTGTGTACATGCACACATACACATATACACAGCCTTACACTGGCACACACGTATGTTTCCTCATACAGGTATAAACACATACGAACACACACACACACACACACACACACATACACACACGCGCACACACGCGCACACACGCGCACACACACACACACACACACACACACACACACACACACACACACACACACACACACACACACACACACACACACACACACACACTCTCATCCTGAACTGAAGATTTGCCTCTTATCTGGAAAAAAAAAAAGACTGCCTATTATTTCTGGCCCCTGTGGTATGAGCAGCATGCAATTTTCAGCAATATGAAGTATGAAACTAATGACCAACATTGGAGATACTGACTGACCGTAATCTTTAGTGTCTTACCAGACAATTACATATTTTATGAGGTACAGGAAAAATATTAGGCAAAATCAGTGATGTCAGTGAAAGCATTTGAGATGTTTCTTCTCCATGAAGCTTTTTATTTTTCACTTTGCAAATGTGTCTGCTTCTCCACACCCCCTAACCTGGCCTACCACTGATCACAGCACTCAGTTTTCTGTCTCATATGCAAATATGGTCACTGATAGAGGCAAAACTCTAACTATTGAAGCAAATCCATTAGTGATCAGAACAGCTGACCTACCCCAGTCATCCATTCATGTATTGATAAAGTTACCTCTGCCTACTCCTCAAGATTCCTAAGCTGTGTGCTGATAACTGACATAGCCTCAATCATCCTTGGCTCACATCCTTCTCTATTTCCCCACCCCTGGTATATCACACCAAAAGTAGACCAACATTAAGTGAATAAGAATGCTTCTCATGGGATACTGCTTGGTCACACAGCATCTAATTAGCAGTTTACTATACTGTACCACCATCAAACTTTGTATTATGCAGCTTGTTGAATTCTTTCTATACCCCTCCCTGAGCATGTACATACACACTCTGTGGGCAGCACTGTGTAGCTTAACATCACAGTGCTAAAAAACATTTTGTGAACCCACACCCTGTAGCCATATGACAGCAGGTGTTATTTTATCAGACAACATCAAAGAACTAAAAAACACATCATTTTCTAATTTGAATAGATCAGAAAATAGTGCCTAAATAGCTAGGACTAGACATTGTTTTGGTATTTACATTAAAGGTGATTTTGTGATGCTGACCTTTGTAATGGATCCCATATATTATTAAAATGCACTCCTGCACATCAACATTACAGTCATGGAGTTCTGAAATAATCATTAAGTTAAAGTACTAAGTAGTTTACAAACTATGATAATTTCTCAGACAAAAAATTGGGGCACTCCACTTGGACAGCTAAAACTTAAGTTACACACGTTCATATCTAACTGCTTAGTGCATACTGCAGTGTTTAGGATGAAACATTTTTTTCATCTTACCTTTAAAAATCTATCACAAGACCACCAGTCATTGGAGAGCCCACATTCTTCCTCTCAGTAGTCATCTTGGGATTAGTGCTTATGTTTTCTCCTGGTGAAAGAAGGAGTACAGGGACATTATTTCCTGGAGACTGCGGATCATCAGAAAGCCTAATAACTGCTTTATAGGTTACAGCTTGGAATCTGCTTATATTCTAGTCCTGGTGAGGGAAGAAACAGAGTGCATTGATTCCTGACTGTTTCTGGTTGGACAGTAAGTGTCTGTGCTTAACGTTCCTGATTGGTCTGGTTGCTATTCAAGGCATCTACCAGAAAAAGGCTACAAGTCTACAGGCCCTTGCATCATCTGGGACAAGACTGTGGATCACCAAACAGGCTGTGGCCTGCTTCTCTTCTTCATGTTTGTGCTAACATTTTGCTTCTGGTGAGAGGAGAAGCAAAGGATCATTGTATTCCAACAGAGTGAAGCTGTGCTGAGACCAGCATTAGTAGTAGCCAGGCAGTAGCCATTCATGTGACTTCCCTCATTTTATCATTCTTGACAAGCTAATTATTTGTTTTCAGTAAGTACTGCTTGATTTGTTTCTAACTTCAAAATATCTGCCTACATACTTCATCCTTAAATTTTCAGAGTCTATGTATTAGTTTTCCCTCAAGTGTGTGGCAGTGCTCTGTACAGAATCAGACACCTTGAGTGACATTTTTCCTGTAAAAGCACACTTAAACAATAAGTAAGAAGGTCACTGAAAAACCAATCAGTAAAAACAAAATGAAAACTCCAGCAAAGCTAGAACTTCCACTAAGTGACCTCCCAAGCCTCTTGTATCAGAGGCACATGGGATATATGCAAATGATCCTTATGAACATCAGATGTTTCAGCTAATTGGCAGTTCTGAATGTCCATGGCTTGTTTTGTCGTTTTACTGGTCAATTTCAGGCCAATAAAGCCAAACCCCACTAGCTGTGGATATGCATATTTCGACCTTGTTATGAACTCGTCACCACAGCACAAGCAAAGTATTTGACTAAGTATTAGAAGCACAGGGCTGTTATACCCAACTGATGACTAAGCATTAGAAACACAGGGCTGTTATACCCAACTGATGACTAAGCATTAGAAACACAGGGCTGTTATAGACTAAGCATTAGAAACACAGGGCTGGACTAAGCATTAGTTCTAGCTTTGCTGAAGTTTTCATTTTGTTTTAACTGATTGGTTTTTCAGTGACCTTCTCATTTATTGTTTTAGTTTGTTGTTTGGGATATTTTTGCAGTGACCCTAATGATAATGGACATAATTTGGGTATAACAGACCTGTGTTTCTAACGCTTAGTCAAACACTCTGCTTGTGTTGTGCTGACGAGACAACATAATGACTCAGATAATAACCCAGCATCACTGAGATAACTCAGTGATGAGGAATGATATCAAAGACCTTTGTCATATCCAAACAAATTACATCAACAGACATCCCTTCATCCAAGGCATCCAATAACGGTTGATAAAACAACAAATTTGTCAAACGGTTTATCCCCTGAACAAATTCATGCCAAGATAATCTCCCATTTTTACAAAGAGAGTCATTTCTATATTGAGAGATAATGCTCTTAAAACACTTTTCCAGGATACAGGTCAAGCTAATCAGTCTGCAATTCTCAATTACAGTCAAATTTCCACCCTTAGGTATTTGAAAACCTAATGCACAGTGGTGCAGTGGTAGTGTTGTTACCTCACAATAAAAGGTTCTCTGTTTTGATTCTTGGCTGGGGTGCTTTCTGTGCAGAGTCTGCATGTCTTGTTTGTGTGGGTTTTATTACAAAACATGCATCTGGAACATTCTCCCTGAGCCTCTGCTGAAAATTGGCTTTGTTCCAAGTTAGACTTTCCTGGTAAACAAATATAAAAATGCCTTTTTCTAGAAACAAATCCCTTTTTCAATGACATTTGGAAAAATACAATAAACAACCAGTGAAGGTCTTAACAACAGACTTCAAAAAATATCCACTGATCCCATCAGGACCAGCAGCTGAACAAGATTTGATCATGTTAAGTGCATTCTCAGCTTTGTTTATAAACAAATTGGGACACCATCCATCAAGACTAAAGAAAACTAAACCTACATTAGGATTAACTACCTGATATATAATTATAGCATCTAGAAATAAATCAACTAAATACTTAGTGGCAGTAATTGACCTGTCCTTTCACATAATGTTGTAACTAGGATTTTTACAACTATATTTCTTCAAATAATGAAAAATGCTTTCCTATTATCTTGTAGTATGACAGGCAAGTTTCCTGTCAAATTCAGTCTTGGTGAACCTCATTCATCTTCTAAAATTAGATCAGGCTTGTTTATATCTTCCCTTGTTACAGCATTAGTTTACTGACTATACTTAAATTTTATATATTTAACAGTTACTAAATTAACATGTTCATCTATAAGGCGGTAAATATATGCATAAAATTGTTCCCAACCAGTAGCAATATTCGTCTAACTTTCTCCCTGTTCCAGTTCTATATCTCTACCTCAGTCTTACAGAAGTTAGATTTGTAATAAGATCATCTTATAATATCCTGCCTCTTAGGTAATTCAAAAGGGACTATTAGGTATTTCCATGAACAACTAGAGTTATCAGATTGTATTAATTCGGGTTCAATAATACATTCTATCACATTTTATCATGGTTTGCCTAAATAATATTGCAAATTATATTCACTAAATAGAATATTCATGCTCCCTACTATATTTTACCACATCACCAATTACCCCTGCAACACCTGAGGAACTCTCCCACTGAACTTGGGGGGGGGGGCATTAAAGTCTCTCACAATAAACTCATAATTATTCTCAGAATAAAAAATAATAATCTTATTAAATTTCCTTATCTCTTCTGTGATTAGACTTGGCGGTATATGAAATAAACATCCCCTAACAAAGGACTTAATAAGGTATATATTTACTGAAATAATCTCAAAATTCCTACTGTTGCTTAATACATTTAAAACGAATTTATCATTCACATAAATTAAACTCCCTTCCCTTTTTTGATGTCTAACATTATGAGATGCTGTATAACCCAATAAACATAAAGGTGGATTTCTTTCAGAAAACCAAGTTTATATTACCAATACTACATTAACTCCATTATTCTTAGTTCTAGCCTCTAATAATGAAAATTTATTGTTAAGGCGTTTAACATTGCACATGAAAAATGCTAAACCAATATCCTTCTTACATACACTAGTATTCACATTTGCTTTATTTTCTGTAAAAAGTAATTCACAAACCACAGAATTTTCTTAAAAAAGAAACCTATTGTCAATTTAACTTAAACGAGTCTTGTCAGTGCCCAAAAAAGAATGATTATTAAGCATTTCTTACAAAAGTGCAATAACCATAACAGAAGTACAATAACTTAATCTTCTGATGTGGTTTGTAAAACACCTAGTTACTTGGATTAAACATTTCTAAATTTCTGGATAGGAATTACATCACAAAAAATAACTCAAAAACATCTTTTATACTAAATTCTGTGATCTCATTAATGTAACTAGTGAATAGAGGGGTATTACACCTGCCAACATTGTTAGCCCCCCTCCCCAACTATAACCTTTCCATACTTTCTCCCATTCCTGAAAAGGCACTTTAAAGCCAAAATAATGTCCCACATTGTAAAACACCTTAACCAAGTCACAGTAGTCATACCCTTATTAGTACCACACACTATGCTTCTAATCCCACATAGCATCAGTAATTAATACGTTTTTACTAATTGCTTCACTATTTAATTATTACTACTCACTATTTAATTATTACTACCATTATCGTTGTATATTGCATCGTTTAACTTCAAAACTGAACCTCCAAATGTCCATCTCCTTTTCTTTTGTCAGCCACAACACCTTCCCCTTATGCACCATCATAATCAGCATAAGTCATTCCTCTTTTTGCACCCGTCCTCCTATGTTGCACTGTGATATCACTATCCATCTCTACTGCAGTAATGCAATACAAAGAGTCCAGGTTATTAAGAGCTTTACCAGGGTGTTGATTAAGGTCATCACCATTATTATGAACTTGTCCATTTAACTTGTGTTCCTTATTAATGCACCCCGTACAGAGATACCATTAAGGTAGCCACTAAATTGGTTTCCAATACTCTCTACATTTTCCATATTAATATCAAAACATGATGTTATGGTTTGAATCTCCCTATTTTTTCAGAATTTTAACTTCTGGAAATAAATGCCTGTTTTAAATATCAGTTTCCACCTGTATCCCTCACTCAATACATACTGTCACAGGGCATATATGTACTCAGTTTCCCAACGTCCTGACATCTTTTACACATAAACTTCTCAAGATTCCAATCATCCAATGAATTATCAGACATACTAGATACCTTCATTGCTTTAAAAATCCTTTGTCAAGTAAATCCCAGAGAGAAAACATATCCATTTCTTCCACTCCCCTAACATAACCATGGAAAATGCATCTTTGCTTCTTTGCATCACTGTGAAATGCAGGTCATGTCTACTCACTTATGTCCACTTGTACTAAAGCTACTTAAAAGTTCCTGGCAGCTGTACTATTGGCCAAATTACAAACATACACCCACCCCTTGCTTTCAACACTTGAAATTAATTTACCTAACCCTTAACAGAACTTGATTTTTTTTTTTTAGCAACTTAATTTAAAAAAAATAAGAATAAAATATGGAATCAGTACTGGAACCTTGCTCTTTTAAAAATACACTGATTTAATAGTGTGCAGTACACTCATATCTACCTTTAGTAAGGCTACTTAAAAGTTTTTGCTGCCCTACTATTGGCCAGATTGCAGGCACACACCCACCTCCTTGCTTTCAACACCTGAAATTAATTCACCCAGCCCTTCAAAAGACTTAAGGTGAGTTAGTAACTTAAACACTTGAAAAAAGTAAGAATAAATATAGAAACAGCACTGGAACCTTGCTGTTTTAAAATGCACCAATTTAACTATGTTGAAACACTTCATTTGTATTTGTTTATAGTAAGGCTGCTTAAAAGTTCCTGTCAGCCCTACTACTGGCCATATTACAAGTCTGCTGCTACCCCTTGCTTTCTTCTCTTAAAAATAATTCCCCCAGTCCTTAAATGCACTTCAGGTGAGTCAGTAACATGAAAAAAGTTAAAAAAGTAAGAATAAACTATAGAAATAACATTGGAACTTTGCTGTTGCTCTTTCAGTTTCATAATTAAACAAGAATTCATGGCAGAGGTATAAGGTTATGGTGGGATGTGGTTGATCCTGAGGATAAAGCCTGAGGGCCCAAATACTTTTGACCAAATGGTTTAATAAACTTTAGCATGACACACACATTTCTGTTAAAGGAGTGTTGCTAGTGTCCCTCAGTATAGTTGGAGTGATCTTTTTTCTGTTTTTTATTTTTATGAGTAACTGCTTGCATGGGTGGCCACGGTGGTGCAGCAGTTAGCGTTGCTGCCTCACAGCAAGAGGTTCCCCGGTTTGATTCTTGGCTAGTCTGCATGTCCTCCCTGTGGTCATGTGGATTTGCTCCGGTTTTCTCCCACATCCCAAAGACATGCTGTAGGTGGATTGGACACTCTAAATTGGCCATAGGCATGAGTGCGTGTGTGTGCCTCCTGTGGAAGGTTGGGCGCTGGGCTGGCAACTCGACACTATAAAACTCCACTGCCAATTATGAGCGGACAGGTGATCTGTTGTGGTGACCCCTAACTGGGAAAAGCCGAAAGAAGAAGAAGATTAGTAACTGCTTGCATAACTCAATGAGAGATACCATATTCCGGCAGCAAGCAGTTGTGTAGATCCAACCTATTATTATATAAAGCAAGCCTTACTCTAAGCTTGTTTTTAATATACGAATTCTGAGATTTATTAGTAAGTTATTTTATAATTTCATCTTACCTGGAAAATGCAGTTTGTGGTCTTGATGTTTTAAAAAAGTTCATCCAAACCTGACACATTGGAGTGCTCACATGTGATGGGAGCAAGAGGGGCCTTCTTTTCTTGGAAAAAAATCAAAAATCAGAACTCATCTGATTTGTTTTATTTTTTGTTACTGAAGATCACTTGTCTGTGACAAATAAAGGCTTGTTAGTTTGGAACACTACCTGGGTTTCATGATTTTTGAAAATTATTGTAACTGAGCTTATCAACAATGTTTTTTTTATGTTTGTTAGAACCTGCAAGACAAAGCAATCCCAGTTTTTTATGCAAATATTAGAAGACAAAAATCATTATTCTAAGGTGCAGCACAGCTTTAAAGTATGGCACACAAAAAAGTTCAATCAAGGTCAGTGGTCACTTTGCATCCATCCAGGGTAGAGGCACTTTGAAAAGCAAAGCTGAGCATGTATAATATGATGCCATGAATAATGGATAACCCGAGAGTTCATGCCTCTGCAACTGGCTCCTCTTTTGAGTGTAGCTCTCATCTGATTATTGATAGGAATGGCACGAATTATATCATTACAAATCCATATTATGCTTGGGCTGGGCTGCCATAGACAGTTATCATAGTTACCCTGTGCTGTCACTAACATACCTTGCATTGCAACTAAACCTTCTATAAAAGGAAGCTGGACAGCACACCTATGTAATCTGCATGAGGCCTCTTAATTTATCTGTTTATGTATTTATTTTTACTTCTGAGTGGCTTTATAGTAACTGTTAAAAAACAATACATCTTATACTACCTTGTATTGGTATTTAGCTTTAGAGTAAAATCTCCATGCAGTGAACTCATACATGAATATAACATGTTAATAAGATTCACTCACCTTGGTTTCTTTCAGACAAGCTGCTAAGTATCTCTGGTATAAAAGCATGTTTGGACATGAAAGACTAGACAGCTGTCTTAAATAATACATAAAAATAATGATAGGTATAATGTGCTGGGAGATGATTTTATGATTTCATTACCCTTTTGTTGCAGCAAGTCATATCTTCTGATTTCTTTGGCATATTTTCATTAAAGCAATTTCAAAATGTTTCTCCTTTAAATCTTGATATCACTTAGATTGACTGCTGTGAATGCAGCTGTAGTCAGTTCCATACAGGTGAGATACAGTTAATATGTCATGCTATTTGTCAAAGAATGCTGAAAATCAGGCACTTGAAAATTCAAGTAGCACACATATCATATTTTGCTAGCTAGCTATACTGGTAGACACATTATTTACATTTTCAGCTCCACAGTATGTGTGCGAGTCAAAATACACTGTGCTTTGGCTTACTCAGAAAAGCCACATGCAGCTGAGGAAACTAAGTGGAATTAATTATTAGAAATGCTGTGTTCTCATACCAACACATGGAGCTGATAGTTTCAGCAATCCTCTTGTCAGATTTGCAAAGCATCTGCCCCTGCTGAGCAGACTTGTTTAAGCCACCAAGGTTGTGGTAGATGATCATGGGGCTACTGAATACAGCTGCAAAGAGAACATACATTACCTCCTCCAAAATAAAGAAATAAAAACCTTTTCAAACTGAAAAAAAGAAACTAGAAATGGAGGAAGCAATCACAGCTCAGTATACTGGATGGAAATGGAGACACTTTTGCTAGAAAGCTAAATCCAAACCATGGAGGTCTATGCCTTCCCTCTGTGATTTGAAGTCATGATTGAAGTGGGCTGTCAGCTTCATTAGTAACAGAATCACTGTTGATAAACATGGGAAGACATTCTGACTATTCTAGTAATTTCTTTGTTTACACTGAAAATAACTGCTTAATTAGCCTGCCTTAACCTTGGCTCCTATTTGTTAAATGAGGCTGAGTCCACCCAACGTTGGACTACTGACTAAGGTCAGTCTTCTTCACTAGATGTAAATGCACCGTTTTTTGTCATACAGTAAACCATATCCCTCAAATTAATTAGGACAGATTCCAAAATAATCAGGGACAAATCCAGAACTGATCTTGGACAATCAGGGACACTTTTTAAAACAGAAGTACTATTAACTTGAGACTTCGACAGACTAAGATGATGTGAATTAATATACATTTATTGAAGTAAAAGGGTCTATAACTATAATTATTGTCATTACTTGCTAAGTGTAATTCCTCACATTTTCTCCAAATGTCACCAGTTTTAGGAGGGGCTAAGAGGGACAGAGCTAAAATGTGAGTCAAGTCAGTGATGTCCCTAAAAAACAGGGACAGTTGAGAGGTATGCAGTGAGCTGATAACCTAGTCTTCAGCTTTTAAAATAAATTGCAACATCCATCAGTTCTTATACATTTAAGTAACTTATTTCTTATGCATTTTTTTCCAGTTGGGTATGTCACAGACTCGAGAGACCATGTGTTTCTGTGACTCCCAGAGATTTCAAATAATGCTACATCAACAGAGCTGTTCATCTTCCCTCTGGCTTATGACAGCTATTGTGCGATAATTGCATAGTGAATACTGTAGGGAGTTGTGCTAGCATAGTTTAGAGAAAAGTCAGCAAAACGGGGACAGGGGACAGAGATTGCATCTGTAATCAGACTGCAGTCTTATATAACTATTACAGAAATAAAAAGAAAGCAGAATTACAGTAAAACAAAAGCATAAGAAAAATCTGATGTATGCGTGTGAGTGTGTGTGTGTGTGTGTGTGTGTGTGTGTGTGTGTGTGTGTGTGTGTGTGTGTGTGTGTGTGTGTGTGTGTAGTACCCCAAAAGGCATTTTGAAATTAATGTGCTGTCCAAATCTAATTAAATTTTTATGCAAAAGAGACGTGACTGCTTTTCTTTGAGAGGAAATGGTAAACATTGCAAATATCCTCTTTTAACTTTGATCCTTTGTCTTGTACTTTTCACAGGCATATTCCTTTGATGTGGTAACTCTACCATATGCTTTATCTAGGTATCACCAATCAGAACTCAGTTTGTTAAGTATTTGAGACATGGATATCAAAAGTCACCTCTTGAACTGTGGTGATGATGAGGTGAATTTATTGACATCCAGGTCTCAATATAGATTCACAAATGTATTCCTTTGACTTGATAACTATATCATGTGCTTTATTTAGGAGTGGCATTTGAAGAGAGTGGAGTTGACGACAGATGTGTGTATTAGCAGGATAGGGTCACGTCTTTACAGTCTAAGTCATTACTAGCTCATAGTGCATGGATCACCATGATTGCTCTATAAAATCACAGAAAAGACAGACGTTAGAACACCTTTCTGACACCAGAAAGGTTCTTTGCATGCTTTTGTTAAACACTCTTCACCGCCATTAAGTTATAGTTGTACATTACAGCATTAATAGTACTCAGTGGCCACCACAGAAGAGAAGTGGTAAGCCCAAATAACTTTAAAACCTTTACAACAATGTATTCAGTGACGTGCTTAGCTGATTTTAAAACTGTTTGTGCATCTCACTGCTCTTTTCTGATGGCCACTGACAGTGTGGCAGCAGTTAGTGTGTTACAGCTGTAACACACACTTAGTGCTCCTGCATGTTTTCCCTACCATTTGTGGTACATGGCAGCAAGTAAAGCTGCCTACAGCAGAGTATGATTGGGTGTCTCCAGTCAGAACTCAGCTTGTTAACTATTTGAGGCACAAATGTCAAAAGTCACCTCTTGAGCTTTGATGTTGAGGTGAATTTCTTGACATCCAGGTCTCAAACACATAAATTAGTTATGACTGGAGTCCTGAGTATAATCATTTGTATTTCCCTGGTATAGTCGTTCAGGGTGGCCAGGAGAAAGAGCAACACTCATAATGCTTGATGAGGATACAGCCCTTCCTCCTTTCTAGGATGATTCCCATGGTGGAATGTAGAGGGTATCAGAAGAATAAGTGACAGCCTCTTGGCTAACTCAGATCCTAAGGGATGACTTGGAAACAGAAAATGTGCTGTAGAGAGGTTGAGATGCCTACAAGTGTACATCTCCTTGTGGGCACTAGATAGCACAATTTGAGAACTATTATACCAATAGGGTAAAAGAAGGCACTAGATGCCATTGTCTGTCTTTTGAATAATGTTATATACGGGCCTGCTCTGCTCCTGTTTATGGGTAATTTGCTAAATTATGATTACTAAGACCAATGACTAAATGGCACAAATGACAGGTTTTTACAAGGGATATTTTTTTCTGAGGTAATAGATCTTTGATCCAAGTACTTAAATTATGAGTGAAAGTGCGGTGAATAAAAGAGAGGCTATATGTGTGTGTGTGTGTGTGTGTGTGTGTGTGTGTGTGTGTGTGTGTGTGTGTGTGTGTGTGTGTGTGTGTGTGTGTGTGTGTGTGTGTGTGTGTGTGTGTGTATACAAAGGCACCCAACAGCTATTAATTATACACTGTTTTAAAACTCCCCCAAACCTGTACCTCCAATGAGGCCCCCCTCTTCTCCTTTCCAGGAATTCTAGATGTTACCCTCCACTGACTGATCCTTTTGACTCCTTTAAATGCTGAACTTTCTTGTTACTTTTACTAAGGGATGGGGTGCAAGGGTTGGGTTTTCTGTGGGGGGTGTACATTAGTCAATTCCTTCATGTCCACACACAGTGGCTGAATAATTTGATGCTTAGCTATTTCCCATCCCCTACTTAAATGTACATCGGGCATTAGTGTAGGTCAAGGAGCATGCACTTCCCTGAGCACGTCTATAAAAATATCCATCAGCACCCTATAAATCTTTTCCTACCTTTAACTATTTCCCCAGTCTCCTCCTAGAAGCCACAGGTTAGGTAAAAACAGAACAACAACCACAGCAATGACAACAACAAAAACACTCTTAACAAAAGAGATCTATTCATCACCTATCACTCCATTCCTCACCTGTCTGAGCCTCTGATACATGGATTACTATTTGTACCTGACTTGTCAACTCCCTTTTTTCAAGAGGGCCTGATAAAAAAGAGAGTATGTACTTTGCTGACAACAGAATTACCTTGAAGGTTGCAGGTACTGGTGGTTCAGAACATAGACAGGATCCAGAACAACTATTTATAACAAGATGATATAAAAAACTTTCATTACTGTGACAGGAACTAAAAAAAAAAATGGAAAGAGAATTGTCAAGAGTATCATAACAGAAGAGAAGGACAGGTTACAGGCATGTGAATTCAGTCTGATTGATGCAGATTTTTGTGCCTGACTGAAGCCAATGCTACAAACGGGAGCATCTGAACATCCCTGCAGGGGCCAATAATTATCCACCAATCAAGTGGCTGACTTGGGATAGAGTGCTGTCTTGCAATATTCACAAGCAGGCCATGCAGAATTTAACACAGCTGATGTCAGGAACTGCAAATGCCTTTTGCCAGACAGCACTCGACAAAGCTGTGGCATGAGGTGTAAGGCCAACACTCTCCAGGCTATGTACAGCAGTAGAAATAGCTTTCTCAAAATAAAGGAGGTTTATTGCAAAAAATGGGTTAATGCTCCAGTTAAGGATCTTTTCAAACCACAAAATATAGAGAAATGGACAATTTTCTATTCAGAGTTCTTGTTCTTTATTCCTTCAACTTCATCACCCAGCCTTGTCATATCTGGTTTACTTTATACACCTTACATGCAGTTGCACAAATATTTACTAAAGTTGTATTGCACTGGTACCCCATGTCTACACATTTTGATTATCCAGCTTTGTTCGCAAGCACTGGCATTTTCAGGGTTCGAGGTGATGGGGGAATATGGCCTTACAGTGCCAGATGCTATGGTTGTATGATGTGCCCATACCTCTCAAGCTCTTAGAGCATGAAATCTGGACAAAGCCATAAATAAAAGTGAGTCAAAGGTCCAAAAACAGGGACACATTTTAAAATATTGCTCTTACAAAGTTAGAAAGTTGATAGAATAACAGGTTTTGCATTAGGATAAATTTAGAGAAGTATATGAAGTCTGAAACTCAAATGTCAGTCACTATTTATTAACTTCAGTCTTTAATGTTATGCCACTAATTTGCCAAAAAAAAATCACAATTTTATGTAAAACTGAACAAAATATGAGGAAAAAAATCTGGACATTCTGCAAACATCTGTACAGTTGAGAGGTATGGCCAGTGCCTGAGTTTGGTTTCTGCATCTTACAGGTGTGTGTGTGTGTGTGTGTGTGTGTGTGTGTGTGTGTGTGTGTGTGTGTGTGTGTGTGTGTGTGTGTGTGTTCTCAGATGAGAAGTAGAGCTGGTGTAACAATGAAGGATGGATGGGTAAAGCACAAAGATTATGCTAACAACTGGTCTCACAATACTTGTACTGCTGTTCTGATAGTTTGAAATGAACTTTGGTACAATATTAGTGACATTTTTGCTCTGTTTGCTCCTGGATATATATCTTGACTACATTAAATATACTTTAGGGGATTAGAATAAAATTAGATGGTTAAGTCCTTTGTGCTTTGCTGTATAACCTTTACACAGTTAGGAAATCCTAAGATGCCTTCTTCATGGAATGTGGCTGTATTACAAGATACCAGCTATGAGCCTCCTCTTCAATGGTGCAGTTTTGTATTCTACTATAATCTTACATCCAACCCAGTAATTTCATCAGAGGTCCAGAAAATACAGTTACATACAGACTGCCTGGATTTGGAAAGATTATCACTCCCACAGAAGCCAGATATTTTATATCCATGACTGCTGCACTGTAAGACTATGCCAGCCACCTAACGTCTAACCCAGTGAGGGGAAAGGCATTGTGGCAATCTTATTTTTTTTTTTTTTGATAGGATAGCTCAAGAATAGGTGAATAAAATAGTAAACAATGAAGAAGTAGAGAAGACATTTTTTTTTCCAGGATTCCCATGTTCTGGGGTTGCTGATTCCTTCTGAATGTGTTCAGTATAAAGAAGAATGACCTGATGGTTTACCATGAAAAGGTCAAGATTAACAATGTAATCTGTTTATTTGTTCGACCCACATGTGCAACGTCCTGCATATTAATTATCTTACAATATCGAATGTCATACCGACAAAAGCAATGTCGATATTATTTGACATCCTATTTCACCTGTCTGCCTTTTCATCACTACGAGTGTACACAGTTCAGTACTGCACAACTCTGCAACTCATGTAATTGCAGGGGGGCAAGCCCCACCCTGCACCCCCCATACCCTCTGCAAATTGTATATTCCAACTCTGAGATTGCACTACAGTGAGGAAAAGGATTAATTTCCTGATCCACACTGTACCGCTGTGTCTATTCGTTACATCGACCACATATAAGTGAATGCACAGTGGCATTTGCTGTACTGAACACTCTGAGATTTGAAGGTCGGTGATACGGGAATCAGCCAAATTCTGTTTGACATTTCAGTTTTCGACGAACCTTCATTCTTCATTTTGATGGTAAACCTGACCTTATGCTTTCTTACTGGGGACACTGTGACCAATAAATAATGGGCTTGTAAACAGAATTTCAGTATTCACTGAATTCTCTGCTTCTGTCAGATAGGATGTGACTACTAAGTGGCCCTTCACCAAGGCAAGGATGCACAAGAGAGTGGTATTCTATATTATGTGCTGTCTGTAGCAGCTGAGACAGAAGGTAAAATTTAAAAGTGAAAGAAGGGTTGTAAAGATCAGCAGCAAAAACAGCCAGGAGAAAAAAAGGTAATAGACCACAGTAGGACACTGTAAACAGGATAAGGCATCATGACACAATAAGAGATTGCTAGGATTAATGCTTGCTGGAAGCTTATCTTTTGGGGAAGTTTTATTCTTCTGCTGAAGATTAGCATTCTGCAATATTAACTATTTCGGTTAAGTCCTGAGATTCTGTTCTGGTACTTCACATGAAGCTATAACAAAACAGGTAGGGCATAACCAAAAATCCAATTCACCAATGGATGATAACTCACCACAGCTCAACTCCTGTCCCAGCAGGTAACATGGTTACAATTAAATAAAATGTGGGAGTGAAGGGGTCAGAAGGGAAAGGAAGAGACTTGATATTTGGGACAGGGAAGACCAAAAATTAAAAAAAATAAAAATAAATAAATAATAAGCCTTACTGACGACATAGTAGTGCAGTCATTATCTGTATAGAATAGCTGTCTGAACAGAATGGAGTACATTTACTCCTAATTTTCAAAGGAATACATTTAAATGCAATGGATAAAAGTGTACCATTTAAGACTTGTAAAATAATGCAGAGGGGAAAAAACAGGTATATGTGTGCTTCAGGCAAAGCAGCAAGAATCAGAAAAGTTGAAAAAAAATGGAAAGGAATACTACGATGCTGGCAACAAAGGGGTTCAAAAGAGACATGACAAGATATTTAGTTTGAAGCACTATACGTAAAAAAAAAAAACAGAACACAAAAACAGAAGGAATGGAAAATAGATTGGACAGGCACAAGCTAGGAAAAGTAAGCATTCACCAATGCTTTCTGTTTACTTATAGGACAATGAATGGAGGATAAGTGTTAATACATATGGTGGTTTTATGGAAAGAAATTCTATAAGCAGCAATGATGTCTGTTACTCAATTTTCTCTTCTCTGGCAACTTATACACATCTGTGGTGGTCTCAGAAATAACACTGCAAACCTCTTCTGAGAACAGTTCATGTAAATATGTGTTTGTTACTTGGTTATCTTCCTTACTTTAAGTAAATAAAGCAAGAGAAAATGCATCATAACTTACAGGACTACAAAAATGCAGAACGTCTAGCTTGCAGTAATGCAAAGGTTCATCCCCAAACAATACCAACATTACCAGGTTCAGGACTTGTTAAAATGTCACTTGTAAATGGCATTCACCTTTACATTTTACCCAGAAAAGGAAATGGTAAGAGGAGTTGCTTTGCTATGAACTAGGTCAGGTACAAGAGGAGTCAGTGCTGGAATAATGAATAGCTAAATATTTGCTTATTAAAAGTTTACAAATACAAAGAAAATTCATGCTGCTTGCAGACTGTTGCATTCTAATCATAGTTTAACACATCAACAGCCCACTCGTGGTATGTAACTTACTGACAGAACCAACTTATTCTTAGTTTAGCCTGGTCAAGAGTGTTCTGGACGTGCTACTGGAATGTGTGTGTTAGTGGTGTATGGGTGTGGTGGACTTAAACTATGACTTGTCCACATACAACTCAGTAAGGGACACAGTAAGTGTTAGAAAAATATGTATTAATGTGTGTATGCTTAATGCTAATTAGTAATCTAAGGAATTAACACGTTTTTCATTCTATTTTACATGCACTGTGTTATATATAAATTGAGTTTCATATGAAAAAGATGCTTTTTGAAAACTGCAGTATGCTTTCTGAAACTTGCAAGATGCCCTCTGACCTAGCAATTGCTAGCACAGCAATATTCATGTTTATGCCTTTTGGAAATGTACTTGAGAAGCAGGTGCTTATCTGCTAGGTCAGGAACGAATGAATGAACAATACTATATTCTGTAAATGTAATGATTTTAAACAATCAGCTCTGTTCGAAGCATGAGAACATGTGCAGCTGTAGAAGCTTAGAGATAAAGTAGACAAAGGATTATTAGAGAAATGAACTGTTAGCATTGTGCTTGAATTAGCCATAGTACCTTGAATGGTAACATAACATGTATCTAACTGGTAGTAATCAAGGCCATGTTGTTTTCCTCAGGAAGTTTCTCACAAAAATTGTTAAATCAGCAGAAATTCATGGGAATGATGGCCAACAAATGATGATGAAAAGGCTGGTAATCTGTTACGTCATCTTGGTAGGCCATGTCTAGTTAGAGAATGTATAAAAATGAAAGTATTTCCTGTTTCTAGTTAGACAAACTCTGTAATAGCACATTTTTGGCTCCTTGCTGCAAGATTAAAGTGCCTTAACCTGAACCTACCGTGTTTTAATCATTTTTAAAGTATATTTTTCCTTTGACAGTAAGTCAGTAAATCAACTTCATTAAGAAATAAACTGTAAGCATGTTTTGCAGGGGGCAAGCTCCCTCCACCATATACCCCACTAGGAGGCAAGCACCGCAACCACCTCTGAAGTTAAACATACCAACAGCACAGTCCTGCAAGCACTAATAAGGGAGATACCCACCAAAAGAAAGGAATCACTGCTTGCACATGCTTAAAAAACACAGCAAAGGAAATTTCCTATGAAAAACAGTAATCAGAGAGTTCAACTTAATAATTTTGTGCTTAGAGAGTTGGTTCCTCAGCAGTAGAACAACTATGTAGATAAGAGATAAATGGTAAGAAAAGGGTAGTATGGTGGATTAGACAGGGGGGTTAGATTTAAATCTGGGCTGCCAGCCATACCTCTCAACCTTTTATCACAAAAAATCTTGACAAATCCTCAAGTAATGGGGGGCAAAGGGCCCAAACAGGGCCAGATTTTAAATACAACTTTATAAACATAGAAAGTTGTTAGAATAACATGTTTTGTGTTAGCTTGAATTTTCTAAAGGGTATGAAGCCTGAAACTCAAATGTGTGTCATTATTTGGTGACTTTGAATCCTCAGTGATTTGTCAGAAAACCACAAATTGTGTGAGGAACAGACCAAAAATATGAGGCAAAAATCTGGACATTTGACAGGTATGTAATGCTGCCAGCTGAGAAACTTTTATTATTAGGTGATTCACAGAGGCATACTTATAGAAAAGAAAACATTCAGTCTATCTGTATTTAAGTGTAGGCGATCTTACTTTTAGGGACTGGGTTTTCCATATAGTTTTGTGTGTGTATCTCTCTCTCTCTCCATATATATATATATATATATATATATATATATATATATATATATATATATATATATATATGTAAAAACGGAAGACACCAAATGATAAAAACTTGTATAAATTCCAAAACTTCCCCAATGTGATGCAGCAAACTGTGAGCAAATTCTTCAATTCTTCAGCTATCATTCAATAAGAAACAAATAATCCAACAGCGAACAATTAATTAGACGTTTAAGCGTTTATAGTCACAATTAAACTTTACACAATGGCTTTGTCTCAGATAACATCCATCAGTTGTATGGCGGGCTGATTCAATCCTGTTACCCGGTTAGACTTGATGGGATCATCTCGTTAGGGAGCTCATAATCCATGCCTGCCCATGCATAATACTTAAGCTACTGTTACTGCGGGCAGGCGTGGATTATGAGCTCCCTAACGAGATGAGCCATTGTGTAAAGTTTAATTGTGACTATAAACGCTTAAACGTCTAATTAATCATTCGCTGTTGGATTATTTGTTTCTTATTGAATGATAGCTGACAAATTGAAGAATTTGCTCACAGTTTGCTGCATCGCATTGGGGAAGTTTTGGAATATATATATATATATATATATATATATATATATATATATATATATAAAATAAGTATTGCACATTATACACACACACACACACACACACACACACACACACACACACACACACACACACACACACACACACACACACACACACACACACATACACACAAAGATATATAGATGACAGAAAATGGGTCTACTTTGATAAACATGTTATAATTGCTTGATTACTCTGAAGTCTTAGCTGAATTTGTCTACAGGGCAGGGTTCTTTTTTCTTAATTTTTCAGAATTCTCAGTCAGCAGCTTTGTTGCTCACAAGTACCAGTTTTCCCTGTGGTCTATTTATATCTATCTATATATTTTCTGGGGTCTAATTCACTGAAAACTCATTTCACTGAATTTTGATTCACCCTCAAAAAGTCGCTGAAAGCTCAAATCACTGAAAACTCATTTCACTGAATCACATTTCACTGAATGTAAGCACTGTTGGGCAAATAAAACGTATATGCCCATTTCCCACTGTAGTGCGATCCTGGAGTTAGTATATATAGTTAGGGTGGAGTGGGGGTCACAGCCCCCCACATTGGGGGGTGATGGGGGTGTAGCCCCCCACCTACTTTTGGTTTTATATTGTTAGCTTTCAGTGAAATGAGATTCATAAATTTAAAAGCTAAGTAGGTGGGCTACGCACCCCCACACCCCCCTAACTATATATATGAACTCCAGGATCGCACTACAGTGGGGAAAAGGCCATATACATTGTATTTGCCAAACAGTACTTACATTCAGTGAAATGTGATTCAGTGAAATGAGTTTTCAGTGATTTGAGCTTTCAGCAACTTTTTGAGGGTGAATCAAAATTCAGTGAAATGAGTTTTCAGTGAATTAGACCTCAGAAAATATATAGATAGATATAAATAGACCACAGGGAAAACTGGTACTTGTGAGCAACAAAGCTGCTGACTGAGAATTCTGAAAAATTAAGAAAAAAGAACCCTGCCCTGTAGACAAGTTCAGCTAAGACTTCAGAGTAATCAAGCAATTATAACATGTTTAGAAATCAAAATGTCTGTATTGAAAAGCATATAGATGAGTGCTTTCTTAAACGACCTATGTTAGTTGTAAATCCAGTTTACATGACATGCAGCATTTATCTGCTTTAACACACAGATCATTGTCATTTAATTTGAGCTGGGGTCATAAATGTATGCCACAAGCAATTCATCCAAGCTACAATAGGATAAATCTCATCTTTCATAACTGTTCTCATACCTACTCCAATTGGTAGCTAATAGATTATAGCTTACGTGCTCTATTCCTATCCTATGTGGCTAGTGCCTAATTGATACAAACACTTTATATAAATATTATTCCTGGTTATGTATAAATAGTAGTACATCATTGTAGATGCTATTTGCCATGTTTAGATGGGGCAACAAGTACTAAAAATATGTGACAACCAGTCAAATAAAAATCCAAAAGTGTTATACTATAGTAATCATAACTGCGGCTAGTCAGGACAATCTGGCTGTACCTGTGACTGGGAGCACCTACCCTACATCCTTTATATCAGAAACATACCACCCTTTCCATGACAGGATGAACTCAACTTTATGGTGATATATTAATTATGTGTGCTTTGAGAGAAAAAGAAAGGCTCTGTATGTTCTAGGTCTAAGATAAACTGCAGCATTATATGACAGTGAACCAAACAGGGTTAAATGAGGAAAGATAGAACTGACTTTTATTTCATTTTGCTCCATCTAAATGCTGTCAGAACAGGAACATTATAGGAGATTGTCAGTAATGTGTCATAAGTCCAAGCTACCACAGAAGTAAATCTTATAAAACATCAAAATGCAGTTTCCACAATGGGAATCAGTGAGCCTCCCATAAGTGTGTCTTGTATCATTGTCTTATGCAAAAAACCTTTGCAGAGATATCTAGCGAGAGTGAGAAAATCTGCAGCTGTATGGACTGTCTAGTCCTTAGTAGTATACTGAATTTACTTGATCATGAATTATAAGCCAGATATTAAACCATTTATAATTGAAACAAGTAGAAAATAATTCACAGATTGTTAATACAGTACAAAGAAACACTAGGTATAATATAAAGATAGGTCCACTGCCAATAGTCTTACATACTAAAACGGTGCAGATGTTACAGGTTGTAAACTAGTGCAAACTAAGTTGATGATGTTAGGGATATCACAAGTGTGTGAATCTTTGTTGAAAAGAGACTTTATATCTGTGAAGCTAGGGGTAATTAATAAATTAATAGGAGGTGGTGAATCTAATCAGGCAGGAAGGCAGCATCACCTCAGGCCACATAAACTGAGGCTAGGGAGATTTATTGCAGAAATTTAGAGGCGATGATTATGGTGGGGTGACTAAGCTGACAAGAAGCAAAAAGAATGTTTTGGCCTTGAGGAACATCATCAGTTTACTGCTGTTAAACTAATGCAAGTATGGAAAATAAACAAAATGATAAACTCAGGAGTCTAAAGCACTTTCGTCTAACTACAAATAAATAGGTGAGGTTTCATCAGATCAGTGAAGAACAGCAAAATGGCATTAAGTGCATTCATATGGTTAACCCCACTAAATAATAAATATGTGTACATGACAGACTTGATTACGAGACCAGAAAAAAATAAACAGACTTAGCAACATTAACCAACGAATATATGTAAACCAGTATTTAAATCTTGTATAACAATGCAGGAAAGTTTTAACACTTATACTTACTAGTAATATTGTTGTTGTCTTTCGGCTTTTTCCGGTTAGGGATCGCCACAGCGGAACTCTGGTCCACTAATGATTGGCAGTAGATTTTCACAAACGCTGAGGTGCCAGCTCGATGTTCAAGCTTCAACGAAAATACGCCCATTTACGCATGTCTTTTGAACGCCCACCCAACCGCGGGGAGGACATGGAGACTTCACACAGAAGGCACTCACTGCACAACAGCTGAGAATCCAATGGGAGAACCTCTTGCTGTGAAGCAACAATGCTACTGCTGCACCACCTACTATTCATGACAAATGCATAGGAATCTGAAATGAGAGAACTCTGTTTTAGAAGGCAGTGTAACAGAAACATTTAAAAGTGCATTTAGACTCATGATGTTAACTTGCCTAATGTTTTCCTGCTTGGACCCGTAGTCACCGAATGTGAATATAATGTTTATTGAAAATACAGTGAAAGAATAAGAAAAATACACCCTGGGATTCAATAAATTCTATGTAGGCTTTGTGCAAAGCCTACACAGAGTTTACATGTGTGCATGGTTGTGCACTGTGAGCAGCAGTGAGCAATTAATATTCATGCCATGTACCACATTTAAGTGAGGTTTCATGGCTGGCAACAGTGTCACTGGCCAGGAAACCATGTAAGCAAACATGGATAGCACTCCTGTTAAATCAGAGTACTGACGGGCTGCAGTTTTGCACAGAATGCCACAATGATCACCAGGGCTTCACAGATAGGTCTCAATCCCATAGTGCAAGACATCTGGACAAAGGCCAACATGATGGGGGACAATGACCCAGAAATAGGGACATATGTGACATATTTGCCCTAAGGAAATGTGTTAGAATAACCAGGGAGTTGTGTTAAGATACATGTTCGGAAGTATTTGAAGTCTGAAACTCAAATGTATGTAATAATGAGTCACATCAGTCCTGAGATCAATCCAGTGACATGGCAGAAAACCATAAATTTAATAAGGAACGCATATGGACATTCTGTGGAATTCTGGAGAGTTGTGAGGTATGAGTATTAAGTATATGATCCAACTACAGTATCGGACAGTGTATCTACAGTGCAGAGTATTGTGTTATCCCATTCCTGACATTCTGTACTGAAGCTGTGCAAATGATCTGTAACAGTACATGGACTGCCATGTAAAATAAACACTCAGGGGAAGTGTGTGTATTGAATAGGGACATGCAGATGAACTGCAGGAATGAACACAGGGAAAGAGGACAAGTGATACAACCTAATGTACAGCAGATGAGGGCATGTCACTGGAAGATGGTTGGAGACGCAACTCCAATCACATATCTATATGGTATAGTTGGGACTGCACAGTGAAACTGTGTATTATATGACTGTCACACAAGGTGACATAACAATGGGGTGGATGTCTGTGTGAGATAAGCATCCTTACATGAAGAATACAAAGGATATCTATCAGGGATCCAACTTATAACTGGAGTAGAGTACATATTATGAAGCTGTGCAAACTGATTTGCCTGAATATGAGTGCAATAACAGCAGAGGTCTCCAGTCAGTGGTACACAGGTAAAGGCTCATAGGCAACATTAAAATAACCAACCACAATCATGGACAATATCAGAATAATACCACCAGTAATCCCATACCTCAGACATAACATATGTGATTTAGAGTGATAAGAGATGATTCTGCACAAACACACATGTACAACTATTATGATATGTCCACACTGTATGAGGGTAATCAAGAACACTGTGACATCTGCTGGAGGTGTTAGGAGGGACACTGCTATACCTGTATGTGACATTATGAGCTCCCAAGAGCACCCCAGCACTACCAGGTTATATCTCATACCATGCTTTTTGGCTCCAAAACTTGGACCGAACCACAAAAGGAGGGGGAGTATCAATATTCGTCAAAGATACCCACACCTCCAGGTTGGTGGCACAGCACAAAGCATCAGAGACTATCCATGTGCAACTAACAGTGGGTAAAACTGCCTTCCAGTTTATAGCCTGCTACAGACCACCCTCCCAAACCCAGGAACCCCACTCGTCCTTCTTGAGAACACTGGAAAATATGAAGGTCTCTCCAAACACCATTATATTGGGTGACTTCAACTACCCAAACATAGACTGGGAGCATTACTCTAGCTCCAACACCCTAGCCCAAAGGTTCCTAGAATTTATAAACTCAAATGCTATGGAACAACTTGTTACCACTCTCACAAGAGGGGAAAACATACTGGACCTGATCATCATCAACATGGGGGCTCTATGCTCCAGACCAGAAGTGTATCCCTCACTGGTAAGATCAGACCATAAACTAATCTCACTGGATATTCACATCCCGACCCCACCCCCTGCCCAGAAAATCACAGAGGAACTTCTCTAAAGCAAATTTCACACTCCTCAAAACCAAGGTGGAATCCTTCAAAGCCCCCGGGCTTGTGGAAAATACGGCCCAGACCGCAGAATCCTTTATAAACACATTCTATGAACACCTTCAGGAATGCGTGGATCATGCAATCCCAAATAAAACCAAGACCCAATCCTCCAAAGGCAGGTGTCCTGTCTGGTGGACCCAGCCATAAACAAACTATACAATAGAAGGAGGAAGCTACTACATGATAGAGCAAAATTCCAAAAAGGGAAGACATCTCTGATCAGTATTAGCAAAAAACTACGGGCACTCATAAAATCATCTAAGGTTAGTTTCGAGAGAAAAATTGCACAGGACACTAAGGATAATCGCAAGGCTATCTTTAGTTATGTTAGGAACCTGGGTGGGAATTCCCAGATATGCTCAGAATTAGTCCAAAATGACAAAAAATGCACCAAACCCACAGACATTGCCAACATCCTAGCTGACAGGTTCAGCACAAACTCCCCCCACCTCCCCACCAAAAGGGCAAATATCTATCCCAGCAGAGTGCTGCCCCCCCTGACATCTCAGATGGTCAGGTAAGAGCCGCCTCTCCAAAGCAAAAAACACAGCATCAATGGGACCAGATGGCGTCCCGGGCTGCGTCCTACATGAACTCCAAGAGGAGCTAAACCCAAACATAAAACTACTGTTCAGTCTCAGCCTTACTACAGGATATGTACCCAAAGAGTGGCGTACAGCAACAGTGGTCCCTCTCCACAAAGGTGGTGTCTCAAAAGATCCTGGAAACTATCACCCCATAAGCCTGACTAGCTTGGTCTGCAAAGCTATGGAAAGGATCATCATGGACCTCATAAATAAAGATATTGGGGACCTACAGACACTGGATCCTACCCAGTTCGGCTTTGTTAAGGGCAGATCCTGCCTCTTAAACCAGGTTGATTTCTTTGAAACAGTCACCAAGGCCATTGACGAGGGGAAGGTGGTCCACACAGCCTACCTGGACCTTGCAAAAGCCTTCGATACAATACCCCACTTGGGCATTATAGATAAGCTTACCAGCTTAAATATAAACCCCTATGTCACTAGATGGGTTGCAAACTGGCTCAAGGACAGAACCCACATGGTTAGAATTGCTGGAGCCATGTCAGACTCCAAGCCAGTTACAAGTGGTGTCCCACAAGGCTCAGTCCTGGGATCTCTCTTGTTCGATATATGTTTCTCGGAGGTACAGGCCAACAGGTAAGGACTGTGGCTGACCAAGTTAGTAGATGACTGCAAACTAGGCACTGTAATCGACTCTCCAGCCGACACAAGCATCCTACAAAAGGGCCTCATAGAAACAGACAACTGGTGCCAGAGCCATGGCCTCAAGCTAAATGCCAAAAAGTGTATAGTCATCCCCTTTGGCAAAAACAAAGTGCCCACAAATTACCACATAGGTGGTAATCCATTATGTATGGAAGAAGTAATTAGGGACCTGGGGATCCAAGTTGATAGCAATCTCTCATTTGAAAACCACGTGGCCAAAGTGGTTAGAAAAACATTTTATATAGCCCACCTAATCATGAAGGGATTCACATCTAGATCAGGGGAGGTCATCGTGACTCTTTACTCATCCCTCATCAGGCACATAATTGAGCACAATGCCCCTTTTGGGATGTACCTTACCAGACACCTGCAGCAACTGGAAAGACCTCAAAAGTACCTCACCAAGAGGATCAAAGGGCTCAAACAGATGCCATATGCTGCCCGGTTAAAAAAACTCCAGCTCTACTCAGTGGTCTGCTCAGAGGCGATCTGTGCCTGACGTATGAAGCCATGTCCAACCCGGAATTAATGGACATGCTGCACCTCAGAAAATCCAAATCCCATCGAGCTACGAGCTTGAGAGACTTGAACCTCAGCACTGAAATAAATAGGACATGCTGGAGGGACAGATTCATAACCTAGAGGCTCCCTTCATTCTGGAATAAAATCCCAGTCCAGGTTAGGCAGAGTCCCTCATTGACTCTCTTCAAGAGGAATCTTGATGAGTGGATGGGAGATCGTAGGTTTACCCCGGGTATCACTTCTGTGTCACTGTTAGACAGAGGCACAGTATACTAACCTCGAAAAAGGGCATAGCAAAATTCATTTAAAATGGGTGGTGAAAGCCAAACACACTCTGGCTAGGCTTATAAATGCCCTAGGGCAGATAGCCTAGTATGAACCTATGAACCTATGAACCTATGGGTAACCAATTGGCTCACCAACAGAACACATACTGTGAAAGCTGGTGAATCAACCTGTACCAGTAGGGCTGTCATCACTGATGAACCCCAGGGATCTGTGTTTGGTCCTTTACTGTTTGGAATCCATTTCTCTATAGTTCAGGCTAAAGTATATGGCCCTTGGCTTACCATGTTTGGTGATTCTTGCATATTTGGTGCAATCATTGATTCATATGTTCATAGGTTCATAGGTAGGTACTAGACTATTTGCCCTAGGGCCTATATAAGCCTAGCCAAAGGTACCCTGGCTTTCGCCACCCAAGAAAATTATCTTCCTGTGCCACTGTCGAGCAGAGCCACAGAAATGATCCCCGGGGTGAATTTCCTATCTCCCATCCAATCATCAAGATTTTTCTTGAACAGTGCTAATGAGGAGCTTTGTTTGATATAGATAGGTAGTTTGTTCCAGAGTATGGGAAGTCTCTGGGACAGGAATATATCCCTCCAGCATGTTCCGTTTATTGTGGTGATGAGGTTTAGGTCCCTAGAGCGTGTAGCTCATAGGGACTGGGATTTCTTTAAGTGGAGCATGGCTAAAAGCTCTGGGTTTGACATAGCTTTGTGTGTTAGGCAGAGATCGCCTCTGAGTAGGCGATATGCAATGGAGTAAAGCTGCAGTTTTTTGAGATGGTCTGCATAGGGCATCTCTTTGAGGCTGGTAATCCTCTTTGTGAGGTATTTCTGTGGCCTTTCCAGTTGTTGTAGATGTCTTGTGAGGTACATACCAAAAGGGGCATTGTACTCTATAATGGGTCTAATGAGTGATGAGTAGAGGGGAACAATGACCTCTTTTTTCCTGGATGAGAAACCTTTTGTGATGAGGTGTGCCACATAGAAGGATTTCCTGACTACTGTGGCGATGTGATTATCAAAGGAGAGACTACTGTCCACCTCTGTCCCAAGGTCTCTTATCACACTTTCGGTGTTAAGTAGACTACCACCTATGTGGTAGTTCATGGGTGCTGCGTTTTTACCAAAAGGAATGACAATGCACTTTTTGGCATTGAGCTTGAGGCCATGGCTTTGGCACCAGGCATCTGTCTCAGCAAGGCCCTTTTGTAGGATGTCCACATCTTTTGGAGTTTTGATTATGGCTCCTAGTTTGCAGTCATCTGCAAACTTCATTAGCCAAAGACTTTCTGTGTTGGTCTGTACTTCAGAGAAGTAGATACCAAACAGGAGATGACCCAGGACTGAACCCTGTGGTACTCCACTTGTCACTGGTCTGAAGCTGGATTTGGAGTCTGCTACTTTCACAGTGTGGGTTCTGTCAGTGAGCCAGTTGGCAACCCATCTTGTGACATAGGGATTTATACCTAGTTTAGTGAGTTTATCTATAATTCCAGAGTGGGGGATGGTGTCAAAAGCCTTGGCGAGATCTAGATAGGTTGTGTGAACCACCTTACCTTCATCTACGGCTTTGGTGACTGCTTCAAAGAAGTCTATCAGATTTAGGAGACATGATCTGCCTTTTACAAACCCGAACTGGGTGAGGTCCTGAGTTTGGAGATTACCATTGTCATTGTTTATAAGTTCCATGATGATACGCTCCATAGCCTTGCAGACCAGACTCGTTAGGCTAATTGGGCGGTAGTTTCTGGGGTCTGGGGAGTGGGATAACTGTTGCTGTACACCATTCAGTGGGCACATAGCCTGAGGTAAGGCTATGATTGAACATGGTACTTAGGTGGGGTGCCAGTTCGTTCTGTAGTTCATGTAAAACACAGCCTGGGATGTCATCAGGTCCCATGGATGCTGTGTTCTTGGCTTTGGATAGTGTGTTTTTTTACCTGTGCAGCCGTGATTACAGGAACTTTGCATTCTTCTGGTATAGAGATGGGCCCTTTAGGGGATGACAGAGGGGTAAAGTTAGCACTGAACCTATCGGCCAGGATGGTGGCAATATCCATTGGTTCTGTATATTTAGTGCCATTGTGCTGTAACTCAGA
The DNA here is from genome assembly GCF_019279795.1 of Protopterus annectens. Taxonomy (NCBI): domain Eukaryota; kingdom Metazoa; phylum Chordata; order Ceratodontiformes; family Protopteridae; genus Protopterus; species Protopterus annectens. The sequence continues at coordinate 1,538,667,945 of NC_056725.1, read as the reverse complement.
GCAGATCTGAGTGTTGCCATTGAGATTCTTGACATAGCTATAGAATGCTTTGTGGTTGTCTTTAGAGTCAGTGGCGATTTTGTTTTCATAACTAGCTTTGGAAGATTTTATGAGGGATCTCAGCTTCTTACTGAAGCTGACCAGGGAGTTTCTCCAATCATGGGATTTTACTCTTTTTTGCAACAGTTTCTTTCTTCTGTTGTAGAGTTTGTTTATGGCAGGGGCCCACCAGATTGGCTTCCTTTTTTGGAGGATAGCATCTTGGTTCTGTTAGGGATTGCACGATCCATGCACTCATGTAAGTGCTTATAAAGTGCATTTGTGTAGGATTCAGCAGTCATACCTCTATTGTCCGTCAGCATGGGTGTCGTGAAGTTTGCCACTTCTGTCTTAAGAAGCGTGAAGTTGGCTTTGGAGAAATTTTTTACTGTGGTTTCCCTAATGGGGGGTGGGGGAGGGATGTGGATGTCTAGGGTGATTAGCTTATGGTCAGATCTGACCAACGAGGAACTGATCTCTGGTGTGGAGCACCAGTTGCCCATGTTGGTAATAACCAGGTCTAGGATATTGCTGACCCTGGTGGGGTGTGGATAAGTTGATCCATGGCATTGGAATTTATGAATTCCAGAAAACGTTGAGCACAAGAGTTGGTACATGAATAATTTTCCCAGTTAATGGTAGGGTAGTTGAAATCTTCCATTATTAGAGTGTTAGGTTGTACCGTAATATTTTCCAGTGTGTTAAGAAATGAGGAGTGGGAATCCTGGGGCATGGTGGGGGATCTGTAGCAAGCTACAATTTGGATTGTGGTCTTGCCCAGAGTTAGTTGCACTTGGATAATCTTGGATGCATTATGCTGAGCAACTAGCCTGGAGGTGTGGATATCCTTAATGAATATGGACACACCTCCGCCTTTAGTGTTTCAGTCCAGGTTAGGTGGCCGAAAGGTGTTGTATGAATTATAGCTTGGTAATGCAGGGGTACTCTATGGAGACTTGAAACAGGTTTCTGTCACTGCACAGATGTCGATGTTCTCCATTTTAAGGAGTGCCTCGAGAGAGTGCATTTTGAGGTTTAGACTTCTAGCATTGAGTAGCAATACCCTCAGATTCTTCTTGCCTGTAACTGTTAGGGTGGTAAATTTGTAATTTGGACCTTGCCTAAAAAAGGCACTATAGGGGTGGCTAGAGCCTTAGCCAGTATCCGGAATCCCAGGGGTGACAGGTGCAGGCCATCTCTGGCAAAGCATCATGGCTTGTCGATCATGTCTTCCCAGGCAGACAGATACTGGATCCCCTTAGAATGACACCAGAAGCTTAGCCAATTGTTGAAGTCAATCATTTTGTCCTTGTACTGTGGTATCATTCTTGGTGAAGGCAGGATGCTACTCAGGGCTGGGGTCATACCTGCCTGGGCTACAAGATCGGACAGCTCCTCCATGTCCCTTTTCATGTAGTCCAAGGAGGTACATCTCAGGTCATTCACACCAACATGGACAATGACAAAGTCATATTTGTACTTGTTGTGGAGTGACCTGAGTGCATGTGTTATGTGGCAGATCCTGGCACCCGACAGGCAGCTGACAGTAACTTTCTCCTTGTTTAGCCTGGTGAGTGGAACATCAGTGTGCCTGACTATAGAGTCACCTATGACTAGAGTGTTGGGTACGTTGTTATGCCTTATGGGCTGTGGTTGAGTGGCACACTGAGTTTGTGGGCTATGTGTCATTTGGGTTGTGTTGGGGGGTGGAGGTTGCTTGTGTTTTTGCTTTGGAGGTCCCTGTTGCTTGGGCAGGTTTTTACTGAGAGCCTCAGCGAATGTGAGTGTGTGTTTTGTGTTTCAATGTGTGTGTTTTGGTGGGGTAGGTTTTGAGGGACTATGTGCTGAGTGTGGTGTGGTGCAAGTGTTTACCTTCTCCTCTTGACTGTCTAGTACAGTCTTGGGTGAAGAGAGCTTTGCTTCCAGTTTGGCCATATAAGTGCATCTCTCACAGGTTGTAGTGTTGGGTGGTAGGAGGAGAAGGTTGTCTGTGTACATGAGGCAATTACTGCATTGCCCCAAGATGCCCAGATTCATCAGGTAGACAGGAGAAAACACTGGGTCTGACCCTTAGACATGCCTGGATAGGTGCTTATTTGTTAAGTACTAGAAACTGTTTTCCTCTAGACAGTGGGGAAAGTTGAGTGCTGTAGTAATTTGTAGCTTATTTAGTGCTTACAATAAGTTCTGAACAAGTGCTGAAACAAAAAACTGTCTAGTTCTAAGAAACAAAATTAAGCTAGAAGGCTTCCTTTCAGCACAGAAAGGCTTGGGCCCTAGAAGCCTACAAATAGTCCTGGACACAGCAAATCTATATCCAGGCTAAACTACCCACAGGAAAGGCAGGAAACAAGCTTAGAAAACGTTTTTTTTTTTTTTTGTTAGTGGAAAGAGAGAAAGGAGTAGCAGAAACTAAGCTGATTGGCCTTCTCAAATGTTCTCCCTGTACTGGGTAGAATGAGGTAGTGACACTAGACTGGGAGGAGGGTCCCAGATCAAATTTACACTAGGGGCGGGCAACTGCAAAGCCACCAACTATAAAACAGGGAGGGAGGCTGGGAAACAATCTGCAGAAATGTTTCTCACAGCTGAAAAGCAGCAGTGAAACTAGCTAGAAAAATGCACAGTACACAAAGTGCTATAAATAACAAAGAAATAAAGAACAAAATAAACAAAAAACAGGATACTTAATGTTATATATTATAGCTCCGAGTTTGCTCAGTGTCCTTCCTTCGATTAGCTCAGTGTAAAATGGCAGAACACTCACAACTGAACTTCTTAGGTAACAGAAAGTTGAAACCTGAGACAGCTTTGAAGAAAGAAATCTCAAAAGAATTAATGAGGTGCTTAGTCTAAGTTGTAGTCCATGTGACCTCAGTCAGCCAATGACCTCAAACAATTCTCTCTCACTGGAATGCCTGATGGCTTTGGCTAAACCAAGATGTCCCTGAATATGTGCTCAGACACACAGCCTCCACAAACACTAGGCCCAAATAGAAGCCTGAATATGGAAATGCTACAAATATCCCCACTACTTAGAAACAAACTGCAGAAATGTTTCTCACAGCTGAAAAGCAGCAGTGAGCCTTTAAATGAAAGTTTTAAACAGCTAAAGGAGCCTCTAGAAAAAGAGTTTAACTGCAACAAGTTATCAGAAACAAACAACCCAACAGATGCTTAATAAAAGTGGACAATTTCCAGTTAATACCTCACACACAGTGAAACTAGCTAGAAAATACACAGTACACAAAGTGCTATAAATAACAAAGAAATAAAGGACAAAATAAACAAAAAACATGATACTTAATATTATATATTATAGCTTCGAGTTTGCTGAGTGTCCTTCCTTCGATTAGCTCAGTGTAAAATGGCAGAACACTCACAACTGAGCTTCTTAGGTAACAGAAAGTTGAAACCTGAGACAGCTTTTAAGAAAGAAATCTCAAAAGAACCAATGAGGTGCTTAGTCTAAGCTGTAGTCCAGGTGACCTCAGTCAGCCAATGACCTCAAACAATTTTCTCTCACTGAAATGTCTGATGGCTTTGGCTAAACCAAGATGTCCCTGAATATGTGCTCAGACACACAGCCTCCACAAACACTAGGCCTAAATAGAAGCCTGAATATGGAAATGCTACAAATATCCCCACTACTTAGAAACAAACTGCAGAAATGTTTCTCACAGCTGAAAAGCAGCAGTGAGCCTTTACATGAAAGTTTTAAACAGATAAAGGAGTCTCTAGAAAAAAGAGTTTAACTGCAACAAGTTATCAGAAACAAACAACCCAACAGATGCTTAATAAAAGTGGACAATTTCCACCAATGATAATAACATTTTACAGGAGGAGCTAACACAGTCAAATGCTTGGTGAGAAAGCCACCTGATCTACAAATAAATGCAGAAATGTGTCTTTATTTTGTCCTTCTGAGAAGTGGAATTCCATACTAATTACAACATTGACAACAGTCCTGCTATGCTGAAACCCAGTGATGCAAGCACTGGGAACTCATGTAGATAGCAATCTAAACTTTAACCACCAAGTGTCCACACTGGTATTGAAAGCCTATGTTGTGCACATTATAAGTCATGCCATCATACTCAAATGTTAGTATTGTGTGACAGCACTGTACTTGAACCTCATAAGAACATTAATGGAGTATAATGCTCTGCTTTGCATGTATCTCACCAAACCTATGAAGCAGCTGGAGATACCTCAGGGGTTTATCATCAAGAAAACACAGGGCCTAGAAACCATGCCATGATGTATGTGGCTAGACTGAAAGTGGAAGCCATGCCACTGTAATCTGTATCACATAGGATAAGGTGATTTCTGCCTGGCCTCCAGGCGAGTCTCTGAACCTGATCTGGTAGCAATAGTCCATATCCACAAATCAGATATAGCTAATGAGATCAGCAGTGTCTACTGAGGAAAATATGGCACTAACAGTGTCCCACATGCTGTGACATCTGCTGGAGGTGTAAAAGGCTCTCTGTAATGTCAGGCAAGAGCATAAACAGATACATACACAATCACACACACACACACACACACACACACACACAAGTGCGCGCGCACACACACACACACACACACACACACACACACACACACACACACACACACAAGTGCGCGCGCACACACACACATGTGCACACACACACACACACACACACACACACACACACACACACACACACACACACACACACACACACAGTTCACTGCAGTAATAATAGAACCCCTAAGTATCTCAATATGCAGACTACAGATCTGTGTATTTAAGGCAAGCACCACAACTCAAGTCTGACATGGTGTGTCTCAGACAACACTTTATAGCTGATGACATCAGCAGTGTCTGTTGAGAAGAATGTGGCAATAACATGTCCCATATGCTGGTGTAAAAGGCTTTCTGTGATGTCAAGCAAGAGCACAAACACACACCTAGTTGACTGCAGTAAGAACAGAACCCTTAGTACACAGATTACAGAACTTAATACTTTACACAAGCACCATGGTACAAGTCTGACATTAACAAGACTGCAGGTCAGCTTATAGTGGATGACATCAGCAGGCCATGTTGGAGACAATATGTTGGGAGGCCTGCATGAAATTGATGTGTAGGCATGTGCAAGTATTAAAATACTGTCAATCCATGGCATTGGAGCAGTAAATGTAGGATACGCACTTCTGCTCTTCTGTCCACACACAGACACACACACACACACACACACACACACACACACACACACACACACACACACACACACACACACACACACACACACACACACACACACACCCAGGTGACTGCAGTGAGAACAGAACCCCTACCTATTTAGGTACACAGGCTATAGAACTCTACTTTATGCAAGTTCTACAGCACAAGTCTGAATAGAGAAAACTTTTGAAGGGATTCGTACAATTATTTTTAAGAAAACTGTCCATGCCACTTGGTACACGCATAGAGAAAGTATGCATGCATCACATATATTTAATGGTGTAGTTAAAAGTTAGCTATTGAGAGCAAGCAGACTAAGCACACAAGAAAAAGCAGTAAGGAGCAAACGTATGAGACCATACAAGAGTTTAAAGAAAGGAGTTATGATGACAGCATGTTAAGTGTGGTTATGCCTGAAATAAATTTAGATAGGGAGGTGGTAGATAGACCACTTTTTATTGAAAGTAAACCGTTGAATGAAAAGCTTGTTAACCGGAGAGAGCAGAAGGATGCCATAAGGTATGTAACCACATATAATACTAGAACCAAAGTGGTTAAGAGAAGTATTTCTAAGACCCGGTATATTCTGAAAGCAATGCCAAGGTTAACACAAGTAACTGATAGCAAGCCGAGCTTTGCATATAGAAACTGTAGAAACGTAAAAGAAAGACTCTGTTATAAAAAAAATGAGACAGCTAAACAGCAAGGAAGGGCTAATAGTAAACAAATGGGGGCACCTTTCCATGTTACAATTGCAGTTGCTGTAACATATTCTTGTTGGTAATAATATTTTTATACATCCTAAATCTATGAGGGAATATTTTTCACTGTTTTGAAACATGTAATACTGTGACTATTATTTATCTTGCAACTTGCATTAAATGTACAGTGTTTTATGTTGGCAAGTGTAATCAGAAATTAAAAGATCATATCATTCAGCATCAATCTGAAATATGTAGAAATGTGTCATTGAATGCTGTGGCTAAGCACATATCATAGTATGGTTGCGGTCATGATTTTAAATTTAAGGTTATAGATATTGTTCATAAAAATATTAGAAGAGGTAATTTAATTAATACTTTGGAGATTAGTGAATACAACTGGATTGTAAGATTACATGCTGATGAGAAACCAGGGATTAATGCAGCTATTAGTATCAAAACAATCTTAATTAAGAAACAAATGCAAAATAAATGACTTTGAATAGTATATAATTATTTTAATCTGCAAATGTAATGATTTTATATTTTATATAGATTGATTTTATATTTCTGGCATTTATACATATTTGAATAATAGCTTATTTATATATGCCAATGATGGTTTGTTTTATACAAGCTGTAGTGAATTGTAATTGATTGATTGATAGTAGATTGTGATTGGAGGGCAGTGTCACATGGAATTTTTGAAATATGTTTTAAATGTGAACTGTTGATTTATCTGTTAATTTTACACTGAAGAAGGGCTATGCCTGAAAGCTTTGTACATTAAAGTTTGAGTTTTGGTGTTTCTTATTCCCGAGTTTTCGTTTTCGTAAAAACACAATGACCCTTACTGAGTATAGTTAGATGGTCATTGTTAGCAGATCAATTTTGTGATCAGCACTGACTGGCCCTGTCCATGAGGGATATAGTTACCACCCCAAGGGTACAACCACCCATCTGGTTTTCAAGCTTGTGCTTGAATAGGGTCATTGAGGATCACTGCTCACATGCAGTGGCACCCTATAACAGAGGAGTGGCAATCGCTGGGAGATATAGCTGTCTTATTATCATGCTATGTTTATGTCACAGAGTAGGTTAAGATCCTTGGAGCAAGTTATTCATGTCTTATTTGATTTGCAGATATCCAGTATTTCCAGTATGGCAGGGTCTGAGACTGCTCTGTAGGCCAGGCATGGTCACCTCTCATCAGCCTGAGTGATGCTGAGTATCGTGAAAGTTCTTTCAGTCTTTCCATGTATGTCATGCTTTGGAGACCCTGGATTCTCCAGTCACAAACATATGTGTTTTCTCCATTTGCTACAGGTGTCTGATGAGGTACAGACAGAAGGGAGCATTGCACTCAATTAGTGGTCTGATAAGGGTAGAGTACAGCAGAGCTATGACTTCCCTGGTTTTGGATGTGATTATCTTATTTATGAGGAGTGTAATGCAGAATGTGTGCCTCACCAATATGGATGCATAATGACTGAAGTGTAGATTCCTATCAACATGTATTCCCAAGTCTTGCAACACTGTTTGAGCTTAGAGGGGTGCTATGTATATCACAATTAGCAGGGGGTACTTCAATGCCAAAGGGGACAATGGGGCATTTTTTGCTTTAAGGTTCAGTCAATGAGTTTGGCAGCAATCATTTGTCTATGTCAGCCCCTTCTGTAATATGTTAACATCATTGGGGGACTCCATATGACTGCATTCAGTTGACAGTCATCTGCAAACCTGGTAAACCACTGGCCAGCTACCTTTGCCTTGGCTTCAGAGAAATAGTTTCCAAACAGTTGAGGTCCCAGCACAGATCCTTGTGGTATTCCACTGGTAAGTGGTCTAGTGGTGGAGGTGCCGTTCCTAACCTTGACAGTATGTGTCCTGTCAATGAGCCAGTTGGCTATCTGTCTAGTAATATATTGGTTAATTCCCAGATGGGAGATTTTCTGTATGATACCTGAATGGGGAATAGTGTCAAAGGTGTCGCATAACTCATCATAGATTGTATGTCCTGATATCCCTCATCCAGGTCTTTAGGGTCAGTATCAAAGAAAGAAGTCCACTAGTTTTAATAAGCAAGATCTACGCTTGACAAAAACAAAATGAGTCGGGTCAAGTGTGTTGAAGGTCACCTATGTCCCTGTGAATAAGGTCCATGCTGATTCTCTCCCTAGCATTGCAGATAAGGCTTTTTAGGCTTATGGTCAATAGTTCTAGTTCTGAATGTTACCAGATTGATGTACATTGCATATCACACAACAGTTAATATTAATTTTTATAGTGTGGATGATATAAGCATGGAAAAAGTACTGAGACAACAGAGTTGCAGTACTTGTGGGAAGGCAACAGATGGCTGTGTTGTAAATATGTGATGTATTGTTAGGGCCTTCAGTTTGTTATGTTTCCACATGTAATTTCATGTCATAGACAGGAAATAGACAGTAAACAGCAGTAATACATAATAATATGTACTTTTCCATAGCATGACAAGCAGTGGGTTTGTGCAATGGTTGGCAAAGTGTTTGTGTATGCAAGATACACATTTCAAATACTACCCATGTTTGCATGCAGCTAAGCAGTGTGCAAACATGATCCACATTGCTAAAGTCTGACAGTTAGTACTGAGTCTATAAAACACTCCTGCTGTGTAAATGACTCTGTGGTAGCAGGTGTAAATGCATTAACACATTTCTTTTTGAACCCATATGATACTGGGTTTGAATCCAGGTGTATCTCATACTTTTAAAAACTTTACAACATTGATAATGCAATGACATGAATTCTTTATAGTACATGTGTTGCTGTATGCTGGTATAGCGCAGTGGGATTAAGTAGCATTGTGCAAAGTTAGCACAGCATTTTGGCACCACTCTCCATCACTGTGCACTGGTGTGCAATGCGCAACTCTGTGCATACATAGTGCCCAAAAAGTGAAGGGATCCATTGCTTTTTCTGCTACTTATGTAATTTCTGTGTGATTCTATTTTTTTACCAGATTAAAGGTATTAAAATGGGGTAAATAAGAAAGTAGTGAAATGGGGAGCATGCAGGGGAAGAACAACAGGAATGTGCAGGAGGGAGGTAGGAAAGAGATATAGCTATCCATTTCTTTAGCAGTGTAAACTGAAAATATGTGCAGAATATTAACTGAATTTGGACTGTCACTTCCACAAAAATGCAATCATGTTGCATAGCCAATTGGACCGAATCAAGTGTATTAAGAAGGCACATGTGCAAAATGGAGAGGTATGTATGGGAATATATATTTTTTTTTTTTTGTGGACAGGTGCTCATTTTTTTTTTCAGTAAGAGAGGAATGTTGGGGAAGGGACATAGGTATGTCTGGGTCAGGTAAATTGGGTAGGTGAGTAAGTAATTCCAAACATGCAAGATAAACAAGAGAAGAGACAGGGATGGTGATGGACACAAAAGGTTGGGGGGGGGGTGCAATGACTGGGGCAATGGAGGGGAAAGTGGAGACTCATGCCCATCAAGTTTGGAAACAGTGAGAATCGAGTCCTCAACCACTGGACTATCACCACTGTCACCTTACTCTGCTGTTGGTTGGACTACTTGATGTCTCCTCCTCCTCCTATGGACCATAAGGGACAGCAGCATCTCCATCTGGCCTAGGCATACACTAATTGTGTGGCACATGACTCTATGCACCTTTCCTGGCAACTCACTGCAGGTGATAAAATCACCACCTCCACCACTGCTCCCAGAGGGTACCACTGCACAAGCTTCTGGACAGGACTACCTGAGGGCACAGGTAGTGCAGGGGAAGCAGAGGCAGTGCTTCCAGTTTGGCTCTCAGAAGTGTTGGGAATCGGTGCTGGAGCCAGTGGGGCAGGGGCAGGCTGATCCACTGGGGCTGGTCTACCTCGCTGTGCTGTGGAGTATTTAGTGATGTAGTACACATGGATGACATGGAGGCATTTTGATGATACATAATAGAAAATTAAAAAGAGAGATAAAGGTTGGGGTGAGAGAAAAAAGAAATAAAATTAGTACCTTCTTATATGACACACGATGCATTAATATAATTATACAACTATTTTATCTGAAGTATTACATTTAAGTATCTGTCCTAACAGATACACACTATACTACAGATTGCTGAAATTAATTATTGAAATGTGCATCTATTGCACATATGCATGTTTCACTTATGTTCATTGGCCAGAGAAGATACACACACACACCCCAATCTAGTTTGCCTATTGGCTATAGGGGTGCTTTTCCACTCCCCATTACTATTGACATCACCATCATTAGAAATATCTTGCAGAATAACTAGAAGATTATTTTAGGTAATGGGAATTTAGCTAAGATTTTAGATGATAATCATTTGTTCACCTATAAAAGAACTAATTGCATTAGATCCATTCAAGAAAGACTCACTGACGCTAAGAAAATGAATCCTGATACCTTTGGGACTTTTAAATGTGGCAACTGTAAGCAGTGCTGTTTTATTTCCAACACAAGTATTTTTTTGAGTGATTTATTCATGGAAATTCTATCTAACTGCTGGTACAGTTTCAATTCTAAAGACGTAGTCTATTTAGACATATGTGATTCATGCATCTGCTTCTATGTTGGTAAAAGTATAAGGAAGCTGGCATGTAGAATTTATGAACATTCACTAGCGATTAGAAAAGGGGAAACTGGTAATGCCTTGGTGAGACATTATCTACAGTGTAATAACTTTAAGAAATGTTGATTTTTTTTTTGTGCTGGACTCTGTGGAAATGGACGACTTCTGTGGCAACTGCAAAATACTATTAGAGTGCAGAAAGTTTGTATGCCAGAGCAGGCTTAATGCTGATAAATTTCCTGGTCCAAATGAGAGTGTGAATATAAAATGTTTTTTTACAAGCACCGAGTTTATAAAATATTAAACAAACAGCTCCTGATGTATATAGGAATGTTTATACTTATAGGTTCATAGGTTCATAGGTTGGTACTAGGCTACCAGCCCTAGGGCCTATACAAGCCTAGCCATAACAATTCCCTGGATATTTCTTCCCACAATATGTATATATTCATTTAAATCATTATGGTTTTAGGTTTTAATTGTGTTGTTTCTTTAAATTTCTTTGAACATTGATTAATTGAAGGTGGCTGGGATTGATTATTTTGAACATGTGATGTGTTTGGTACTGTTGTTAAATGTGGAAAATTGATTCAGTTGTCAAATCTGAAGATGTTTTTGGTGTAAAATAAAAAAAAATAAAGAACAAAAGCATTAATTTACAATACGGTTGACTCGTTACGTGCAGCTTTATAGAACATTTTTCCTGTTCCTTGTTTTGTTGGTTCTAAAAAGCTTTTTGCTTTGATTCCAATTATACAGATTACAGTTTACAGCAGGGCATTTGTGCCACTGATACAGAGTTTTTAATTTAATGTAAATATTATTAAAGAAATTGTACAGTATAGTTGTGAAATGTGGTATTTAAACCCACAACCTCTGACTACAGTCTAATATTGGATTCTTACAATTGGTTTGTGATACAGATTAATGCATGCTTACTTGCTTTTACAGTTGGGATATGCATGCTCAATTTGAAACAACTCTATAAAATACCAAAAAGTTATCTTTAACTTTTAATGCTACAATAACACTTCTCTTCTGCTGCATATATACCACTTGCTTCCAACAGTCCCTCCAATCGAGCAACATAAGCTTGCACATTGAACTCACACTCTCTGGCCGCTGGGGAAAGAACAAAAAAGAACAGAAGAGTATTATGTATACCAGTCCTGCCTATATTAAGCTTTCTAAGTCTTATAAGTACTCTCTGCAGTCTCAAATTCCTCCAACCAATGGTTGAGAGTATCAGTTTTTCTCCTGTGTATGTTATTGAAATGATGCCTAAATTGCTCTTCAATGTGTGGGATACCAATGGCACTGGATACAGCCATGGCCAAACTATTCCATGCCTCAGACTTGTAATGGAGTTAGAATAGTCTCCCTGCAGAAGCCTTTGGCTGTGGTGTTTTACCAGGAGTCCAATAAATATCCTGGACTCCTGGACACCCCATGTCTGTGCTCTAAACCTGGCACCTTCCTGTCTAATGCCAGTCATGTCTATGAACTAAAGCAATGGAGGTTGATGCTTTCCCACCAGTTTCAGTTATCACATTTACTGGTAGTGCGCAAACCTAAGCAATGCGTATGCATGATGTTAAAGGGAGAGCAGCAGTACCAAGCAGGGAGGAATTTAATTATTGCAATTGAAAGGTTAATCTGACACTTGCCTGTAGTTTGAGGGGTGTTTACTGATGTAGCCTGAAAATATATATTGGAAACTGGAAGGTAACTGTTAGGTGAGTTAGGTTTGTGTAATGATCTGGCACATTTGTTTTTACTTTTCTACACTGAAAATATTGATTATTACACTGTGGGAGTCAAACCTAGGCATAAGGGGAAAAACATTTTATTCCACAGTGTTGATTTTCCATCTTTGCCACAGAAGAAGTGCTGCTCAGACACAGTCAGGAATCATGCATAAGTACAGGTGACAGTATGAGATGTTACACATGTATGTGTGTGACCTGACAAGGTTATTGGATATAGATCCAGTTGTGTATGTATCTTAGGTAATGTTGAAGGCCATGCATGTCCAGATAGCAGAATTATACTTACAAAACTATAGTAGACAGTATACCATCAGTCATACATCTGAAACCATGATAATGGTGTCTCATCCCACATACATATACTTTATATCAGCTCCACTATCTATCCAAAGTGTTACAAGTGAGAGTGAATATAATGGGAAGTGGAACAACAGTAAAAGTTCATGGAATATCCTGTATATTAGGGCCCAGGACCATGTGTATGGCAATCCTACCCTTACACCTGTTGCCACAAGAAAGTTGAAATGACACTTGTTTATTTTTCAGTTCATTGCGATAAACTGCGCTGTCTCAACAGTAACAAAAAAGGTTGCACACCCCATACTAGAACCAAGGACCATCTGTGCTGCAGCCCTACACTTACACTTGTTGCCAGAGGACTAGTTATGAGACCTTCCCTAATTTGCTAATCATTCTTAAGGTCTCCATGTTAACTGCCATGCAACTCCACTTAGCAGGTTTGTACAGTGCCCAACAGAATTAATTGAATGTGTCCAGTTTCTATTATTGCCTGTCTGCGTCCTGTCTGCAGGTGTTCTGTCTGCTCCCTGGGTGGTTCAGTTGTCCAGTTTGCTTATTGCACTGCTTCATGCAAATGGGATAATGAGATAAGTACAGCCAAACCTGAAATGTATTTCATTCATTTCCTGTGATTGAGTTAAGAGGTGCATCGCACAAACACTGCCTCCCCCCAAAAAACAAGAAAGAAAAAAAAGGACAAGTGGTTGAAATGAGGAAAAGCAATCTATGACATACACACTTGAAAATGTTGGTTCACGTGAGATATTTCTACATAGATCTGGATTTGAACTCTCACTCCAATGAACCTTCAGAAAACAGGAAGGGTGCCTCATCTCTCTTTGCCACACAAGCAGATTTTCAGCAAAGACACAAAATTATTTGGCATAGAACCAACTGCAACTTCATCTACAGTAATATGAAACCACTCAACTATTATTTGTACATTTATTATTTTTGGATGTAGTGCACTAAGTGATCACACAACCAGTTATGATTATTGTTTGCAAATATACAGCTGTGACTTACCTCTGTGTGTTTGTTGGTCATTCGTCTCTTCTCTGACCAGTAATCTCAGACATGCAGTCTGTAAGCCATTCTATATCACTGACCTTAAAATGTGTGAGGATATTAAATGGAAATAATATCATATGCAATTGCCAACATTTGCAGTGGAGGTTGGATGTTAATGAACAGAACCTGTGAACTGTGTGCTACTTACTTACATTTCTAACCTTACATCTAATACTTTGTAAGTCTAGCCCGACACACCCACTGGATGTAGGGCAGCCTGCAGTGCTGTTGTGTTTTCCTTCTCCCAACCAGTAATCATTCACAGCTGCAATCCATTAAAAGCAAGCACTGAGGGAGTGCCTGCACTATGTTTACATCGAATACATGGAGCCAAATATTTGGGATTCAGCAATTTTAATCAGTTCACACCTAATTTGCATATTCACCATGCTAACAGCCATGAATCTACACCATATAAAAAGGCAACCATGTAGCTAGGAAAACTAAAGGTGAGAAGACTTATTTATGTGCAGAACACAGAAAAGAGGCAAGTACTTTAGAATATATCTGTACAGAGGATTACTGAACTTGAGAAGGTATGGTTGCATTTTGTCAACTACATACTGCATATGTTGGAATGTAATTAAGAAAAATCTGAAGCAAAGGTTTTTACACTTTTATCTGCATGCATTAAAAGTGTACTAATGCCATGGGCATGTTTGTCAAAGCATCTCACAGGTCTACATGATTGACAATACCTTAAAATGGAATGTTTTGTGATAAATCTGTAGACATAGGTTCATAGGTTCATAGGTAGGTACTAGGCTACTGGCCCAAGGACCTAAGTAAGCCTTCCCAACAAGGTCCCCTGGCTTATGCCACCCAAGAAAGTTATTTTCCTGTGCCCCTGTTGAGCAGAGCCACAGAAGTGATCCCTGGGGTGTATTTCTTATTTCACATCCACTCAAGATTTTTCTTGAAGAGTGCTAATGAGGAACTTTGCTTGACATAGATGAGTAGCTTGTTCCAGAGTATGGGAAGTCTCTGGGACAGGAATATATCCCTCCAGTATGTCCTGTTTATTGTGGTGACAAGATTTATGTTCCTAGAGAATGTAGCTTGGAGGGATTTGGATTTCTTTAGGTTAAGCATGTCCAACAGCTCGGGGTTTAACATAGCTTTATGGCAGAGATCACCTCTGAGTAGGCAATATGCTGCAGAGTAAAGCTGGAGTTTTTTGAGATGGCCAGTGTAGGGCATGTGTTTGAGGCCAGTAATCCTCTTTGTGAGGTACTTCTGTGGCCTTTCCAGCTGCTGCAGATGTCTTGTGAGGTACATTCCAAAAGGGGCATTGTACTCTATAATGGGTCTAATGAGTGTCGAGTAGAGGGGAATAATGACCTCTTTTTTCCTGGATGAGAACCCTTTTGTGATGAAGTGTGCCACATAGAAGGATTTACTGACTACTGTGGCAATGTGATTATCAAAGGAGAGACTACTGTCCAACTGGGTCCCAAGGTCTCTTATCACACATTCGGCATTAAGTAGACTGCTGTTTATGTGGTAGTTAATGGGAACAGAGTTTTTACCAAAGGGGATGACAATGCACTTTTTGGCATTGAGCTTGAGGCCATGGCTCTGACACCAGGCATCTGTCTCAGTGAGCCCTTTTGTAGGATGTCCACATCATTTGGGGACTCGACTATGGCTCCTAGTTTGCAGTCATCTGCGAACTTTGTTAGCCAAAGGCCTTCTGTGTTAGCCTGTACTTCAGAGAAGTAGATACTAAACAGGAGAGGTCTCAGGACTGAACCCTGTGGTACTCCACTTGTCACTGGTTTGAACTCAGATTTGGAGTCTGCAATTTTATAGTGTGGGTTCTGTCAGTGAGCCAATTGGCAACTCATCTTGTGATGTAGGGATTTATACCTAGTTTATTGAGTTTAGCTATAATTCTAGAATGGGGAATGTGTCAAAAGCCTTGGCAAGGTCAAGACAGGCTGTGTGAACCACCTTACCCTCATCTACAGCTTTGTTGACTGCCTCAAAGAAGTCGCTCAGGTTCAGGAGGCATGATCTGCCTTTCACAAACAGGAACAGGGTGGGTCCAGAGTTTGGAGTTTACCAATGTCTTTGTTTATGAGTTCCATGATGATAACTTCCATAGCCTTGCAGACCAGGCTCATCAGGCTAATAGGGCAATAGTTCCTGGGATCAGTGGTGGCTCCCCCTTTGTGGACTGGGATAACTGTTGCAGTGCACTTTTCAGTAGGCACAAAGCCTGATGTGAGGCTATGATTGAACATGGTGCTTAGGTGGGGAGCCAGTTCATTCTGAATTTCATGTAGAACGCAGCCTGGGATGCAGTCCGGTCCCATGGATGCTGTGTTTTTGGCTTTAGAGAGTGTAGCTTTTGCCTGAGTAGTTGTGATTAAAGGGACTCTGCATTCTTCCTGTATAGATATGGGCCCTTTTGGGGTGAGAGGGGGGTAACATTAGCACTGAACCTATCTGCAGGATGTTGGCAATATCAGTTGGTTTTGTAATTTTCGTGCCATTGTGCTGTAACTCAGAGCAGATCTGGGTGTTGCCATTGAGATTCTTGACATAGATATAGAATGATTTGTGGTTGTCCTTAGAATCAGTGGTGATTTTGTTTTCACAGCTAGCTTTGGAGGATCTTATAAGGGATCTCAGCTTCTTACTGAGACTGACCAGGAAGCTCATCCACTCATGGGATTTTACTCTCTTTTGCAATAGTTTCTTCCTTCTGTTGTAGAGTTTGTTTATTGCAGGGGACCACCAGACTGGATTCCTTGTTTTGGAGGATGGTGTCTTGGTTCTGCTTGGGATAGCACGATCCATGCACTTGTGTAAGTGCTTATAGAGTGCATTTGTGTAGGATTCAGCAGTTATAACTGTATTGTCCATCTGCATGGTGTCATGAACTTCACCACTTCTGTTTCAAGAAGCATGAAGTTGGCTTTGGAGAAATTTTTTACCATGATTTCCTTAATGGGAGGGTGGGATGTGGATATCTAGGGTGATTAGCTTATGGTCGGATCTGACCAATGAGGAGTTGACTTCAGGTATGGAACACCGGTCACTCATGTTGGTAATGACTAGGTCTAGGATACTGTTGCCCCTGGTGGAGGTGTGGATAAGTTGATCTAAGGCATTGGAGTTTATGAATTCCAGAAAGCGTTGAGTGAAGGAGTTGGTACATGAGTAGTTTTCCCAGTTAATGGTGGGGTAGTTGAAATCGCCCATTATTGGGGTGTTTGGTTGAACCCTAATATTTTCCAGTATATCAAGAAAATAGAAGTGGGAATCCTGGGACATGGTGGGGGATCTGTAGAAAGCTAGAATTTGAATTGCAGTTTTGCCCAGAGTTAGTTGCACTTGGATAACCTCGGATGCATTATGCTGAGCAACTAGCCTGAAGGTGTGGATATCCTTAATAAATATGGACACACCTCCAGCTTTGGTGTTCCGGTCCAGGTTAGATGGCTGAAAAGTGTGGTATGAGTTATAGCCTGGTAATGCAGGGGTACTCTCTGGAGCCTTGAACCAGGTCTCTGTCACTACACAGATATCGATGTTCTTCATTTTAAGGAGTGCCTTGAAGGAGTGCATTTTGAAATTTAAACTTCTAGTATTGAGTAGCATTACCCTCAGTTTTTGCTTGCCTGTTCCTGCTATGGTGGTGAATTTGTCATTTGAACCTTGCCTAAAAAAGGCACTATAGGGGCAGCAAGAGCCTTAGCCAGTATCCGGAATCCCAGGGGCATCAGGTGCACGCCATTTCTGGCAAAGCATCGTGGTCTGTCGACCATGTCATCCCAGGCAGACAGATACTGGATCCCTTTAGAATGACACCAGAAGCTTAGCCAATTGTTGAAGTCAATCATTTTGTCTTGTTTCACGGACAGTTCATTTGATAGCACGTTTAGTATTTCAAAGATGGTTTGTTAGCAAAATGTGTCATTTGCCTGTTCTTTTTTTGGGGGGAGAAAAGATGCATTTCTAATGCAGCACAAACAAGGATATGTTGCTATTGTTCCTCTCCTTTTTTTGCATCCAGCCTGTTTGTATTACAAATCTCTAAACTGTTTTATGTTTCTGCAGTGGGTAATACTAAGATGCTACAGTTTCTGTTTTATCTGGAAACAGTTATTTTGTAGTTACTTGATACTTATGTGTATTATCCTTATTTGTCTTTTAGGACACCTAGCACTATGCCCCCCAGGTGTCTCAGTCCTCAAAGACCACCCTTCACTGATGCTGAAAACCAGGTTATTGTTGATGCCTTTAGGCAGCATGGTACCTTCCTGCTTGAAAGAGGATGGTGACATATGTCACACAGAATGCAAATTTGTTGGCAGATTGTCGACAATGTTAATGCCATGGGTGGTTATGTCAGGATGTATGAGTAGTGTGCCATAAGGCCACTGACATGAGGGGAAAGCAGCTGCAGTGGGCCATGATTGGATGGGTACTGGAGGGGGGCTGCTACAGAGCCACCACTAACACCAAATGAAGAATTCCTGTCCACTTTCAGGAATTGAAACAGCTCCCACAAAAGTGCAGAACAGCAAGTCCTTGATGTCAGTGTGACAGTTTCAGGAACATCAAGCATTCCCCAGGAAAAGCTTTCAGGTAGGCTTTTGTATCTCAGTTGTTAGAAGCTGTTAAATAGTAAAACAATTTAAATCAATACGTTACTTCAGTTTCAGAAATTTATTTTTTAAGGGGGTTGAAGATTGCTATAGTTAACAACACATTCTGATTAATTAGCTTAGGTTGGAGTTGATATTCAAGTTCTTGTTGGAAGTATAGTTAATGGACATATAATGGGGTAAAAGTATTACCCTCTGTGTTACTGTTAACTGTGATGATGTTATCCTTACCTTTTGCTTAACTTCTTCCAGGACCATCTGGCTTGCAGTTGGTAAGCCAAACATTTTTATGTTAGTACTGATGAGCAATTCAAAGACATATTTTAGTTTATGATGTTGATGTCAGGACTGTTTTGTGTATTCTAATAGTGACAGCACTGCTGTTTTGTTAACATATATTGGAGTATAGTAGTTTAGGTATTAATAGTTCCTGTGTTTTGTTTTTTTTTTTGCTTATTATCACAGGTGATCCTGACAATGGAAGTGTGGGCTTCTTCCACCTGATGTCAGTGTATCAGCAGACTCTGATGATGATGGTGGCCAAACGGAGGCACAGTTGGGGGGTGCAGAGGTTGAATTTGACACTGAGGTTGACATACAGCCATCCCATGCAATTCCATCGGACACCGCCAGTAGGCCTGCAGCTACCCATTCCAGTGCACCCTCAGATATTGGACAGGAGGAGGACAAGACAATTGATCAGGGACGTGCCTGTTGACTCTGTCCAAAGTCAAAGTGTGGGTGAGGTGCCATGTAGAAGGGTTATTAGGGGGTGCTTGGAGGAAGCCTGCTGTCAATACTCCACCTGACCAAGGTGTGTCTTCCCCTGCCACTCAACATATGTTTAGGGCCATCATGGAGGCACAAGCGCATTCCCGTAGGTGCTCCAGAGAAATGATTAGGGTTGTAGATGTGGCACAGGCTGATATGCATGAGTGCCTCCACCATGTTGCCGATTCAATGGGCTGGAGGAATTACATGATAGAGCAAGGGTTGTGTGTGTGGTGGAATAAGTGGTGTCTGTGATGGAATATCTGCTTCAAGGGGAATGGCATCCTCATGGGTGTAGGTTAGCTACATCATCTGCTGTTAGCCAATGTGGCTGTGCCCGATCATACTCTCATAGTCACAGTACTTCCATTGGTCTATCAGTGGGTGAGCTGTCCACACTCAGACATAGCAGGCCATGGGGTCATGGTCCTAGGTGTCCTTATGAAAGGAGCTCATCCAGAAGACATCAGTCACATTCTGATAGCAGCAGTGCATCTGACAGTGGGCATGGACATGCCAATGCAACTCCTGGTAGAGCCAGTTCTCGTAGTTAGGGATGACAACAATTAACTGCCACCTCAATTACGTATGGCTCACACATGTCCAACATACTAAGATTTAGAGCTAGCATAGAGCTTGGCTGTTTTCATGCAGACACTCACACACCAACTTCACCTAGAGGACCCCTATAGACACACACACAACAGTTATGTGGTTCAGCTGTGCAGCTTAAAACTCATTTTGTCTCACTGTCCATTTGCTAGTTTATCCATATGTCTTCCTGCTTCTCTTTCATACTTACACACAAACACACACGCATCCACACACACACACACACACACACACACACACACACACACACACACACACACACACACACACACACACACTGACCATTTTTGTCAGCCTCGGCTTCCTCCCCCAACACAACACCTTGTGCAAGTGATAACTGTGGCCTTTAG
Organism: Protopterus annectens; assembly: GCF_019279795.1. Taxonomy (NCBI): domain Eukaryota; kingdom Metazoa; phylum Chordata; order Ceratodontiformes; family Protopteridae; genus Protopterus; species Protopterus annectens. The sequence goes on along the minus strand of NC_056725.1, from coordinate 1,538,647,892 downwards.
CCAAGGCACTAGAGAGTGTTTTGTTCATGTTTAATAAATTTTAGATTAATTTCTGGCCTTTGCAGTGGCATATATGTTTGATGCTTGGTTGTTATTTATTTATTGTGAATGCTCTTGTGAGGGTTGTGAAGTCTGAAACTGCAATGTGTATCATTACTTTCTAACTTCTCTCTTTAATGATTTTTCAGGACAAAAGTTTTGTGCTAAACTGAAAGCATGCAGTGACCATCACTTCGTTTGAGAGGTTTGTGTGAATCTTTGATGCCTGAGGCCTACTAATTAATAATGGGCACATGTAAGTCAAACAAGTCTCTGCTGTCACATGTTAAGGTAATTTCTATACAAATGCCCCACCTTTTACTTGGTTACACTACCAAGTAATGACATGCAAGGGTATGCCACTCATTCATATTACGCAATACTTACCTTGTAAATCCAGCAATTGCAATAGTTTAAGTTCAACACTGACTCTGTCTGATACAAGCAGTACACAGCCAATACATGGGGAGGTAGAGGTTGTGAAAATTGCCTGGCATCAATGTTACTATATGTGTGTGCATAGGAAGAAGGTTTTAGACCCTTAGGTGGTGAATGAGTGTGCTATGCATTGTCTCATAGCCAACGCAAGGGCATATTGAACACACCTACATTTGCCTAAACCCACAGCAGCTCCTGGTTACCCTCTGACTCCTCATCTGTGTGTGGCTGTGGTGACCTGGGCATTGGTGGTGGGATGTGTGCTCTTTCCCCTTGTTGAACCTGCTGAAGCTGTTTTCTCAGGATGATGTTGTGTAGCATGTGATATACTGTGAATATTTCAGTACATGTCTGAGAAATGTACTGTTGGCCTCCCCCAGCTATATCTACGCATGAGAACCATGATTTCAGCAGCCCAGACATATGCTGTATGATATTTCTGGTTTGAGCATGTGCCTCATTATGGCATTCTTCAGCGGGTGTGTGTATTTCTGATGAATGTCATCAGCCACAGTTTAAGAGCTTAATCTGCATCCCCCAGTAAATGATACTGTGTGATATCCCCCTAATGTACATCTGATACAGTTGGGAGGTGTGCCAGATATGTGAGTCGTGGTAACTGCCAGGGTTGCCAGCACACATGTTCAAGATGATTCCCTTGGGATTACACATGACTTGGCAGTTAATAGAGTAGAAACCCTTTCTATTTATGTAGAACTTTCCCTGTTCCCCGGGTGGTGCCTTAATTTCGATATGTGCTCAATCTATGGTAGCCAGTACTTCAGGCTAGAACTCCTGAATATTTTTGGCTCTATCCTCAGGAATACAGGGAAAATGTATGTGGTCAGTGACATGTTGGAGCATAGCATTCAGGAAATGATGGAGGATCCTGGATGCTGATGCCTGTGACACTCCCAGCATGCCCTCTGTTGGTCTCTGAAAGTATATGTAGCTAAGATTTTAAGTGCTACACATACCTTTGCATCCACTGGGATGGGTTTCCCTCAGTTTTCCCTGGCTCTGAGTTGAGGACGACAGAGGCTGCAGAGTTCCTGAAGTGTGTCTCTATCCATGCTGTAGTGCTGTACAATTTCCACCTCATGTAGTTTGTGAAAGTTACCTGGGGTCTGAAAATTCTTCTTCTTGGGTTTGGTCTATTTGCAGCAGCAGCATATACTTCAGGCTGTTTCACATACTCATGAATTAAAGCAACAGTGGCCCCTAACATTGTTTCTGTGTAGATGCCTTTCCATGGTTGTATTCCAGTAGGTTTTGTAATTTGCAAGGAAAACCAGCACTGAGTCTACATGGTTGTTTTATAGCTTATTGAATAGATTCTCCATCTTGGATTGGTTGATTAGGATACAATTCAGCTGCTTACACTGTAATTAGCATGCCATGGTGTTTACCTTGTTTGCACTGCTGTGTGTGCCATTTACTGAATCCAAGATGTTGCAGTGCTGTGTGTGCATCATGGCACAGCACGCACACATTGTAAATGGATTGTGTAGTCTTTATTAAATCTGGATGACAATATCTAACTGTTAGCAAAGACTATTATGGTCCAGTTTTCTAAGATCAAGTGCAGATTTGATGTAGCAGTTTGTGTTCAGTCCTGGGTGCCAGTAACCTTTTAGGTGAATTTGCTACTCTAGTTCCTTTTTCTCAAGCATAGCTCCGGTGTTGCCTTCTCATGAGCTAGTTGTTACTTTCTCCACTATGTAGAACACACATTTCCCAAAGTTTATGCAGTGTAGAGCATGCCTGGTTACAGGATTATTATGATCTTTTAGTTGGATGTCTGATAGATACTTAGTAACCCTTACCTTTAGGGCCTTGAGACTCTTGCCTATTTAGAATGCTGAACATGTGCAACCTAACCTGTAAACTACAAGCTTGCTTTTGCAGTTATCTCTTGCTATGCTGCAATTTCTGTTTTTGGGGTTCAGATAATAAAAGCTGTTTCTATTACTTATAAAGTCATAGCATCTGCATCCTGGAGACATGCAGGGAAAGGTGCCAGTATTTGACTCCAGAGTTGGCAAAGCATGTACTTTTGCCCAGTGCCTAATATTTAAACCTTTATGATAGATGAAAACAGACCCAGTGTCAAGCATCTTTTTAACAGGCTGGTTTCCAAGGATAATGCTTCAGTTTTCATGCATGGTACATTTTATTTCCAGAGTCTTTTGAAAATGTGAGAATCATACTTCTTTTATGTTTCTCTTTGTCAGTATCATTTTGTGAGCTTACTATATTAATTTGTTCTCTTCTTGGTGGATTAAATAGAGTTGGGTCATTGTTTTGTTTCATAGTTGAAATGGGTCCAAGTATGTCTTTTATCAGTTTCTCACTGTACTATCTTTCAAGAAAGTCACTTTGTAGTTTGTCCAGGTTATGTAGAAACCTCATAATTTCCCCAGACATGTGAGCTATCCTCATCCTTTGTGACTTTATAATATTGTTCTTTGTGATTTTGATATGAATACTATTTTTATGTAGCAATAGAATGACCCATTTGGATACTCTAAACAGGTCATTGTTTAACACTGTATCACTTTATTTTTTTGTAAATGGTGAGATCCAGAAATTCTACCTTTTCAAAGCTGTAGTGAAATGTAGGAAGTCTGTTGACTTTTAAATACAGTCAAATAATTCCTTATGTTTTTCCACCAAGCTATTCCATGAGATGAAAATATCATCAATAACGCAATAATAACAGTTCATATATGGGAAATACGTAGAGCCGTAGATGGTATTTTCTTCCCACTTACTATGGATATGTTTGCTAGGCTTGGTGCCATTGCTGCTCCCATGGCTATTTCATTGTTTGCTTCTGCCATCTCTGTTTAAAATGAAGTAGTTGTTTTTAAGTAGTTTGAACAGAAACTCACCTATTGCATATATTTCCCTAAGGCTGGTAAAAGTACTAGTGCCCTCGAATTCTTTAACTGTTTCAGTGCAGTACTCCGGTGGAAGAACTGTGTAAAGCTCTTCAACATCAGTGACGATAAATACAGTGTCTGGCTTGATCCTAATTTCTCCAACCTTTTATTTCAAAAAGTTGAGCATGTCCAAGATGTATGATGGAGCATTTTTTGCAATTTCTTTATTTTAAATTCCAAATAAATTAGTAGGGGCACAATGGCAGAGCCTTGTCATGCTACCAGTGGACAAGATAAAGGGTCAGTAAGGTTTTTATGTGGCTTAAGGATGACAAAAAACTGTAGCATTCTTGGGTGAATAACTGTGAGAAAATTAGCTAAATCATCATTATCTAGATTACCTTAGTTCACAACAGCAGTTCTTGTGTTCACAAGTATTTAGGCTTGGATGATATATTCGATGCCCACCTTTTGGTAGAAGTCCTGATTTTCCAATATTGTCCTAGTTTCTGGTTGTAGGAATCAATATCTGTGATGATGATTAACCCACCTTTGTCTGCCTTCATCACTCTCCTATTTTTTCATTGCTAAAACGTTTTAGTGTTGATATATATATGTATGTATATATATATATATATATATATATATATATATATATATATATATATATATATATATATAAGGTTCATACTAGGCTGTTGATCAGGTACATCATTTGTAGCCTAGCCTCATGATCACAATCCTTCATTACTCTGTGAAATGAATAACTGCTATTAAATTTTGTTCCCTTTCAGTGAGGGTCTGAGGGGCACATCAGGGGTGAATTTATGGTTTCTCATCCATTCATCCAGGTTGAACTTTAAGAGAACCAATGAGTTACTTTGGTTTGCATCTAAAGGTAGTCTATTCTATAAAACAGAGATTATTTTAGAAAAGTTATATATGCTGCCAGCAGATCCTCTTTATCCTGTGGTTGAAGTGTAGTTTCTTTCAACAGGTGTTTAGGATGCTGTTTGTTTTGAGATATACAGGAGATTGCATAGGACTGGATCCTTTGAGGCTCTGTAAATGATGTAATGGTCCTCCCTCAAGAGTCTATAGGAAACAGAGAAGACAGAAAGTAATTAAAGGTGGTCTGTGTAGCACAAGGAAGACGTGCCACTGATTCTCTTAGAGATGAAGCACCGTGGTCTTTTAAGTTGAGGCAAATGTTAAGAGAAGTGCATACCAAATGGAACATTATATTCTATTACAGGTCTGATGAGGGAGAAGAAGAGAGGGATACTAACTTCCCTTGACCTAGAAGATAAACTCCTGGTAATCAGTCAGGCTAGATAAAAGGATTTACTAATGACAGTGGATACATGGTGATCAAAGGTTAATCCAGTGTCAACTAAAGTGCTCTGGTCCCTATCTGTATCGGTTTTCAAAGGAGTGTTAACTGTGTGATAGGTGCATGGATACCCATATTTGCCAAAGGACAAAATTATACATTTCTTTGCATTTAACTTGAGGCCTCGTTCCATCTTAGGCCCTTAAGAAGAATCTGGAAGTCAGGTGGACAATTATTGACAGCTACAAATTTGCAGACATCTGTAAACGTGATCAGCCACAGGTCTTTGATACTGGCCTTTATATAAGATAAATAAATATTGAAGGCGAGTGGTCCAAGGGATGATGCCTGAGGGATATCACTACTAGTAACAAACCCTTTTTCACTGAATGTGTTTCACCTACACTAATAGGTTGGATTCTGCCATTAAGCCAGTTTGCCATTCAGTGGGAAAAATATGGGTTTACTTTTAATTAGAGAATGGGCAAATTTTACATCGGCACCCTGAATGGGGAATGAACGTTCTCTAGCAGGGTATTAATGTAGAAGTGATGCCCACTGCAAAATGAGTCCATCGCTTCACTGCAGCATATCAAGCTGCCGTGGAGGTCAGACAGAAAAAAAGCTAATGGCCGCCATTAGCTTTAACTTGCTAAGCAGTGCTTCTGCTGTTTAGTGAGTATAAAATGTAAAAAAAAAAAAGAAAATGAAAAAAAGTGTGTGTGTGTGTGTGTGTGTGTGTGTGTGTGTGTGTGAGTGTCTGTGTGTGTGTGTGTGTGTGCGTGCGTGTGTGTGTGTGCATGTGAGTGAAAGTGAGATTGATGAAGCTATTATTTTACACTCACTAAGCAGCGCTTTTGCTGTTTAGTGAGTGTAAAAATTAAATAAATATATAGAAAAAAGTATATATGTGTGTATGTATCTGTAAGAGTGTGTTTATGTTTTTATCTGCATGTGTGAGTTAATGTGTGCATGAAAGCAGAAGAGACTGTGTGTGTTTATGTATATGTGTGTGAAGAGACTGTGTATGTGTGTATGAGAGAGAGATAGAACTGTGAGATCGACTGAGCCATTATTTTACACTCACTAAGCAGCTGTTGCCGTTTAGCGAGTATAAAGTTAAAAAGTAAAGAAACGTAAAATAACAAATTGTGTGTGTATGTCTGTGAGTGAGAGTGTATGCGTGTGTGAAAACAAAAGAGACTGTGTGTGTGTGTGTGTGTGTGTGTGTGTGTGTGTGTGTGTGTGTGTGTGTGTGTGTGTGTGTGTGTGAGAGAGTGAAGAGTGACAGTGATCCCTGGCAGCAGCAGCAGCAGTTAAGAGGTCTGCATACCTCTAGTCTCCCCATCTCTTACCTCAACATATGTTTTTATATATTTTTGATGTAAAATGCTTCCTCCAACACCATTAACACATATGACAGCAAGTCTGAAACATTAGCCAGAGGAACTATTTTACATAAAAAATATATAGTACTTAAAAAATAAGTAAGTAAAACCCAACAGTTTTATGGAGAGCCCATTCATTTTACAGATAGCCCATTCTCTAAGCACAATAATACCCTCCAGGGTGTGTGTTAATGTGTAATCAATGCCCTTCCATGGGTGTAGATGCCCTCCACTGTGGACATTAATTGCTCATTAACAAATACTCTATCGGGCATTATTGCTTGCTTAGTTTGTTGATAATACCAGAAAGTAGGATGGTATCAAAGGCCTTTGCTAGGTCAAGGTAATCAGTTTGAACCAGTTTGCCTGCGTCTAATGCACTGTGACTTGTTCAAAGATGTTCACCAAGTTTAAGAGGCAGGATCTACCTTAAATGAACTTAAACTGGTTTTGGTCAAGAGACTGTAGACTGCTGATGCTCTTGCTAATAAGATCCATAATGATGTTCTCCATTGCTTTATAGATAAGATTGGTGAGACTTATAGGCTGTAGTTCCCAGGATCAGTGGTAGGTCCTTCATTTTAGAATGGGGTGATTACAACAGTTCTCCATGCCTCCTGCATAAACCCAATGGAGAGTCTGAGATTGAACAGGTTCAGTAGTGACTCTGTAAGGCTGTGTTTGATGCTGATAAGGAGATGGAACCCACAAGACTTGCTCTGAAGTGGTCTGAGGAGTAGGCATGCTAATATGCATTGAGCTAAATTTATCTGCTAATATTTGGCTATTTTTTGTGGAGTATGTGCTGTTATGTATTTGCTCACTGCATTGTTAATCTTTTTGAATCCAGCTTTAGAAGTTGGAGTATTAAGTTTGCTTTTATGGTCAGTAGTTGTTTTCCTCTTACTGTATAGTTTAGTCATCAACAAGCTATAATAGATTTGCTTTAGAATAATCTCTAAATACAAAAGAGTTTGATGGTAAGTCAGATGTAGAGCATAATGAGGTTATATTGGTGAAGAATAGATACAATATTTTGATCCCTTGGTTGGAACATGGACTAGATGATTTAATGTGTAATTATTTATGAAATATAGGAACAGTTATGCATATTTATTTGTAGCAGTGTAGGTTTTTCAGTTAATGGAAGGATAGTTGAAATCCCCCAGGAGAATAGTGTTAGGTTCAATGGGGAAGGTCTCCAGTTTGTTTCGATATGCCTCATGGGTTGTGAACTTGTGAGTGACATGGAGGATGTATTGCAGTTGACTATGATGTGGTACAGATTTGTATTGACAATAAACAGGACACGGAGGAGCTGAAGGTCATTGTTTTGCATTAACAGTTTAGATGTGGTGCTGTCACTAGCATGTTTCAATAACAATGTTGGAATGCTATCACTACACTAAAACCATATTTCAGTAACTATGGAGATATATTTCAAAGGTCAGAAAGGTCTGTTATAGTCTTGACTTTGTTTGACTATGTTAGTAGTTGGAAAAGCAGGTAAGGCTGATAATCATCTCATCCCTGGCTGATGTACATTGGACCCCATTAGCATGATATCTATAACTAAGCTAATTATTAAAGTCATTTATCTTTGTTTGTATTGTGACATCAATCTTGGTGATGGTACGATGTGGTATAAGACATGTTTCATACTAACATCCAATGCATATTTAAAAAGCTCTGTCATGGCCCTTTTCATATGATCCAAGCAGGTGTGTCTCAAGTTGTTCATGCCCACTTGTACAATAATCAGGTCATAGTTATATCCTGGCACCTAAGAGACTGCTTACCATCACCTTGTCTTTGATCAGCCTTGTGAGTGGTGCATCTTTGTGTCTCTCTAAGGAGTCACCTATGACTAAGATGATGTCAGATGTGTTGGCTTGTCCCTGCTGCCATCTGGGTGACCTTCTTTTCTCTTCTACTGTTTGCTCTGTCTATACCTGATGTGTGCTTCTAAGTGTGACACTGAACATCTTGTACACCTAGCCTACACCCTGGAAGCCTTTGATGCTTGGGCAGGGATTTCTTGTGCATCTCAGTGCAAGATGGCTTATTTTCTGATGAAAGATAAGGTGAGCCTGCTTGTGTGAGGTGAGTATCAGTACTGACAACCTGATGAGCACAACTAATTAATCTGGATGAGAGGCTACCCCCTAAGAGTAATAGATTCTTGCACTTCTGACATATAAATTCATTTTGTGTAAAAAACAAATAGTTGTCAGTTAGCATGTAGCAGTTGTTACATTGCCTCAGGGTGCCTATTGCGAGCAGGTTGGCTACAGATGGCATGTAGGAGACTGTCACCTCATGGCTTGCAGTGTCTGGTATTTAAGGAGTACAAAAATGTATTTGCTATATTAATTGTTATTTACAACAGGAGATAATGTTAGTGAAGTAAGACAGTACAATAGAGATAGAAGTGTAAAAAGTGAAATAAAGGTAGAAATAAAGTAAGGTAGTACAGTTTACTCAGCAGTAGGTACATATGTGTTGTAATGTGGCTTGGCAGAACCAACTTAATTAACACAATTAAAGACTTACAGTTGAAGTCAAGCTTAAATTTTTACAATTTTGAGTCTGGCTCATCAGTGACCCTGCTAGGATAGGGCAAAGGGGGCAGCCACCCCAGACGCAAGGTGTTAGGGGTTGTGATCTGCAGATGCCAGTCAGTGGGCGGTGCAGTATTAGCATTACATTTCATACTGGCACTTCTGAATACTGGGAAGGAACTGAATTCAGATACTGCTTTTGAGGTCAGGACTGAAGCTCTTGCTTTAGACTTACTGTATGGTATCATAGGATCATATGAAGTTACTAGGCTGCTGGCCCTGAGGCCCTTACAAGACTAGCCAAGAATTTAGCTCATGTTCCAACAAGTCAGCAGCCTATGCCACTGTCCAGCAGGGACATAGGTGGAATCCCATGGGGTGAATTTTCTATTCCCCATCAGTTATCCAGGTTGCATTCAATTTGAGGCCATGTTTCTGACACCAGTCACTTGTTTGGGTGAGACCCTCTTGGAGCATGTCCACATCACTAGGGGAATTGATGACAGCGCCCAGCTTGCAGTCATCTGCAAACGTGGTCAGCCATAGCCCACTAGATTTGGCCTGCACTTCTGAGAAGTATATCCCAAAGAGCAGAGGCCCCAAGATCGATTCCTGGGGTACACTGCTTGCTATAGGTTTACTATTTGAGGTGGCTTCCCCTATTTTGACTATTTGGGTTCTATCAGCAACCAGTTTGCTACTCATCTGCTAACATATGGATTGATGCCTAGTGAAGAGAGTTTATCTATTATACCTGAGTGGGGAATAGTATCAAAGGCCTTGGCCTGGTCAAGATAGGCAGTGTGCACCATCTTCCTCCTCATCTATGGTCTTGGTGACTGTCTCAAAGAAGTCAACCAAATTTAACAGGCATGACCTTCCCTTGACAAAACCAGACTGTGTAAGATCAAGTGTCTGGAGGTTGCCAATGTCCGTGTTAATGAGGTCCATGATAATCCGCTGCATGGCCTTGCAGATCAGGCTAGTTAGGCTGATGGGTCTATAATTTCTTGGATTGGTGGACCTTTGTGCAAAGAGATGACAGTAGCTGTCCTCCACTTGGCTGGGACAAAGCTGGTACTCAGACTTTGGTTGAAATAGGGTGCCTATTGGTGCTGCAAGTTCCTGCCTGAGTTCATGTAGGATGCAGCTTGGGATGTTATTGGGTCCAATGGAGGCTGTATTTTCTGCCTTTGAGAGGGCAGTGATGACTTGCTCCCTAGAGATAAGGGGAGGGGGGCAGGTACTGGGGATGTCCTGTTTTACTGATGGGGGACAGAGCAGTGAAGTTTTCACTGAACCTGTCTGCCAGCAGGTCGGCTGTATCTACAGGATTTGTGCATGTGGTGTCCTTGACCACCAGTTCAGAGCAGAGCTGGGTGCTTCCCTTGAAATTGTGGACATATGTGAAGAAAGCCTTATGATTGTCTTTAGTAGATGTAGCCAGTTTGGACTCGAAGTTTGCTTTACTGGATTGCACTAGTGCTCTTATTTGTTTGTTCAGGCTAAGGAGAGATTGCTTCAAATTAGACACCTGTTCCTTCTTGGTCCTGGAGAGCAATTTTTTCCTTTTATTATAGAGTTTATTTGTTGTAGATGTCCATGAGACAGGTTTATTCTTCCTTGAGGAGGAGGATTTTGTCCTGTCTGGTATTCCTGATTCTATGCAGCTATATAAATGCTCATATAGTACTTTGGTGTAAGTTTGGACATATGTGCCAGTTCTTGTGGAGGGGGCTGTGAAGCTGTTTATACCTTCCCTCAGGAGATTGAAAATCAGCTTTGGAGAAGTTTTTTTGTTTGACCCTAGATGGGGGGGGGTCGGGGGGGAGATGGTGAATTTGAAAATGACTGCTTTGTGGAGGGATCTTACCAGGAATGATGACACTGTAGGGATACTGCAGTGGTTACTCATGTTGGTTAATATCAAGTCCAGGATATCTTCTCCTCTTGTGGGGGTGTCAACCAACTGATCCAAGGTATTTGCATTGATAAAATCAAGGAATCTCTGGGCATTTGTGTTTTGGCATGAGTATTTCTTCCAATCTATGGTTGGATAGTTAAAGTTGCCCAGGATCAGGGTAAAAGGTTGAATATTGATAGATTCAAAGAGGTCCAGATAGATGGAGTGGGCAACTTGAGTCAGAGTTGGAGGTCTGTAGCTGGCTATGATTTGAATAGGGGTCTTGTCAGTTGTTAACTGCACCTGGAGTATTTCCTATGCATCATACTGTTTGACCAGCCTAGAGGTGTGTATGCCTTTTATAGATATTGCAACTCCACCTCATTTTGTTTTGCTCCCTACAACTTGGGGTCTGAATGAATGATTGGATGAGTAACCTGGTATGGCTTGGGTACTCTCCGCAGCTTTGAACCCGTTTTCAGTGACTGCACAAATGTCAGCTTCCTCCAGGGTTAAGAATGTTTGCAATGAATGCAGTTTCATGTTTAGAGTCCTAGCGTTTAGCAGCATGACCTTTAATTTAAAGTTAGATGAAATTTTCATGTTGTAGCAAGCTGCTCGCTGCATAGCAAGTGGTTTTCTACAGTTTTTAAAAGTAGGAAGTGCTTTCTTTTTAGAAGAACCTTTATTTTTTTTATTATTCTTCGATTCCTACATCAGGGAGAATAAATCTCTTCACATTCTTGCTGCTCCTTAGGTTAGAGTCAAGGGTGCAATTTCTGGGAGGTGTACAGGGTGCTAGTTTAACCAGCTATAGCTCTGTGGCTCAGTGGTAACAACAAGGAAGATGCAACATAATGAGTATTGGCAGCAGTAATGAATTAACAATTAGACTGGGGCATTATCAATAGATGGTTTGAAAACAGTATAATGAGAAAACAATCTGGCACTGTTTCCACAACAGCAGAGGGTAGTATCACAATGTAGCATCGGCACTTGAATGGCAAGTAGAGCATAATGTTTTAATCACACTGATTCAGCAGCAACAGCAGCAGTTGTTTGAAAACAGTATTGTAGCACAAGAAAAAAAATGTAAACGTATCTTAGATGGAAAGTACGACCAAGAAAAACACAAAACCCTGTGGATTTAATAAATCTTCGTGTGTTCACACTCCATTGACTGCTTACTTGGGCTTTCCTCTTACTTCCAGGAGGTAGTATTGTAGCATAGTTTGTGAATACAATATGATGACTAACAAAAAAAAGACTGAAGTGCCACAACATCAAAGAGTTTTGGTTACAGAGCAATCAGCAGCAACAAATGTTTATACAAAATTCATAAAGACAGTAGCAACAACTTTCTAGATACTGATAGAACAAATATCAATTTGGCCTAGATGCCACAACAGCAGACAAATAAAGGTAATGGGACAGTTTACACTTTAAAGCAATGACTAGCAACTGGACAGCTTTTTAATATTGCGCTGACAAACTTAGGAAGTTGATGGAATATATAGGTTGCACATTAGCATGAACATCCTGAAAAGCAAGAAGTTTGAAACTTAAGTGTCAGTCATCAGTTTCTGACTGCACACTGCAATGACATGCCAATAATTTGCCAGGAAATAATGTTATGATGAAAAATCCGAAATTTGAGACAAAACTGGACATTCTGCACAGATCAGGACAGTTGAGAGGTATGGCAGAAAGCCACATATTTGTTAAGGAAAACATTTGGACATTTTGGGAATATCTGGACAGTTGAGAGGTATGAATGTGAAGTATCTGGTCCAAACACAGTACAGGACAGTGTACCTACAGTGCAGGGTATTGTGATATCCCATTCCTGGCATTTGTACTTAAGCTGTGATAATGATCTGTAACAGGACATGGGACTGCCGTGTAAAATGATCACCCACGGGAAGTGTGAGAATTGAATAGGGTCACACACAGAAGAATTGTAGGAATGAACACAGGGAAAGAGTACATGTGAAACTCCTGCATGAACAGCAGGGAAGGGCATGCCAATGCAAGATAGTTATAGCATCAACAACAAGCACATATCTATATGGTACAGAACAGACTGTACAGCAAAAATGTGTTGTCTATGACTGTCACACAAGGTGACATAACAATGGGGAGGATGTATGTGCGAGCTAAGCATCCTTACATGAATAATGTAGAGGACATCTACCAGGGATCTGACATACAACTGGGATAGGGTGCATAATGGGAAGCTGTGCAAACTGATATACCTGAATATGAGTGCACTCTCAGCAGAGGTCTCCAGCAAGGTGGCCACAGGTAAAGTATCATGGCAAACACTGCAAGAACCAACCACAATCACGGGCAATATCAGAATAATACCACCACTAATCTCATGCCTCTGATGTAACATATGTGATATGGAGTGATAACCGATGAGCCTGCACACACAGACTTGAGAACTATTATGATACATCCACACTCTATGAGGGTAACAATGCACACTGTCTTCTGCAGGAGGTGTTAGGATGGCCACTGCTATACCTGTATATGACAGTATGGTCAATATAGGCTAGTTGCCTTGTGTGCATGGCATACATCTATGGTGCAATCTACACTGTTACAAGTGACATACATGCCATTAACATTGTCAAAGACCTATGTATGCAGTGTGTGCATAAGCTGAACAGGTAGCACACATGCATCTGATGTAACAACTCTCTAAGGCAAAGAACACTTCATCAATGAGCCCAGACAATATCCCAGGATGCCATCTAAATAGCATGAAATGTGACCTATCAGGCCCTCTGGAATTGCTATTTAACTGTAGCCTCCAAGCATGCTTCGTGCCTCACAAATGAAGAACGCCAATAGTCATCCCTCTGCACAAATATGACCTATCTACAGACTCTGGAAACTACAGACCCATAAGTCTCACTAGTCTTATATGCAAAGCCATTGAAAATTATCATATCATAATTATCATAATGATCAATATTGATATAGCAAACCTCCAAACACTGGACCCAACCCAGTTTGGTTTCATCAAGGGCAGGACATGCCTATTTAACCTGATGGACTTCTTTGAGAAGGTCACCAAAGTGATAGATGAGGGCAAAATGGTTCACACTGCCTACCTTCACCTGGCCAAGGGATTTGACACAATACCCCACTTAGGCATTGTAGACAAACTCAAGAGGTTAGGTACAAACCCATATATATATATATATATATATATATATATATATATATATATATATATATATATATATATCACCCAGTGAATAGCCAACTGTCTCACAGACAGGACCCATGAAGTTAGAATTGAGGAGTTCACCTCTGCAATGAGGTCAGTCACAAGTGGAGTCCCTCAGGGATCTGCCCTTGGACCACTCCTTTTAGGCACTTACATTTCTGAGGCCAAGGGCAATGTCAGTGGTCTCTGGCTATATTTGCAGAAGATTGCAAATTAGGAACAGTCATTGAATCCCACACTGACACAAATGGTCTCCAGGAAGGGCTGACACAGCCAAACAACTGGTGCCAGGACCATGGACTAAAACTAAATGACAAGAAATTGATAATAGTCTGTGAAGTCCCTCCTCTGGGCCAGTACTCAAGGAGCCTCAATCCTCACCACTGACACCAGTGAGGAATGTTCACTTAGAGAGAAATAGACATGCACAGTATTTTCGGATGTAGCACTCTGCACTAAGCACAATTTCCCTTAAGAGCACACAGGGAGCACATTCCAATCCTGGGGCTGGAATCTCTCTCTCTCTCTCTCTCTCTCCAAGCCCCAAATAAGAATTCATATTGACCATTAAGGAGCTCTGTGTCCCTTTTTCCAAGTAGCTGACACACACACTCTTTGAAATTTGACTTTCACACACACACACACACACACACACACACACACACACACACACACACACACACACACACACACACACACACACACACACACACACACACACACACACACACACACACACACACCTGGGAAAAGCTGGCACAGGTTATCCACTCTATCACCTTTGCCCAGACTATAAGGTAGTTCCACTGCCACCAGCCAACTAATCTAAGGTCCTTACAAGGGTACCCAGTTATACTGAGTAAAATTAATACTAATACAAATGGCAGTATTTGACCAATGCAGTAAGACTTTCAGAAATGGCCACAGTGTCACCAAATAAATATAAGTACTCTCAAAAGTTAAAAATATTCTGTAAAAGACCATCCACAATGAAAAGTTTAAATATATTTAATAATAAATAATAAAAGAACATGAAAATACTGAATACTTATTTACAGTAAACACAAGAGTTTCAATCACAGGAAATATTAAAGATAACATAGATGGAAAGATTCACACAGATACAGAAAAACAATACTTAACTAATTTTACTATATTTTCCTAACTGAGATAAGAATTACTGTTTATAACTTACTTAATAGAGCAGGGAAAGGTAATGTGGGTGAGTGGTCTTTCTTGTCAGGTTTCACAAACAGACCACCCTGAGACTTCTGTCTCAGCTACTATTAAAATATAATTTCAGTGCTGGATTACAGAATGACATCACATCTGGTCACCTGACTCTGTGGTTCCCACACTACCCACTTTACTAGAAGGTGAACCAGGATCTTGCACATATAGTTCACAATACACACACATAGAGCTTTGTTATGATGTGCTACAGCATCTGGAAGCTGTAAAACCATTTCAACACTTCCATTCTTCCAGGATAGCAATTATTTCACCACTAAGGACAGTTCAGCATGATTCCTAGTCCTTTTTTTCACAGACATTGTGTCTCTGGCTGCAATCAGACCTGTGAGATGCAATCTTTATGGCTTATACCAAGTAATTTAATTTCAAACTATTTTTCCTAAGGTAAGCTGGGCTGAGCATAACCCCTTCCTTTACAGCATCCTCTGTTAACATATATAAATTTCAGGAGTTACCACAATTAAACCTGACTTACATGTATGCTTCTTTTCTGTCCAGCAGGACCCACTATTGATACATGTTTAACACAAGTAGCTTTACAAATACATTCTTACCACAAACAGCTGTACTAATCAGTTTGATATACATATGACATAAAATTCTTTGCAAAACTCCAGCTAGCTATGCTGGGATATGTTACACATGCAGTGCCCTACTCTCTCTGGCATAGCTGGCACTACCTCACATCATTACCATATCTGTTAAGAAATCATCCACCCCTGGTAACTATCATATTGACAATACACCCCTTAGAGTTTACCTAGTAGTTATGGACACACATAGACAGTAATCTAGCCTTAGACCATCACTTGTCTACAGTAGTGAGGAAATCATTGTATGTTGTGCAACTTATAAACAAAGGTATGGCATCTAGGTCCAAGGAGGTCATTGTTCCACTGTATTGTGCATTCCTCAGACTTAATCACTGAGTACAATGCCCCTTTGGTATGTACCTAACTATGCATATCTATCAATTGGAGCATCCACAGAAGTTCCTCACTAGAAGAATACAGGGCATAAGTAAAATGTCCTGTGCAGACTACCTCAAGGCCCTCTCCTTGTATTTGGGATGCATGCCTAGACTTAAAAAGTGACTTGTGGTCATTAGCCTGGTAAACATCTATGAACCTATTGTTGTTCTGCACCATCAGATAGTCATGTATATTCCCTCAGAACGAATACCTAGTTATGGCCAATGAGCTGGTGTGACAGTCCAGTGTGACAAAGGTGGTACACTTCAGTTATACATCACTGGAAGATGTGCAGGGAAGTACATGAAGAAGGGTGCATTGTACACAGTTATTGGTGTGATGACGTCTGGGAACCATAAAGTTATTATGGCCTCTAATGTGCTTGTCCTTCATGTACCCAGTACTTGTGTTGCATTCAAGGCAGTAGTCAACACTATGATCACATACTGGTGGATGTACCACTTACCCTCTTCTCCAGGACACAGGAAACATACCTATAGGTCTTATTATAGGGTGTGATGTCCATATTATACTTGGATGGTGTGTCTGTTTCCTGATTTAACAAATCCCTCTATGTATCTCATCAATGCAGGTGTTGTTATGGCTGTGGCAACAGTCTCTGGTATGTTTTGATACTGTTTGTATTATACTAATATCACAGCTGGAGTCAATGATTGTACACAAGCTGTAACCCTTCAGGCAGCTGTTTGGACACAGCATGTGTATGTCATCTGTGATATCCATCACTTACCTAATGGGTAGGAAAGGGCCAACCCTGATCAATAGACCTGATCATTGGACCTGAGATATATATCCCTATAATCTTCTTCTCAACAGATACTGCTGATGTCATCA
Source organism: Protopterus annectens (assembly GCF_019279795.1). Lineage (NCBI taxonomy): Eukaryota > Metazoa > Chordata > Ceratodontiformes > Protopteridae > Protopterus > Protopterus annectens. The sequence goes on along the minus strand of NC_056725.1, from coordinate 1,538,631,024 downwards.
GCTATATCACATTTTTGGATCTGCAGTACTCCCACCAGGGCAGGGACAGAGACTGGCCTGGGAGCCAGGTAGAAGTCACTTCATCCAATGCAAGTACACAGACTACAGAGCACAGTACATTATGCAAGCAGCATGGCACAAGTCTGATTTATACAAGAGTGCAGGTGAACTTATAGTAGATGTCATCAGCAGGCCATGTAGGAGACAAGAAGTTAGGAGGCCTGTGTGAAATGGATGCATAGCCATGAGCAAGTATCAAAATACTGGCAATCCATGTAATTGGACAAGTAACTGTAGGATACACACATCTGCTTTGCTATCTAGACACTCACACGCACACACACACACACACACACACACACACACACACACACACACACACACACACACACACACACACACACACACACACACCCAGATGACTGTGGTGAGAACAGAACCTCTACCTATCTAGGTACCTGGACTATAGAACACAGTACTTAACACAAGCACCACAGCTCAAGTCTGATTTGCACAGGAATGCAGGTGAATATATTGTAGATGACATCAAGAGGCCATATGGGAGACAAGACATTAGGAGTGCTGCATGAAATGGATGTGTAAGCATGAGCAAGTATCAAAATACTGACAATTCATGTAATTGAAGAAGTAACTGCAGGGTACACATATCTGCTTTGCTGTCTAGACAGGCACGCATACATCAAAGTAGAGATCAGCACAATGGTAAACCTTTGCTGTCACAGCAATATCAAACACAAAAAAATTCCAGTGTAAGGAAACACTTGATAGCAGCTTCAATACAACAAAACTTCTTTAATAAAACACAAAGCTTTCAGACATGTGTCCTCCCTCAGTGTGGACAAACAGAACAGAACACTTCCTTTTCCCTTTACAATGAAGCTTAATTGCATCATGTCACAGCCGGCAATCAAAATCTAGTTTTAGAGAAGATTTTGATTGCTGGCTGTGTCATGTGATGCAATTAAGCTTCCGAATGTTTTGTGTTTTATTAAAGAACTTTCGTTGTATTGAAGCCGCTATCAAGTGTTTCCTTACACTGGAATTACACACGCACACACACACACACACACACACCCACACACACACACACACACACACACGCACGCGCACACACACACACACATGCACACATGCACACGTGCACACACACACGCACACACGCACACACACACACACACACACACACACACACACACACACACACACACACACACACACACACACACACACACACACAGTCACCTGGAGTGAGAAGAGAAACCCTGCCTAGCTAAGTACATAGACTACAGAGCACAGTACGTTATACCAAGTGCTATGGCACAAGTCTGTTTTATACAAAAGTGCAGGTGAACTTAGAGTTGATGACATTAACAGGCCATGTGGTTGACAACAGGTTTTGAGGTCTGCATAGGCACATAGCTTCATATGAGACTACTAGCCTAATAACACTAGGGTCATTGTGCTATTCCACTGGTGAGTGGGCTAGTGGTGGAGGTGCAGTAAACAACTTTGAGAGTGTGTGTTCTGTCATTGAGCCAGTTGACTATCCATCTAGTACTATATGGCCTAATTCTCAGATGGGCGATCTTCACTATGAGACATGAATGGCAGATAGTGTCAAAGGCCTTGGATAATTCAACATAGGCAGTATGTCGTGTTATCCCTCATCCAGGTCTTTGGGGCCAGTATCCAAGATGTCAACAAAGGTCAGTAAGCAAGATCTACCCTTGATAAACCCAAAATAGGTAGGGTCAAGTGTGTTGAAGGTCACCTCTGTCCCTGTGGATATGGCCCATGCTGATTCCTGCATTATTCATGCAGATAAGGCTGTTTAGGTGTATGGGTCAGTAGCTGTAGTTCTGCATGTTACCAGATTGATGTGCATTTCATAGCACACAGCATATAATATTAAATTTTGTAGTGTGATTGATATATAAGTGGACAAAGTACTGAGACCCCAGGGTTGTAGTGTTTAGGAGGGTGTCAACACATAGATGTATTTTAAATATATGACAAACTGTTAGATAGGGCCCTCAGTTTGTAATGTTTCTACATGTACTTTCTTGTCATACAAAGGAAGTGGGCAGTAAACAGCAGTAACACAACATAATATATACATTTACGGTTTACATTCATTTACTCAAATTGCACTCTGTTGGATCCACTTTGCTCAAAGTCTGAAATACAACTGTGAAAATGCTGAATACCAATATGCCTATCTGACAAATTTCATCCCCTTCTCGACCCATGTTAATGCTTGTTCCTAGGTCCAGAGTAGTAGGGAGTTTCGAATTTGGGATTTATTTCAGGCATCCTGGAATTCGGCATTTCAAATTGGGATTTATTTCAGGCATTCTGGAATTCAGCATTTTGAATTTTATTTGAAGTGTTGTGATTATGAGATCATTCGACCAAGTGCAATTTGAGTAAATTAAAGTAAACTTATATTTCCATTGTGCGAGGAGCAGCGGCTTTGTGCAACTATTATCAAAGCATATGCACATACGAGATACACCTGTTTGTGCACAAACATGAGCCACATTACCAAAGTCTGTCAGTTAGTATTGAGTTTGTGGAATACATATGATACTTAACTGACTCTGTGGCAGCAGGTGTTAATGCAGTTAATGCAGTGATGCATTCCTTTTTGAAGCCAGATGTACTGGGCTTGAATACAACTGAATCTAATATTTTAAGTATTTTTGTATTACAGTTGTTGTGCATTGGTGTGCACCATTGAGCAATATTGCATTAAAGAATAGAAATGGGGAAGATAGGACAGTGGTGAAATGAGGATGCTAAAATCTGACAGTTGGTAATGAGTCTATGAAATACACCTAACTACTTAACTGACACTGAGGCAGCACGTGTTAATGCAGTGGTACATTCCTTTTTGGGACCAAATTGTATTGTGTTCCAATCCTTTTCTCTCTGGCTCTTTTTTATATTTTATTTATTTATTTATTTTCTAGTGTTTGTGCACTGCACTGCTCAGAAAAGCATGGGAAATGGGGAAAATGGATGGCAGGTTTGGCTGTGTTTATTTGGTTTGTGCAAAGTGCAGCAGTGTGCAAACTGGAGCTCAGGAACAGAAAGGACCCAGATAGCCAAAAATAGAAACTGGATGCATTCAATTAATACTATTGGCATCAAGCAAACCTGCTAAGCGATAAATAGGGAATGCCTTGCAACTAATCCTGTGGCAGCAAGTATAAGTGTAAGTGTACGGGTGAAGAACAGATGGTCCTGGGTTCTAGTACAGGGTATGCACACTTTATTTTACTGTTGTGACATTGCCGTTTATAGCAATGAACTGCAACACAGACAAATGCTTTCTTAATCTTAATGTGGCAACAGGTGTAAGTGTAGGCTGCCATACATTTGGTCCTGGGTTCAAATACAGCATATTCCATACACTTTTACTGTTGTTGAGACATCCTGTAAAGTCCTCTAAAGCTAATTATGAAACTAAGTGAAAATATTGCTACCACACCGCAAAGTCCACTCCCTGAATAAATGTAGTATAAACAGCCAAAAACAATAGCCGGGAGTGCGCTAAGGCAGGCAATAAGTTTTTTCATAAAGCTGCGTATGCCAGTGAGGATTAATGTCTCTAATGACTTGTATGTTAACTACTCTTCAGCTCAGTATTAAACCACTTTTCACCTCAAAGATACATATCCTCAAAATAGTTACACTTCGCCAGGTAAATTTTGGTTTGACTTACTTCACCATGTAAATTTCAGTTTCATAGGGATAAAGCAGGACTTAATCCACCAGAAGAATACACTTAAGTGTCTCGATCAGTCGCTATGACTTTATTAACATAAGTAGGAAGATAGGCTAGCGCTTTCACCCGTAGGCTTCTTCAGACCATTAACATTCAGTTAATACAGGTTCTTTTTATATACATATCTATTCACTTTAATTATGATGTTACATCCTGTGTCAATCAATTAATACCCTATATAAAATCTTTTATGATATAACGAGTGCTGTAAATACATATCTAGGATGTATTAAATCTATATAAGAAATTTTTCTCTAAGAGATCTTTGTATAAAAAGCATGTATACTAAAACACATATATGTAATATAGTACAAATAATTATATTTATATACATGACAATGCATAGCATTAAATAATTGTAATAATATTTTAGGAATATGAAAATGGTTTTATATATGTAATTTTTGTGTTACACAATCTAATTGTATTACTTGGAGAAATTTTTATTATATATATGCCTTTTAAAAGCAAGTTCTAGTGTTCCTTTAAGGAATGAAGTTAATTAAATAAGATAATGACATAGGGAATTGATATTAATTAAGTAATTAACTGCATAGAGAATAGTATTTAAACATGCTTCAGAAACAGTTGTTTGTATTCTGATGAAGTTCGTAGGAGCGAACGAAACCTAGGTAAATAAAGGAGTTATATCTTTTTGTGGTGGTGTACCTGGAACTTATTTACAGTTTTGAATATTAAGGGAAGTTCATAGCTTGCATTCTGCTGTTTTCATCTCCTCATTGGCGTTGCCTCCATCTCGCTTTCTTGTGACATATATGTAATATAATATAAAAAATAAAAAATATGAAAAAATATTTCATTTAATAAAAACATAGAAAACATATATTATGTTTTATATATATATATATATATATATATATATATATATATATATATACATATATATATATATATATATATATATAAAATCCTAAACTTCATTTCATCCATACTTAATTTATATTCCTATACATATATATAGTAAGCATTTCTAAAATATATATAAATACTTATAAGTAAGACTCTTCTAATATATATAGTTGGCATTTCTAAAATAGAATGTATATAGATACTTATACTTATAAATGAAACTCTTCTAAGAATATATAATTAAATATACATTATATAATACATTTCTAGAAAATTTTGTATATAAATGCACATAAATGTATATACTTATTAAAAATATTGAACTCATGCATTGTCAGCAGATTTATGCTATTCTGAGTCTAAATAAGAATTAATATATGCACATGAAATACATATACTAGAGCAAATATAATACAGATACTTTGAAATTTGTCATATTCATATAGATGGCATATCATTAAAGTAGTTCTAGGGTATGAGCAAGATTAAATCCTAGCCCAGTTAGATAGTATCATACACCTCCAAGATTAGTATGTGTCATGTTTTATGGATAACTATTCTTTATTTAAAATCAATGTCATAAAATACTCTTACAAAAATAGAAAATAGTAATTCTCTGTCTTATGCAAGAATAATTACCTGCATCAGCTATTAAATATGTGAGGATATTCATAGGTATAAACTCACATAGACATACATATACAAACTTATGATTTCCTATCTACTTTTGAATCCATATTATATAATATTCTTTTCTAGAAGGTACTCCAATGTGTCATAACTTCCTGGCCTTTAGTACTGGTTTAATGGGAACTCTGTCATTTATTCCGGGTAGCTGATCAGCCCTGAATCTGATTATCCATTTCATCTCGTTCTGTTCTGTTTTATTTGATATATCCCCACGTCTAATGGTAACATTATTAATTTGAAGGACCATGAACTTAAACTTATGATCTAATGATGTTTCTTGTACATGTTTAGAAAGTGCATTATTGCAAGATTTTATTCTTATGTTATATATATGTTCTCTCATTCAATCCTTCAATTGTCGATCTGTCTTGCCTACATAAAATGCACAACAGCTTGTACATGTAGCAAGATAGACCACATGGGCTGTGTTACATGTGGCTTGTACAGGAAATGTATAACATTGTTGTGTAACAGGATGTATAAACGTAGCTGTTTCATTAATTAATGAACAGTATCTACATTTATTACATGGTTTGGTTTTCCCTATCTTATGATGTTGATTTTCATTTCCTACCCTATTTGAGCCACATAACATCCGATATAAATTCAATTTGTTCTTATATAGAAATTTAGGATAACTACCAACTATGTCTAGTATACTAGAATCTGTAGTTAGTATATCCCAATACTTACTATATACATCTTTTATACTCCTAACATCTTGTGTATGGTATATAGAGACCTTCACTCCTTGCGTCATGTGATTCACAACAATTTCAGTATCCATTTCTCTATTATTCCTGCTATCCGCAAAATATGGATGTGCTACATTTTCTCTCATATTATCTATATTTTGTAAACCTGCATCTATTTCTTCTATTTGATATGAACTATCCAAAAATTTTTGTTTCAACTCATCTATTTCACTTTTGTATCCGATGTCAGTTGAATTGAGCCTTGAGGCCCTTATTACTTGGCCTCTAACTATATTTTTAAAAGTAAATCCCGGGTGCATACTAGTTCTATGCAATAACGAGTTCCTATAACAGCTCTTCCTGTACACTCCAGTATTAAAAAGGCCATTGGATAGCCTCTCTACATACACATCTAGGTATGGTATTACTTCTCTAGATGCTTCCATCGTAAACTTTAGGTATTCTGTAGTCAAGTTTACCTTCTCTAGAAAATCATAATGTTACATCTGTTCAGTTTTCCAAATAAGGAAGAGGTCATCTACAAACCGTGTGTAGAATTGGACTTTGTCTTTAAAGTCTATCATCTCAAAGAAGCTTTTCTCTTCCCAATCAGCCATTACCAGATTGGCGTAGCTGTTGGCACAGGAAGTGCCCATAGCTACGCCATCTTTTTGTATGTATACCTGGCCATGAAATACAAAAATATTATTATGCAAGACTACTTCCATCAAATCACATATCACTTCAATATGAGCATGTGTATAAGTTTTGTCCCTACTCAAACATCTACGAATACATTCTAGACCCTCTTTATTAGGTATCACAGTAAACAGGGACTGAACATCTAGCGTAACCAGCCAATTACTTTCTTTTTCATTGATTTTTGAGGTCTCATAATATAACATCATTAAGAACTGTTTCGTGTCCCTCAAAATATGGATATATTTGTCCACTACTGGTCTCAAGATAGATTCTAAATATAGGAAAATGGGTTCTGTCACCCATCCTCTGCCTGCCACTATAGGTCGCATTGGTGGATTTGTAGAGTGTTTGTGAATTTTAGGGACTCCTTGTATACAAGGTATAGTAGGATTATCGACCAGAAAATATCTCAATAACTATTCTTTTATTTTACCCTGTTTATGTAATTCATTTAGTGTCGTCTTTACACGTACTATAATTTTATCTACTTCATTTGAGTCAATTTTCCTATAAAACTGCTCATTATTCAACATGTCTTTCATACTTGTAATATATTGCTTCATGTCCATTACAACCGTTGGTCCACCCTTATCAGCCGGTCTAATCATTATGTTTGGGTCATTCCTCAAGGTTCAAAGTGCTTCTCTTTGCTTGGGATTTAAGTTTCCATACCACTTTTTTCTCTTATTCCTTTTCTCATGTTCATATAATTCCTTTTCTACTAATTTGGAAAACGCATCAATCAATGGATGCTGAATGGGAATATATGTGCTGGGTTTTCTAAATGGATGCCTTTCTAGTGTGTTCCTCCCAAAATCTAGTTTTAGTTGTAAATTACGTGTGAACATTTTTAAGTCTACTATAGTCTCTGTAATGTCACTCTTACTAGATGGGATAAATGTTAATCCTTTCTCCAAGATATAACATTCCTCACTTGATAACTGTCTGCTTGATATGTTCCATATTAAAGATTTGTGGTCCCTTGCCACATCTTCTTCAATGTTGGGCCTACATATTGTATGTCTGCTGGTCTCTTTTTCTGTCGCCCCCTGCTCGTGGATCGATCTCCCTCCCTCCTCTCCAATGATCCACAATAGGGAAAGGGGCACACTTTGTTTTACTGTTGTGACATTGCAGTTTATAGCAATGAACTGCAACACAGACAAATGCTTTCTTAATCTTATTGTGGCAACAGGTGTAAGTGTAGGCTGCCATACATTTGGTTGTGGTTTTAAATACAGCATATTCCATACATTTTTACTGTTGTTGAGACATCTTGTAAAGTCCTCTAAAGCTAATTATGAAACTAAATTAGCATCCATAGCTAAAGATGATCACAATGCATTCTTTAGCTATCTCTGTAATGTAAGAGGGAAGGCCCAGCCTTGCACAGAATTCATAGTGGACTGTGCCAGTCATACTGAACCTGAGGACACCACCAACCTGTTAGCAGAAAGGTTTAGCACGAATTTAACACCCCTGTCTCCAGTAATCATACCCCAAAGCATACCTGTCACCAGTTGTCTACCTATTATCTCCAAAGAACAGGTCATAACCACACTTGCTAAGGCCAAAAACACAGCCTCTATGGAACCAGATAACATCCCAGGCTGCTTACTAAATGATGTAAAGCAAGAGGAAGCAGAACCACTGGATACTCTCTTCAATCACAATTTAAGTACTACCTTTGTGCTGGCAGAGTGGAAAACAGTAACCTTAATCCTCTTGCACAGAGGGGGTTCCTCAACCAACCTGGGGAACTATACACCTGTAAGCCTGACCAACATTGTCTGTAAGACCATGGACAGAATCATCTTGAACCTTATCAACAAGGACATTGGTGACCTTCAAACTCTGACAAGACCCAGTTTGGCTTCGTTAAGGGCAGATCATGCCTGTTAAATGTAGTGAAAATCTTCAAGAGTGTCACCAAATCCCTGGATGAAGGCAAATCAGTACATAGTGCCTATCTCAACTTGGCCAAGGACTTTGTCACAATCCCCCACTCAGGCATCCATGAGAAACTCACCCAGCTGGGGAGTAACCCATATGTCATTAGATGGGTAGACAACTGGCTCACCACTTGGGGACTCCATCTCTACTAGCAGACCTGTTACTAGTGGTTTTCCACAAGGGTCTGTGATGGGCCTCCTACTGTTTGAAATCTACTTCTCAGAAATTCAGGTGATAACAGATGGCCTGTGGTTCACCATGACTGCAAACTATGTGCAATTATTGAATCCCCAAATGATGTCAACATACTACAAAATGGGCTTACATACATAAATGATTGTTGCCAAAGCAACAGGTTTAAACTTAACCCAAAACACACGCACTTTTATCCCTTTTGGCAAAGGAAAGGTACCTGCAAATTACACTATTAATAATACCCCCCCAAGTTCCAACACAATGGTGAGAGATTTGGGAATGTAGGTTAACAGCAGCATCAGCTTTGATCATCATGTGTGCACAATGGTAAATAAGGTCTTTTATATTGCACACCTCATAACTAAGGGCATAGCATCCATGACTAAGGATGCTATCAATTCACTGTACTTGCCCCTCATCAGACTAATAATAGAGTACAATGCTCTCTTTTGCATGTACCTCACCAGACACCTGCAGCAGCTGGACAGACCTAAGAGGTTTCTCATCCATCAAGAAAATCCAGGGACTTCAACACATGACTTACATAGACAGACTGAAGGTCCTGTCACTGTACTCTGCAATGTATAGACTGATGAGAGGTGACTTGCACCTACAGAGCACTCTTGAACCCTACCTTAAAAGAAATGTTGCACCTCTTCAAATAAAATGGGACAAGACTCACTTGCTGTAGGGACCTTAGCCTAGCCTGTGACATCAAAAGGACATACTGGAAAGACAGATATCTTTTTCAGAGATTGTGACTGTTATGGAACAACCTCTCAATTCACTTGACACTGAGCTACTCAATAACCCTATTTAAGTGTAACTTGGACAATTGGATGGGGAATTGTAAAAGCAGCCCAGTGGTTTTACCTATGTCACTCTTAGACAGGCGCAACCAGTGCTGATCATGGATTCAAAAATATGGACTATATATCTTGATCTATAAGGGAACAATGGTAAAACTTTGCTAGGCTTGAAAAGGCCCTATAGCCATTAGCCTAGTAACCTTTTATGAACCTATGAACCTAGGGCCATTATGGTAGTAGCCTCTTATGAACCTATGAAGCTATGAACCTATGCAGGCTTGCCAACATCTTGTTTCACACATGTCCTGCTGATGTCATGTACTATAAGTTCAGCTGCAGTCTAGTAGAGTCAGACTTGTGCCATGGCACTTGTCTTAAGTAGTATGTTCTGTAGTCTGTGTATTTAGATAGGTAGGGTTTCTATTCTCACTGCAGTCAACTGTGTGTGTGTGTGTGTGTGTGTGCGTGTGTGTGTGTGTGTGTGTGTGTGTGTGTGTGTGTGTGTGTGTGTGTGTGTGTATGCTCTTGCTTGACATTAAAGACACCCTTTTACTGCAACATGTGAGACACTACTATTATATTCTCAACAGACACTGCTGATGTAATCAGCTATATCAGAGTTTTGGATATGCAATCATCCCACCAAGGCATGGTCAGACACTGGCCGGGAGGCCAGGCAAACATCACCTCATCCTATACCAGATAGATTACAGTGACATGGCTTTTAATCTATTCACATACATCCTGGCATGGTTTATAGGCCCTGTGTTATCTTGCTGAGAAAGCCCTGTGGGCTCTCCAGATGCTCCATTTGTCTGTTGAAGTACATGCAAAAGGGAGCATTGTACTGTATTACTAGTCTGATGAGGTTTGGGTGGCCATGGTGGTGCAGCGGTTAGTGTTGCTGCCTCACAACAAGAGGTTCTCCGGTTCAATTCTCAGCTGGGTTTGCCTTCTGTGTGGAGTCTGCATGTCCTCCCTGTGGTTGCGTGGGTTTCCTCAGGATGCTCTGGTTTCCTCCCACATCCCAAAGACATGCTGAAGGTGTCCTGGACACTCTAAATTGGCCCTAGGTGTGAGTGTGTGCATGTGTGTGCCTTCTGTGGAAGGTTGGGCGTTGGACTGGCAACTTGACACCATAAAACTCCACTGCCAATTATGAGTGGACAGGTGCTCTGCTGTGGCGACCCCTAACTGGGAAAAGCCAGAAGAAGAAGACTAGTCTGATGAGGTTTGAGTACAGTGCTGTCATACAGTCCTAAGCTGAATATGATGGTGTGACTTATGATATGCACCATACGTTTGTCCTGGAAAATCATTGCATAGAGAAGTTAGAAAGTAATGATACATATTGCAGTTTCTGACTTCATAATCCATACAAGAGCATTCACTATAAAGTTGTGAAATTTTGATGCTAGCAACTGTCTAACTTTCCAAGGTCAACATAAGTAAAAGTTACAATGAACAGTTCAACAACACAAATGCAGATATGCTAAGCACTAAGTTAGCTATGCATCCTGATCATCTGACACAGCTTTTGCATCCCTGAATCCAAAAGATAGAAAACAGGGATATGGCACAGTTATCATCACTTGCACAGGGTGTTGTTTGAGGGGAGCAGGAAGCCTAGGCTGACACAACAGTTGAGTGATTGTGTGTGAGTAAGAGGGAGAAGAAGGAAGACATTGGGATAAAACAACAAATGGCCAGTGAGACAAAATGAGCAATTGCTGGCCTTGTAGCTCAGAGGTTAGAGCACTGGTCTAGTAAACCAGTGGATATGAGGACCAGTGCTCATGAGTTCAAATCTCATCAAGGCCTGTACCTCACCTGGGATGGTGTAGCAGTTAGTGTTGTTGCCTCACAGCAAGAGGTTCTTCAGTTTGATCCTTAGCTGGGGTGCCTTCTGTGTGCAGTCTGCATGCCCTCCCTGCATTCATGTGGGTTCTCTCTAGGTTTTATCCCATGTTGCAAAGACATGTGTCTGGAGTGTTTCTCTCCAGGCCTCTTGAAACAAGGCTCTGTTCTAGTTGGACTTTCCTGGTAAACAAATGTTAAATAAATAAACTGTTGTATAGGGTCCTCCAGATGAAGCTCTGTGTTAACTTTATGTCTTGGTTTGTCAGACAGGTGTAAGCCATGCATGGTAGAAGTGGCTCATCCCCAACCTGGAGAACTGTTTCTACCAGGGGTTGCACTGGCATATCTATGCCCATGGTTAGATGCAGTGCTGCTACCTGAACACAATTGATGTCTGCTGGATGAGCTCCCTTCATGGGGATGCCTAGGAACACACCCCCATCTTGCCACATCTGGGTGTGGACACCACACTCACTGACAGAGCTGTGAAAGTACTGCCAGTATAGGAGCATGACTGGGCATGGTCTCATTGGCTGACTGCAGATAATGTGGCTGACCTATGCCCATAAAGATGCTGTTCCCCTCCCAGCAGACTTTCCATCACAGACACTGCTCATTCCATGAAAGACACCCCTTGTTCCAATGTGTCATTCATCTGATCCAGTGAATCGGCTACTCAACCAAGTAGTGAGGGGACAACAGACCCCCTCTGAGCATTGCTATCAATCCTTCTGTGTGACACCTCACCCACACTTTGGGTATGGCCAGACTGAACACTGAAGCTGCAGTAGCCACACTTCTCTGATCAATGTCTTTGCCCTCCACCTGTCCAATATCTGTGGGCTCAGTGGACTGGGTAGGTGTAGGCCTACTGGCTGTGTCTGATGGAAATGCTGGGGATGGCTGTATGTCAACCTTTGTGTCAGATTCAACCTCTGCACCTCTGCTGACTATGCTTCAGTTTGGCCACCATCATCAGAGTCTGCACCACTAAAGTGCAATATATGATAAGAAAATAACTTTCACTATTACAGACAGTACAACAATACACAGCAATACACACCACAAGCCTGAGATAAAAATCGCACACTACAATATTTCTTTAAATTGATCAGCAGTACTGATATAAAAATATTTCACTTAAAATCTGCAGGAGATGTACTGTGCTGTAGTCCAGATGGTCCTGGAAGAAGTTAAGCAAGAGATAAGGGCAACATCATCACAATTGACAGTAACACAGGGGGGTAATACATTTACCCCTTTATATCTGCCTTAACTCTACTTTCAACAATAATGTGGCTGACAACTCCAGCCTAAGCTCATAATGGTAGCAGTCATCAGTCCCCCCCAAAAAAAGATCTGACACAGAATTAGCTTATTCATTTTAATTGTTTTACTATACAACAGTATTCAACTGTTCAGATAACAAAGTCTACCTGGAAGTTCTTCCTGGAATGTGATTGCTGTCTTGGAAGGTGTTGCACATACACCCAAGACATGCTGTACTGCAATCTCCTGGGAGCTGTCTGGATCTCTAGTATTTGCCATGAACTCTTCACCGGGGGTTAGCGGTTGTTCCCTAGCAGGCCCTCCCCGGTAACCATTTGGTCACTACCTACTACAGTTGCTCACCTCCATGCAGATGTTATCGTATCAGTGGCCCTACAGTGCAACTGTTCATATGTTCTACCATTGTCATTCATGGCACTGAGGTCTTGAACAATCTGCTGCCATATTCTCATCCTCTGTGCAATATCTCACCATCACTTTTCCAGGAGAAAAGTATCATGTTGCCAAAACCCATTGATAATTACTTGATTTTCACCACCAGTGAAGGGGGTCTCTGTGGATTAACACTACTGAGTGACATATTTGTAGGTGTCCTAAAAGACAACAGCATTATAATACATAGAAGTATCACATAACTACAAAACAACGGTTTCCTGATAAAATAGAAAAGGCAGCCATTCAGTACTACCCACTGGAGAAACATAAAACTGTCTAGAGATGTGAAATACTAACAAAAGGCAGGATGCAAAACAAGGAGAGTAACAAGAACAACACATCCTTGTTTGTGCCATAACAGTAACTCACCTTTGCCCACCCAAAAGAACAGCTCATTCTTGTATACACCTTAACAGTAACTCATTTTTGCTCCCCCCAAAAGAAGAGGCAAATGACCCATTTTGCTAAAAAACATCTTTGAAATGATAAAAGTGCTATTAAAGGACCTGTCCCTGAAACATTTGTACATATTTATCACACAGCATTCCATTTTCAAGTATTGTCAATCATGTGTACCTCTGAAATGGCTTGACAAACATTCCCATGCCATCAATACACTTCTAACTAATGCATACAGACAAAAGTGTAAAAGCCTTTGCTTCACAGTATTCTTAAATGCATTCCAGCATATGCAGTATGTAGGTGACAAAATGGGAGCATACCTGCTGAAGTTCAGAACTCCTCTGTACAGAAATATCCTGAATACAAATTGTTTTTGCAGTTTTCCAAACATATACAACCCTCCTCACTATAATTTTGGCTAGCTGCACCTTTACCTTTTTATAATGGTGTAGATTATTAATGGATTGCATTTGTCTTTGTCTGTGTTTAATAAATGCTAATTACAGGATAAGCAGCTGAACTGCATGCTAATCAACCGATACAACAAAGTGGAGCTATGCAACAAGCTATAAAGCATCCATGTACACTCCATCCTGATTTTTCCTGCAGATGTCAAATCTTTTGGAGTACAGACACAAAAAGTCTACAAAGACAGAATATTAGGGGCTGCTGCTGCTTTGATCTATTTGTATGTTCTGGATGCTGAAGCCAATGCTGCTGGCAATAAGCCTAGGCTGAGAAGGAGAAGAGTCTACGGGTCATGTTTAGCTTATCACAACCTACATGATGTGGGAATTGTAGAGGGTACAGGGTGGGCAAGGACACACTACAGGAACTCTGTAACCTCTGCCATTCTCAACTCACAGCCAGAGCCAAACGAGGGGAACCCATCACAGTAGAAACTAAGGTATATGTAACCCTTAAATTATTAGCTACAGATACCTTCCATAGACCAAACTGAAGACCACAGATGAATGTGATGTTTTATACTCCTTGAAGGCGGTTGTAGAAGTGCTAGAGGTGCAATAAACTGGTGTTTTGAGTGGATTCTTTGTCTGTGGTCTTCAGTTTTATCTTTTCTTTTTGGTTCATGCAGCACCTTCCAGAGACCAACAGGGGACATGCTGGGGGTGTCACAGTCATCAGCATCCAGGATCTTCCACCAATTCCTGGATGCTATGCTCCAACATGCCAGTGAGCACATATATTTTCCTCATAGCTCTGAGGAGAAGGCCATAAATATGCAACAGTTCTACTGGGTAGCACACTATCCAGAAGTACTGGGTACCATAGATTGCACTCATGTAGAAATTACGACACCATCTGGGAAAAAGTGTAGGGTCTACATTAACGAAAAGGGCTACTACTCTATCAACTGCCAAGTCATGTGTGCTGGCAACCCTGGCAGTTACAACTCACATATCTGGCACACCTCCCAACTGTACCTGACATTTGCTAGGTGGGATATCCCATAGGGTCATTTACTGGGGGATGCAGGATATGCACTGGAACCATGGCTAATGACACCCATCAGAAATGCAAACACATCCATGGAAGAACACCATAATGAGGCACACACTCACACCAGAAATGCCATAGAGCATGTGCTTGGGCTGCAAAGTCATGGTTTCAGTGGCTAGATTCATCTGGAGTAGCCCAGCCATACAATCCATGGACATGTACAGAAATCTTCACATATGTGCCATGCTACACAACATAATCCTGAGGAAACAGCTGCAGCAGAATAATCAAGGGGAAGGGTACACATCCCACCACCAGTACCATGCTCATGACAGTCATAGGCAGATGAGGAGTCAGAGGGGGGAACCACCAGATGCTGTGGGTGCAGGCAGACATAGGTATGCTCAGTATACCCTTCCATTGGTTAAGAGACAACTCACAGCACACTCACTCACCACCTAGTGGCCTAAAACCTTCTTCCTTTTCACATTCAGATATTACCAGTGATGGTAGACAACTCAGACAACCTTTACCTCCCCATGTATTGGTCACATACTGTTTACATCAGGCAGAGTCAGTCCTGAAGTAACACTGTGGAAACTACTGCATTTACAAGGTAAGTCCTGAACCAGGAGTGTATTGTTTAATAATATGACATATCCTTGTATTTCATCACTTGATACTGTAAGCAAATAAAAGGTGGGATATTTGTATAGATATTTCCTTAACATATGACAGCAGAGACTTATCTGAATTATATGTGTCCATTAGTAAGTAGTAGGCCTCAGGCATCAAAGATTCACAAGTCATACCTCTCAAAAGTACTGATGATCACTGCATGCCTTCAGTTTAGCACCATATGTTTGTACTGGAAAATCATTAATGAGAGAAGTTAGAAAGTAATGATACACACTGCAGTTTCTGACCTCACAACCCTCACAAGATCAGACAACAGGCAGGATGCAAAACAAGGAAAGTAACAAGAGCAACATATCCTTGTTTGTGCCATAGCAGTAACTTACCTTTGCTCCTCCTCCCAAAAGAACCATCCATTCTTGTTTGGGCCATAACAGTAATTCACCTTTGCTCACCCCAATAGACCAATCCATGCTTGTTTGTGCCATAACAGTAACTCAACTTTGGTCCCCACAAAAGAAAAGTGTACCCTTGTTATGTGCAATAAAAGTTACTCACCTTTGCTCCCCCACAAAAGAGCATTTTAGGCTTGTTTGTGCCATCCAACCTTCCCTTCAGTTGTTGGCAACTGCATATCATATAATTTCCAGTTAATATCCTCACACATTGTAAGGCAATGATATAGAATGGCTGACACACTGCATGTGTCAGAGTACTGGTCAGATAACTGATGAATGGCCAAGAAACACAGAAATGTAAGACAGAGCTGTATATTTTCAAGCAATAATCATAACAGGTTGCATGATCACTAAGTTAACTACGTCCAAATATAATAACTTTAATATATCTACAAATAACAGTTCATGGCTTGATGTCAGTGTACATTCTGTTGCAGTTGGTTGTGTGAAGAATGACCAATTCTTTGCTGCAAAGCTGTTTATCTGACAAAGAGGGATAAGGCACCCATCCTGTTTTCTGAAGGTGCATTGGAGTGAGAGTTGAAATCCAGACCTATGTAGAAATATCTTATGTGCACTAACATTTTCTACTGTGTATGTCATAAATTTCTCCCTTTTTACTGGATAAGTAGACCACCCAGAAAGTAGTCAGCCAAAAGCAGAAATCAGATACATTCAATCAATGCTATTGCCTGTGGAAGCAGGTATAAGTGGAATGCTGGAATACAGAGCATTCTGGGTTCTAGTACAGCAAGCACAACCTTTGTTTTACTAATTGTAACATTGCAGTTTATAGCAATGAACTGAAACATGAACAACTGCTATTTCAACTCTCTTGTGGCAACAGATGTTAGGGTAGGACTGCTATGGACATGGTCCTGGGTTTAAATACAGTATATTTTATGCACTTTTACTGTTGTCCCACTTCCCATTATAGTCACTCTCACTTATATCACTTGACGTAGTGTACATGATTTTAATTATATGTATGAGAACTGAGACACTAATATTGTGTCAGTTATTTATTTCTTTATTTATATATGTATTATTACATTTATTATCAAATGTATGACTGTAGGTACACTGTGTACTATATTCCTGTGAGAATATTTCTGCTGTCTGGACTGCTTTGACCTTCACATGTGTCAAATGCACATGCACAACTGTCTGTACATCAAATAACCTTGAAATTGCTTGCCACTGTTGTGCACCACTTACCATCATGTGCCATGTTTGCATGATGGTAAGCAGTGTGGAACAATTTCAAACAGTGTGCACACTCCCAGTAAATGTGATAACTGGAATTGGTGGGAAACCATCATTGTCCATTGCTCTTGATACATGATATTCTAACTCAACCATTGTGTATGTTCTGTAGTATGTTTTAAAACAATGTATGTACTGTGTTTTTAAGACAGACTGGGTTGAAGCTGATTGATTCTTTGAGAACATGTGTTTTTTATTTTATTATATAAGTAGAAAAAGTTGAATTTTATTCATTCTGAAGAAGTCATTTACACAATTGATGAAAGCTCTAAAGTGTGTTTTAATAAAGAGGATCCATTGTCTTGCCACTTGTCTTTTGGTTTGTTTTTCTACTTTTCCTGGTTAGGAGTGTGTTCTTGTTGTTGATTTTAAAAGGTGAACTACAGAGAGTACTTGTAAGGTTTAAAAGCTGAATATAGGCAAGACTGGTATTCATAATGGTATTCTGTTCTGTTCTGTTTTTTTCCATAGCTGCCATGGACAGGAAGTGCAATGTTAGGATCCATGGTGTAAGATTGGTGTGGATGAGGGAGGCATATGGTATGTATGCAGCAGAAGAGTAGTGTTGTAGCATTAAAGGTTAAATATAGCTTGTTTGGTATTTTATACAGTTGTATCAAATTGAACATGCATATCTCAACTGTAAAAGCAAGTATGCATGCATTAGTCTGTATCACAAACCAGGAGTACAATATTAGACTTTAGTCAGAGGTGGTGGGTTCAAATACCACACTTCCCAACTATATAACACTGCTAATTCTTAAATTATGTGTAACTTAAAGGTTAAATGTAAAAGCACTATACCAGTGGCACACATTCCCTGCTGTAAACTGTAATCTGTATAGTTGGAACACACAAATATGCAATATATGCACATGCAAAGGCGTACGTGCTGCAATCTGTAGTATAGTGTGCATCTGTTAGGAGATGCTAGTCTTAAAAGTAATAGTTATCTGTTAAGAGGTGGTAATCTTAAGAGTAAAGGTTAAGATAATAGAGTCAAATAGTTGTATTAATGCATTGTATGCTACATATGAAAGCAACAATCTTATCTCTTTTTTCCTTTCACCCCCAACCCTTATCTCTCTTTTTTTGTGTCCATGCCATCCATGGTTACCACATCATGAAATGCTCCACAGCACAGTGGGATAAGAATGCCCAACAGGATTCCGCCTGCCACCACTCCAGCAGCCCTGGCACCATTGCTCAGCACATCTGGGAGCCAACCTGTCAGTATCGCTTCTACTGCTCCTGCACTACCTGCTCCCCAGGTAGTCCTGCCCCAGAGGATAGTCCAGTGGTTCCCTCCAGGAGCAGATACAGAGGTGGTGAGTTTATCACCCATGCTGAACTGCCAAGGATGGTGCATAGGGTTATGTGCAGCAGTGGTGGTACATGCCTCTGCTGGATGGAGGGGCTGTTCTCCCTCAGCTTATGCAGGACCAAGAGGAGGAGAAGGAGATGTTGTGCACTCCAATCAGTGGCAGAGTGAGGTGACAGTGATGACAGTCCTGTGGGTGAGGACTCAATTCTTACTGCCAGCCAGCATGAAAACCATGGGTCCTGGATGTCCCCACCCTAACCCCATCCATGATGTCCACCAACATCTTGTGTCCATCATCTTCCCTGTGGCTTGTTTGTCTTGTCTGCAATTACTTCCTCACCTATCCAACTTATCAGACCCAGACATAGCTATGTCCATTCCCCAATATTCCTCTTTTTCTCTTTTTCAAAAAAAGAAAAAAAATGGGCACCTGTCCCACAAAACAAAATTGTCCCATACATTGCTCTCCATTTCACACACATGTCTTTGTGACATACTTTATTTCATCTATTTGGCTATACAACATGATTGTGTTGTGGTCACTCCTCTCTCTGGAGGTGACAGTCCAAATTCAGCTAATATTCTGCATATATTATCAGCTTTTACTGTTGAAGAAATTGATAACTATGGTTCTTTCCTCCCTCCCTCATGCACATTCTTGTTTTGCTTTCCATTTGTTGTTACCCCTGCTTGCTCCCCTTTTCACCACTGTCCTATATTCCCCATTTCTTTTCTTTAATGCATTACTGTGTGGTGGTATGCATCATGCATCAACTTGCAGCAACAGTAATATGAAAGTACTTAAAGTGTTAGATTCAGTTGTATTCAAACCCAGTATCATCTCACCCTGAAAATGAATGTATTGCTGCATTAACTGCATTAACATGTGCTGCCACAGAGTCAGTTAAGTAGTTAGGTGTATTCCAGAGAATCAGTACTAACTGACAGACTTTACCAATGCTGCCACCGGAATAGTTACATGACATTCCCTTATGTACTAGTCATTCTTAAGGTCTCCCTTTTACCTGTCTTGCAACACTGCACAAACAAGATAAGCACAGCCAAAGCTTCCATTCATTCCTCCATTGCTCATGATTGTGCTAAGCACTGCATCACACAAACAATGGCCAAAAAATAATAAAATAATAAAAAAACTGACAGAGAAAACACAATTTGCACACAAATGGAGAAGAGGTTGGATGTTAATGAAACAGAACCTGTGACTTTTGTGCTGCTTACTTGCATTTCCAACCTTGAAAGACATACATGTAACACTTTGTAAGTCTAACCTGACACATGCACCTGATGTAAGCATTCACAGTTGCATCCATACACTGAGGGAGTGCCTGTATGATATTTGCATCAACTACATGGAGCCAAGGATTTGGGATTCAGCAGTTCTAATGAGTTTAGACCTCATTTGCATCTTCACCATGCTGATAGCCTTGAATCTACACCAAACGGTAAACATGTAGCTAGGGAAACTGAAGGGGAGCTGAATTGTTTATGTGTTGAATGCAGAAGAGAGGATATTACTTTGGGATACATCTACACAGAGGAGTACTGATTCTTAGATTATATGCCTCCATTTCATTAGCTACATATTGCATATACTGACATGTAACTATGAATAGTCTGTTTAATGTTGTTTATATTTATTTTGATTAGCACACACTTTTACACTTTTATCTGTCTGCATTACTTACAAGTGTCGTGTTCCTTTGGGGGAGGGGAAGCAAAGCTGCATTTGTGTTATTGCACAAAAAGGATTATATTGCTGTTGTTGCTCTTCTTTTGTTGCATTCAACTTGTATCTAATGCTGTCACATGTTAAGGTAATTTCTGAAAATCTCACAGGTTTCACTTTTTATGCTGTCTGTGTAGACTCCTTTCCGTGGCTGTATTCCAAAACTTTTGGAATTCATAAGGAACACCAGCATGGAGTCTATATAGCCACTTTATAGTTTGTTGAATAGCTCCAATGTGTCACCTTGGTTGATTAGCATGCAATTCGGCTGCTTATGCAGTAATTAGCATGCCACAGTGTTTACCTGTATTTGCACGGGAGGTGCACACCGCTACATGGTGCTTACTGAATTTAAAAGTTTCTTTGCCCATTTGTGCATCGCGCTGTGACATGCACATAGTGGGAAAACACCTTGTTGGCTTTATTGAATATCACTGTATATTTTTAACTCATCCAAGTAAAAAAAAAACAAAAGACAAAATAGACCGTCAAATGAATAGGAATAAACATTGATGTCTGGCATGCATTCCTTTGTGGTTATGAATAAAAGTAACAACACACATACAGAAGCATTTAAATACTGACACTTAACTGAATACAGTGGAACCTCATTTATCCAAATATCCTGTGCAACATCAACATTTGCTTGTATATACAGTCTGTCAGGGCTGGGCACTAGAGAGCAGCAGTTCCATGGTATGCCACAGTTCTCCCACAAAGAAACTACACACATGCACACACACACACACACACACACACACACACACACACACACACACACACACACACACACACACACACACACACACACACACACACACACATATATATATATATATATATATATATATATATATATATATATATACATACATTTGATATCACCTACACAAACTAACAAAACACGCCATATTAAAAAAAAAAAAACAATGAAGTACACGCAGTCTCCCATATCCACAAACAAAATAAGATGGCATAATGGTTAAGGTGTTTATCAAACAGACGAAAGGCAGAAATTTTAATTCTCCTTGATGTAGGAAATTGATTGCTTAAAATGTCCCACAAAAACAACTAGCCTAGCAATTCCCTATGAATACTACATCACTCACATATGACACATACTTCAATTTGACTTAGCTAAAGGTGACATATTGTTAATCTCAAAGCACGAACATGTAATCATAAATAAAATAAAACCCAAGTATCTACTATAACATAGTATACAATAAAAGCATATTACCAGCTTCCTAAAAGAACACATGCACATACAAAACCAAACACACCAAAATAAAGCATGTTTTATGTGGGAAGGCTTTACCTTTCAGCCTTGAAGAGAGGGACCTTCCTCCACATACTTATAATGTAAATATGCCACCTCCATAGTTGCACAACAGTAACTATGGTGAATTCTATACTGTGCTGCTATAGTCAATAGAACCCGTCTTAATTAACCTTGATTTCAATGTAAAACCTACCCCGTGCAGAATGCTAAAAAGCTGTGTTGTCAATGAAATGCATGTTAACCATCTATGTAGCTATATATCTGTGCACATCTATAGCAAATCTATATAGAAATGTATAGATTATATACATTACATTAACACAAACATATTTCTTTTTTTTACTATCCAGTCATTCACACAGTAGTCTGATTACTAAGTGCAGAATCACAGCATGTGAAGGGCTGCCACTCACAATGGCTTTAATCTTTTCAACTTCACACTATTTACATTATTACAAACTTTGTGGGAGTAGTCTATAATGACTAAAATATCAGAGAATAGCAGTTGCAAGGTACACATCTCTTCTCCTCCAGAAATACTAAGGTCTGAGTATTAACTATATTTAATTCTCTCCTTGCATTTCCATTGCGGAAAGTTTGTTTAATTGCAAAATCAAGAAGTCTACTGTTTCTCACTAGCCATTTCACTGATGCTCAGAACATCATTGCTGAAAAGCCACATGTGTTTTGTAATGGCAACTGCACTCCGAGAAGAGTAAGAAGAGAGTGTTGCATCTGTATCACTTTCTCACTCCTCTTCTCTAAGTTTCTGATTTGGAGTTGACACACACACACACATACACACACACACACACACACACACACACACACACACACACACACACATATATATATATATATATATATATATATATATATATTCACTATACAATCTTGAAATACTGAAATGTCAAGTTTCAGTATTTTGAGACTGAATAGTCGAAATACCACATACATGAAAACCCACAATAATGAACACTACAATCATGACCATTCACACACACACACACACACACACACACACACACACACACACACACACACACACACACACAAACCAGTACATAATCACACACACACACACACATACACCAACCTAACTAAATAAATATAACAACACACACAAGCACACTTATCCTACCTATAAGCAGGGGGGGCAAGCCCTCCTGCACCCCCACACACCACCTACTTATATATTCTAACTCTGAGGTCGCACTAAACACACAAACACACAACAAACACCACCACACACACTAAAATCCCTACCCATTATCCTCAAACACACAGTTTCCTGAAGCCCCAGATAATTCCACAAACCGCACCACACGTCACAAACGAGACACCATGATAGCGGCGGACTAGACATTTGCGGATGCTTTTAAGTGTTGGTTATTCCACACTTGGCATTTTCCATTTTTGGCATTGTGTTTTTTCACCGTTTTCGTCTTGAGATACCATAGTTCGAGATTTCGGTATCTTGAGATTCTCTAGTGTTTCCATATACATATATATATATATATATATATATATATATATATATATATACACACATACATACAAATATTTCAAACACGGGCATTAATGCCCTTCTAGCTTGCCAATATACCAAAACACTTGTTCTCATAATAAGTGTCCAGGCTGTTCTTAAAAATATCTAAACTAGTACTTGCTTTAATGTAATTTGGTAGTCTGTTCCATGCATCAGCTATTCTGTCAGAGAACCAATTAGTACACTTCTCATTCCTATAGAATCTTCTACATAAGTTGTCTGATGATTCTCTAGAACTTTCTGATAACCCCAAACGTTCCCAGAGGTAGTTGTCTCTAAATGCCCTATATACCTGAATAAGATCTCATCTTAGATATGTCTAAGAGACACTGTACAAGTTTAGATATTTTAGTCTTTCATAATAACTAAAATTTTCACATCCATGGATGTTCTTTCCAGATTACTCATGCTTGTTTTCTTATAGGGTTTCCATATTGTTGTTCCATACTCAGGTTTGGGTCTAATGAAACTAACAAACAATGACTTCATCATTTTGAATTTCCTAGAGTTTATAAATCTTTGTATCCAACCTATTGTTCTACAACTATCATTAACCAATTGGTTGATATGATTAGAAAAACTCAAAGCTGAGCCTACACATATACCCAGGTCCTTAAATGAGTCTACAGTTTCAATCACTGTGTGCTGCATTAAATATTCACCTTTCAGTTTATGTCTCCCAAATCTCACAGTCTTTGTTTTTGATGTATTTATCAGCATATTATTCTCCTGTGCCCAAGTGGTCAGTTTAGTCAAGTTTTTTTTTTTTTTTTTGCAGACATGCCTTATTTGTAACACATGTAAGTGGTTTTCACAATTTAAGGTCATCTACATATAGACTGTAGCACACCTTAGATGCAAAAGTTAGGTCTGAAAAATACAATTTAAACAAGTAAGAAACTAGGACAGATCCCTATGGGATAGCCTGACTGTAACCAAGGATTTCACTGTCCAGTTGCTGTATGATACTTGCCATGTCCTATTTGTAAACCATGCATCTATCCATCTTATCAAGACTATATCAATGCATAGTTGTACTAATTTACTGATCAGTGTTTTATGTATGACTCTATCAAATGCTGAAGTTAAATCTATATAAATTAAATCACAGCACAATTTTTCATTCACAGCTGTTATTATATTGTTATAGAACATCATGCTATAGGTGGTAATAAATCTATTTTCAACATATGCATGCTGATATATGGTTTCAAGTCTCAACCTATCTATTTATGACAATAACTTATCCAATATTACCTTCTCCATTATTTTTCCACAACATGAAAGTAGACATAATGGTCTATATGACTCTGGCTTTGTCCTACTCCCCTTTCCCTTAAAGACAGGTTTAATAAGCGCCTGTCTCCAATCTTGAGGAATCTCCCCATATTTATACGACCTAGTGAATAATAGATATAATTATACCATAAGTTCTTGCTGAAGTGTTCTCAGGTCATTGTTGCTAATTCCGTCTCCTCCCTGTGCTTTGTTTGGATCCCATTTGTGCAGTTCTTTTTCAATATAATCTAATTTGATTCCAGTATCTGCAGTTACCTGGATGTCACTAGGACAACTTATCACCCCTTTTGTGGAGCCAAACAGTTTTGCATAAGATTTTGTAAATATATCTATAATCGGTTGTGTCTGAGAATAAATTTTAGAATCTGTACACAGTTTATCAGTTTGTGTGTCTTTATTCCTTCCGCATCTTATGTATCTATAAAAAGGTTTCCTGTTATGCTCAATATCTTTATATAAATTTTCTTCACATTTTTCTTGATCTTGTCTCACACTACTCTTAATCTGTTTGTTCAGCTAGTTTGTTTCAATTTTCAAAGTTGTAGTTCAACCTCTCTTCCATTTCTTATATTTTTTACCAATCAACTTAATCAGATATCTCCCCCTGATATGCTGTATGCCTAGATCCTGATGTTAAACATTTTTTTTTGATTTTTTTGCACTCAAACGATTTCTCTTTCAAAACTTTTCACATTCCAGCTGTAGTTTTTTCACTGATCATCTCACTCCAGTTAGTTTTACATAGTGACCGTTTTGCTTCCTTATTATTCGTAATTAACCTTCTGTGCATTGGTTTAAATTTCAGTTTGACAGAATTATCTAGCAACAAATTAACCTTTATAACCCCATGATCACTGCACATCAACAGTGGTAAACCTTGACTTTAAGTAAAAGTAATTTCTTTAGGAACACAAACAATGTCTAGTATGTTCCGTCCCCTGGTAGTTTTTTTTTAAATCTGAAGCAATTGTTGTTCCTGAATACACATTGTGAATAATTTCCTTACTAACATTGTTAAATCAATATTATTCCTGTCTGTTTCTGGTAAATTTAAGTCCCCAGCTAATATTAGTCTTCCTTCCTGTGTTTCATGCAAGAAATGTATGAATTCCTCTAGGTCATCTCTACTTGACTTTGGTGGTCTGTACACACCAACAATTGTTATATGTTCCAGGGTTGTCTTTACTGTCACAGTTACGCAGTCTATAGTATTGGTGTTATCACTGAACATGTTATAATCACAGGTCTCATAACTATCTTTAATCCCTATCATAACTCCTCCACCTGATTTGTTTGTTAGAATGTCTGTTACAGAAAAAAACATGTACACCCTGACAGAACTGGTTTCCAGTCATTGTTCTTTAACCATGTTTCACAAACAATTACAACATCATCTTGTAGGAACATAGCAAATTTTCCAGTAAAAAGACTTAACTATTGATGCTCCTAGCAACAACCATCACAGATGCATCGAATGTTGCTATCTGTGAACTGTTAAATTTTCGACCTGGCAAAAATCCTGCTTAGTGTTTGTCAAATATTGCAAAATATTTGCTGCAAAAATTCTCTTCCCTGATCTTGACAAATGCACGCAATCCGGTCTGAGCACATGTGTGCCCAAAACTAGACTTGGATGCTCTACACATTTCTATTTTTTAAAACAGGACATTTTTTCCATGTAGGTATTTACCCCCAAAATATTTTCATTCACAGTAACTTGACTATCCTTTCTATAGATGATTTGTGAAAAATACATCCTAACACCAGTACAAGCTATACTAAGAGGGCTGTCAGTTCCCTACTAACAGTCAAAGAATCCTCACGGATGACATCATTTGTACCGACATGAATAAAAACAGATCAGTACTTGCTTACATTAAAGTGTTCCAAGGATTGTCTCACATCTTCTATTTTTCCTCCTGGCAAGCATAGCACTATTTGATGTTCATTATCTTCTCTGCAAATATAAGTATCAGTTCCTCTAATAACTGAATATCCAATTACAAGAATATGTTTGTTTGCCAGCTCCGAAGAATCTCCAGCTTCTAATACAGTGATATCTGCTCTATCAATCATTACGAAGGACAGATCTTCATCAGTATTAGTCTTATTAATCCCACTGTTTTCATTGTGTATTAAATTCTCAATCAGCTGGCACTGTAAATCCACAGCTTGAGCCATGTGATCAACATCTGTCTTTTTCTTTTTTTTCTTACAGTAATGTTCTTCAATCCTTCGATGTTCAATTTTGATTTCTTCAATTTCACCTGCCTCTTGCCTCTTTTCTCTGTCTTCTCTTTTGGAAAAATTATGCCTTTTTCTGTAGACTGAAGGTTTTCATATAGAAAAAATATTATCATTCCCTGTAACCTGTGTGTTACATAACAAAACAGTATCCTTTTTAGTATGTATTCTCTTTCCTTAATCGGTTTCTTTTTCTTCCTTATTTGTTGTGAACTTCTTCCTTTCTTTCTTTCTTTTATTGCTTCCTTCTAAACAAATTGGATCCTCAGATTGCTGAACACTTGCATCCAGAGTTCCAAAGTTGTCAGGGGCATCGTCTTGTTTCATAGGGGTTGAATGATCTTTGCAGATAATATATGCATCATTTCCTTAATGTGTTCTATTTGTTCTTTACCTAACATTATTTAGTTCATCAATCCAGTCATTAATATATGAAACAACAGTTCTCCAAGCCATGCCAATCACACAAGTGCAATAATCATCATTAAGTCCAGATTTACTTCTAACAATGGTAAGCAAATCACCTTTCTTATCAGGGTACTCTGTAAAGGCTTTTTTTAGCCGAGGTGCCAGAGAAAAGTTATTGTATCTTGTGGAGAGAGAGAGAATTTCTTATTTTAATAAATCAGTCTGTTTGGATTATAACTGTTTTGACTCACTTGGCTTTGAAGAAAGGTGGTTTTACAACTATTTGGTTTGTGTGGTGCTGCAAATGGCAAGCAAATCATCCAACCGTTGATACGTGGAACACAAATCACCAGTGTTATCAGCTGTTACCTTTAAATATGCATGGCAATTATTACACTGTACAAGATACTTGTGCATTAGCAAATTGTTAATTGCATAATATATACATATACTGTATATATATATATATATATATATATATATATATATATATATATATATATATATATACATATACATACACATAAATATCTTTATACACGTATGTGTATATCTATATATATATATATATATATATATATATATATATATATATATATATATATATGGATCTACTTCATATAATCGAATTTTCACTTACCCAAAACTTAAAAGTACTCCGAACCTTAGTTACAGGTACCTTTCAGAGACTAACAGGGGACATACTGGGAGTGTCAGAGACACCAGCATCCAGGATCCTCTATCAGTTCCTGAATGCTATGCTCCAATGTGCCAGATACCGCATATATTTTCCCCATACTCCTGAGGAGAAAGCCAGCAATATGCAGGAGTTCTACTGTGTAGCACACTACCCTGAAGTACTGGGTGTCATAGACTGCACCCTTATAGAAATTAAGGCACAGCCCTGGGATCAGTATAGGCTCTATGTAAACAGAAAGTGGTACCATTCTATTAACTGCCAAGTAATGTGTAATGCCAAGTGAATCATCTTGAACATGTGTGCTAGCAACCCTGGCAGTTACCACAACTCAGATATCTGGCACATCTCCCAACTCTACCAGCTGTTTTCTAGGGGATATCCCACAGGGTCATTTACTGGGGCATGCAGGTTATGCACTAAAACTGTGGCTGATGACACCCATCAATAATGCACACACACATACACACCAAAAAATGCCATAATAAGGCATACATTCAAACCAGAAACATCATAGAGTGTGTGTTTGGGCTGCTGTAGTCACAATTCCAGTGTCGAGATACATCTGGGGGAGCCCAGCATTACAATCCATGGACACATATTGAAATATTCACAGCATGTGCCATGCTACACATCATCCTGAGAAAACAACTTCAGCAGGATCAGAAAGGGGAAGGAACACACATCCTACCACCAATACCAAGGTCACCACAGCCACAGTCAGATGAAGAGGGGGATCCACCAGCTGCTGTGGGTGTAGGCAGATGTAGACTTGCTCAATATGCCCTTACACTGGCTAAGAGGCAATGATTAGCACACTCTCTTTCAACACCTAAGGGCCTAAAACCTTCCTCATATGCACATACATATACTAACATTGATGCCAGGCAACTCTCACAACTTTTACCTCCCCATGTATTGGCTGTGTACTGCTTGCATCAGACAGTTAGCCCTGAGCTAAAACTGTGGCAACTGCTGCATTTACAAGCTACGTCTTGAACCTGGAGTACATCGTGGAATAATATGAATGAGTAACATATCTTTGTATTCCTTTACTTGGTACTGTAAGCAAGTAAAAGGTGGGAGATTTGTGCAGAACTGACCTTAACATGTGACAACAGAGACATATTTGACTTAAATGTGTAGGCTGGATGGAAAAAAGGAGAGCATCAATAGCAACATATCCTTGTTTGTGTTATAACAGGAATGCAGCTTTGCTCCCCCACCTCCAGATGAGCAGGCAAATGACACACTTGGCTAACAAAGCATCTTTGAAATGCTAAAAGTGCTCTCAAATGACCTGTTCCTGAAACATATCTACAGATTTAATACAGAATATTCCATGTGAAGGTATTGCCAATCATATATACCTGTGAATTGCTCTGTCAAACTTGTCTATGCCATCAGTACACTTCTAACTAATGCATACAGATAAAAGTACAGAAACCTGTGCTAATCAATATATATATATATATATATATATATATATATATATATATATAAAACTATTAAACAGATTATTCATAAGTGCATGCCAGCATATGCAGCATGTAGCTGACAAAATGCAGGCTTACCTTTTCAAAATCAGTAATCCTCTGTGCAGATATAGCGCAAGTAATAGACTCTCTTCTGTGTTCACCACATAAACAATTCTGCCCACCTTCAGTTTCCCCTAGCTACACGTTTGCCTTCTGGTGTAGATTCAGGACTGTCAGCATGGTGACGATGCAAATGAGGCATGAAGTCATTAGAATCACTGAATTCCAAATCCTTGGCTCAGTGTCGCAGATGTAAACATGGCACAGGCACTCCCTCAGTGTTTGTTTTTAATGGATTGCAACTGTGAATGATTACTGGTTGGGCGAAGGTAAACACAACAGCAATGCAGATTGCCCTATATCCAGTGGGTGTCTCAGGTTAGACTTGCAAAGTGTTAGATGTAATTTTGTCAAAGTTGGAAAAGCATGTAGGCAGTGCACACTTCACATGTTCTGTTCATTAACATTCAACTTCTCTTGCATTTGCTGGCAAATGTTTTTTTCCCTGTACTTTTTTCAATATTTTTTATTATTTTTTGGTCAGAGTTTGTGCAATGAGCCACTTAGTGCAATCATGGGAACTGAGGAAATGAATGGCGGGGTTGGCTGTGCTTGTTTCATTTGCATGAGGCACAGCAGTGTGCAAATGGATAACTGGACCACCCAGGAAGCAGACAGGACCAAGACTGACAAAATTAGAAACCAGACACATTCAATTAATTCTGCTGGGCATTGCACAAACCTGCTAAGCTGTGTTGCACAGTGGTTATCAAAGAGACTTTTGAATGATTAGTAAATTAGGAATTATCATATAACTAGTCCTGTGTTAGTAGATGTAAGTGTAGAGTTGGAGTACAGATGGTCCTGGATTCCAATACCGGGCATGCAACCTTTTTTTTTACTGTTGTAACATTGCAGTTTATAGCATTGAATTGAAACATGAACAAGTGTTATTTCAACCGTCTTGTGGCAACAGGTGTATGTGTAGGACTGTTATAAACATGGTCCTGTATTCTAATACCGGATATTCCATACACCTTTACTGTTGTTCCACTTCCCATTATATTCAGTCTCAGTTACAGCACTTTACATAGTAAAGCTGATATTAATTATATGTATGAGGGATGACACACTATTATTGTGTTATTTATTTATTTATTTATGTATTATCAGATTTATTATCACATGTATGACTGAGGATATACTGTGTACTATATTTCTGTAAGTATAATTCTACTATGTGGACTTACATGGCCTTTACATTTGCCTAAGACACATACACAACTGCCTGTTTATCTAATAATTGCACAAATATAGTGTTTGTAACCACAAACAACGTAAAAATATAAACACTATATGTCAGGATACCTGAAGGAAGACGCTCACTCTCACCAGCTATAATACAACCTGTTCAATGTTCAAATAATAGCACAAAATTTGAAAAGTACGGATCTAGCGCTTTCATCCACTACAATGTGGACTTCATCAGAATCAATTATTCAATCATCTAATAGTTAATTTATACATATTTTGGCGCCAAACTGATGGATCAAATTTAAAAAAAAACATACTTCATTTTTATTACAACCTAAATACTAAATATAACTTATATGTTGTAATACCTTTGATGTATATTTATAACATCCTTAAATTGTTAAAAAATTGTAATAACCATTATAATAACCATTCAACTAACATTCCATGACTGTTGGTTTTATAATATGAAGTCATCCTAGCAGCACAAATGCACTGCCCCTTCTATATTTAATGATATGACAGAGGAAATAGAATTCATTTGTAATTTATTCAGCACTAGAGGGTACCCTTTAAAATTAATGAATGAGAGAAAAACTTATGTGATTGGTGAGTGGGTGAAAAAATTCACCCCTGTGCTGGAGAAACCATTATTGAATAAGACCACAGGGAAAGAATGTGAAGTTAAATACAATCGAGCATGTATCTTGGAATACACCCCTCAAGTTGAACAAATTAAACACATTTTAAATAAACATTGGAACATTCTCACCATGGACAGGGAATTAAAAGAAATAGTAGGTGAGACTCCTATATTTGTATATAAAATGGGAGCCAATATGAAGTCAATTTTTGAGAGGAATAATGTTGTAGGTCAATTGCATTTACAGCAAAAGGGAACTAGGAAATGTGGCAGTTGTGGTCAATGTCATGCCATATCAGGAAAGAAGGCATTATATTAGAGAACATTAATAAGACGAGAATAATTTTCAGTAATGGTAACTGTAACACTAAAAATATTATATATATGGCAAAATGTGTAACTTGTCCAGGTTTCTACATAGGGAGAACTGAAAGAACGTTTAAAAAAAGAATTTATGACCATTTATACGCAATTAGAAAAAATGATAGCACCAACGGACTTTACAGACATGTAGCTACATGTGGGAATAGCCATACATTTAGATTTGCCATCTTGGAACAAGTGAAAATAAATAGCAGAGGAGGGAATAATAAAGCCCCCCTGGCAGAGAAAGAAGAGATGGCAAATATTAACGGATGCATCAACTGTACCGGGTTTGAATGATTACATCACTATTAAACCCATTTTGCAGAGGTGAAAATAAACTGAAAGATATAATAACTTTATAATATAATTTGATATATAAATGTAATCGATTATAATTTATACTATAATTTATTATTATGACAGTTTGTATATTTTGTAAGGTGCTGATAGTATATATTTGGGACACATGAAATAGCATAAACGTCTTAAAAATTAAGACCTATGTAGATGTATTTCTCTTAATGTGTATGCATTAGAATTATATTTATTATGGCACATGGATTTGAGCTAATTTGAGGTTTTTCCTATGATCTATATGTGGTCCACTAAATTCATTACACAGTACATGTATATATAGTATCCCATAGGACATCATGTGGGTATAGAGTATTTTATTTTATATTATGTTTTTTAGATTAATCAAATTACACAGATGTTAGATAGGAAGGAATTAATGTAAATGAATTTTAATTACATTTATTAGATTTATAAGAACATTTTAGTTATAACATATTGATTTTTAGAAGTGAATTGAGTGTTTAAGAACTGTGAAAAGTTTTGGACTTGACACATACATTTTTATTCGTACACCCAGATTTCATATTATAAAACCAACAGTCATGGAATGTTAGTTGAATGGTTATTATAATGGTTGTTACAATTTTTTAACAATTTAAGGATGTTATAAATATGCATCAAAGGTATTACAACATATAAGTTATATTTAGTATTTAGGTTGTAATAAAAATGAAGTATGTTTTTTTTTAAATTTGATACATCAGTTTGGCGCCAAAAATGTATAAATTAACTATTAGATGATTGAATAATTGATTCTGATGAAGTCCACATTGTAGTGGATGAAAGCGCTAGATCCGTACTTTTCAAATTTTGTGCTATTATTTGAACATTGAACAGGTTGTATTATAGCTGGTGAGAGTGAGCGTCTTCCTTCAGGTATCCTGACATATAGTGTTTATATTTTTACGTTGTTTGTGTTTATCTAATAACTTTGTCAGGTCACAAACATACATGTGTAACAGCTCATACTGTCACCTGCATTTATGTATGATGCCTCAGTATGTCTGAGCAGCACTTCTTCTGTGTTAAAGATGGAAAATCAATGCTGGGGAACTAAATGTTTGTTCCTTATGCCTAGGCTTGAATCTCACAGTGTAAATATCAATTTTCTCATTCCTCACTGCTTGGCACTGCTGCTCTCCATGCACACTTGCGCAAATGCATTGTGTGGTTGTGTGTACTCCAGTAATAACTGGAATTGGTGGAAAAGCATCAGTCTCTAGTGCTCTAGATCCACTGGTAGATATACATGACAGATGTAGTAGGGAAGGTGGCAGGTTACGGCAGAGAGGGTGAGGTGTCAGGGATATTTGCTGGACTCCTAGTAAACCACCACAAGCTAAGGCTTTTGCAGGGGGACTATTCAGAAGCAATGGGTAGTTTATCCCAGGCTGTATCCAGTGCCTCTGGTAGCCCATTTACTGGAGAGCAATGTAGGCATCCTTTTAATGATCTACAGAGGAAGAAGAGGGATACTCTCCACTGCTGGATTATTTAGGACTGTGGACATCCCACATCTGGGTAAATATCAATGCAAGAGAGTACTTGTTAGACTTATAAAGCCGAATATAGGCAAGGCTGGTATGCATAATGGTATTCTGTTCTTTTCAGGTTTTTTTCCCTAGCTGTCAGTGATCAGGAATATAATGTATGGGCTCATGGGGCTAGATTGGAGAGACTGAAGGGAGCAAGTGGTATGTATGCAGCAGAAGGGAAGTGTTATTGTAGCATTAAAAAGTTAAAGATAGCTTTTTGGTATTTTATAGCGTTGTATCAAATTGAGCATGCATTTCCCAACTGCAAATGCAAGTATGCATGCATTAGTCTGTAGCACAAACAAATTGTATGAGTCCAATATTAGGGTTTAGTCAGAGATTATGGGTTCAAATGCCAGAATTCACAACAATACCATACTATTATTTCTTCAATGATATTTACATTAAATTAAAACCTCTATGCCAGTAGCACAAATGCCCTGCTGAAAACTGTAAGCTGTATAATTAGAACATGCATATGTGCAATATATGCACATTTCAAATATTAATTCCAGCAGTCTGTAGTATAGTGTTTATCTGTTAGGATGTGGACATAAATGTAAAACTTAAGATAATGTACCTATATAATTTTATTAATGCATTGTATGTCACATATGATGTTACTAATCTTATCTCTTTCTTTCCTCTCACCCCAACCCTTATCTCTATTTTATTTATTTTCTTCATTTTTATTTTTCACATTTTTTTTATTTTATTTTTTATTTTATTTGTATTTTGTTTTATTTTATAAATAAATTTTCTGTTATTTTTATTCAATTTATTTTTTATTTTCTTTTTTATTTTTATTATGAGTCATCAAAATGTGTCTATGTCATCCATGTGTACCACATCACTAAATGCTCCACAACACAGTGAGGTAGGCCAGCCACATTGGATCAGCCTGCCCCTGCTCCACCAGCTGCAGCACCGATTTCTAGCACATCTGGGAGCCATCCTGGCAGCATTGCTTCTGTTGGCCCTGTACTACCCGCACCCTCATGTAGTCCTACCCTGAAGGCTGGTTCAAAGGTACCCTCCAGGAGCAGTGGTAGAGGTGGTGATTTCATCACCCACAGCGAGTTGCCAAGGACAGTGTGTAAGGAGGTGCACTGCACCATTGGTGCATGGCAACACCAGCTGGAGGAGGAGAAGGAGTCATCAAGCACTCCAGCTACCTGCGGAGTAAGGTGACAATGATGACAGTCTAGTGGGTGAGGACTCAATTCTCACTTTTACCAAGCTTGACAGCCGTGGGCTCAGGTTGTCCCCACCCTCACCCCAATCATAGTGTCCCCCAACCTTTTGTGTCCATCATTGGCCATGTCTCTTGTCTTGTTTGTCTTGTCTGTCTGCAAATGCTTCCTCACCTACCCAACTTACCTGATCCAGACATACCTACATCCCTTCCCCAACATTCCTCTCTTTTTCTCAGATAAAAAAATGGGCACCTTTCCCACGAAATAATAATTAAATAAATAAAAAAAACATCCCATACATAGCTCTCCATTTTGCACATGTGTCTTTCTGATACAGTTGATTAGGTGCAATTGGCTATACAACATGACTGTGCTGTGGTCACCCCTCTCTCTGGAGGTTGACAGTCCAAATTCAGTTAATGTTCTGCACATATTTTCAGTTTTCACTCTTAAAGAAATGGATAGCTATGGTTATTTCCTACCTCCCTCCTGTACTTTCTTGTCTTGGTTTCCCACTGTTCCTCTCCCTGCTCTTTCCCCATTCCATCACTATCCTATCTACCCCATTTTCATCACTTTAATCTGGTCAAAAAATAGAATCACACACAACACATATAAGTTGCTGCAAAATCAATGGATCCCTTCACTTTTGGGATCCAAATTTGCTCAGATGTGTGCATCATGCATCAATGTGCAGCAACTGTGAGCAGCAGCAAAATGATATGGTTACGTATGAGCAATATTGCTTAACCCTGCTGTACTATGTCAACACACAGCTAGACATGTACTATAAAGAATTCATGTTATTGCATTATCAATGCTTAAATAATCGTATTTAGCATTATTTGAGAGATCTGAATTCAAACTCAGTATCATCAAGGCCCTAAAAGGAATGTATCAAAGCATTAAAACGTGCTGCTACAGAGTCAGTTAAGCAGCAAATGTGTGGCATATACTCAATATTAACTGTCAGACTTTAGCACTGTGGCTCACATTTGTGCACTGCTTAGCTATGCACAAACATGTGTATCTCATGTGTATACACTTTGCCAACCATCGCACAAAATCCCTTCTCACAGCACTACGCAAAAGTAAATATTATTATGCATTACTGCTGTTTACTGTCCATTTCCTGTTTATGACATGAAACTACATGTGGAAACATTACAAACTAAAGGCCCTATCTAACAATATGCCACATATTTACAATACAGCCATGTGTTGCCACCCCCCCAAGCACTGCAACTCTGGTGTCTCTGTACTTTTTCCACACATAAATCACCTCCACTACAGAAAGTAATATGAAATGTTGTGTGATATGCAATGCACATCAATGTGGTAACATGCAGAACTACAACTATTGACCTATGAGACTAAAAAGCCTCATCTGCAAGGATAGGGAAGGAATCAGCATGGACATTATCCACAGTGACATAGGTGACCTTAAACACACTTGACCCAACCCATTCTGTTTTTGTCAAGGGAAGATGTTGCTTATTGAACCTTCTGGACTTCTTTGATACTGACCCCAAAGACATGGATGAGGGATAACAGGACATACCATCTATGTTGAGTAACCCAAGACCTTTCCCATCTGGGAGTTAGGCCATACAGCACTAGATGGATAGCCAACTAGTTCACTGACAGAACACACACTCTCAAAGTTGAGGACTGCACCTCCACCACTAGCCCACTTACCAGTGGAATACTACAAGTATGTGTGCTGGGCCCTCAACTGTTTGTAAACTACTTCCCTGAAATGCAGGCAACAGAAGATGACCTGTAGTTTACCAAGTTTACAAAAGACTATTAACTGGATGCACACATAGAGTCCCCAATGATGATAACATATTGTAAAAGGGGCTGACACAGATAAATAATTGGTGCTAAACTCAAGGACTGAACCTTAAAGCAAACTATGTCTCATTGTGCCCTTTAGCAATGAAGTACCCCTGCTAATTATGATATACAAAGCACTCCTCTAAACTCAAACACAGTGTTGTGAGAACTAGGAACACATGTTGATAGCAATCTAAACTTTCATCACTATATGTCCATAGTGGTGAGACACACATTCTGCATTGTGCGCCTCATAAATATGGACAGCACATCCAAGACCAGGGAGATAATAGCTCTGCTGTACTCTACCCTTATCAGACCACTAACTGAGTACAATGTTCCCTTCTGGCTGTACCTCACCAAACACCTGCTGCAATTGGAAGAAACACAGAAGTTTTTCACTGGGAGAATCCAGGGCCTCCAAACATGACATGCATGGAAAGACTGAAAAACAGGTCACTTTACTCAGTATCATGCAGATGCATGAAAGATGACCTATGCCTGGCTTACAGAGCAGTCTCAGACCCTGCTCTACTACAAATACTGGCCATCTGCAAATCAAACAACTTACTCTATGGTTCTCAACCTAGCCTGTGACATAAACAGAACATGCTGGTGATACAGATATATAGAGTACACAGCACGTTGGAAAAAAAACTTTATCACAACAGCGAAGCTTTCGGGTAAAACCCTTTCTCAACACTAATACAATTACATTCAAAACATGACTTGTTTTAAATAAGAGCACACAAGTCATATGATAGCAGCCCATATCATATGACCTTAAAGTAAATACAATATTAATAAAACACATAAAAAGCATATAAAAATAAAAAATGCATATATAACTACATATAAAACAGTGTAACAAGAGAAATACACATATCATAATTTACCATAATTTAATACGTTGTAACTTCATTAAAATGGGTTTAAAGCTTAAAGCAGAATTAAGACCAGGTGGACGATCCGCTGCCAGTCGGAGTATCCACTCATACTGTCTGGTCTCAAGAATGTTATTAATATCCCCTCCCCTAATAGAGGATAAAACAACATCTATAACCCTGAACCTAAACTTATGTTCAACTCCACTCAACTGTATATGCTTAAATAAAGCATTATTTAAATTTTCCCTCCTAATCTCAGACTTATGCTCAATAATCCTGTCTTTTAACCTATGAGTAGTCTTACCGATATAGAATGAATTACATGTTATACAGGTAGCCATATATACAACGTTAGTTGTATTACAGTTTGCCATGACATGAAACCTATAGTTTTTACAAGTGATAGGATGAATGTAGGAAGAAGAGGTAGCAATATCAGCTATGTCTGAGCAGCAAGAGCAACTCAGGCATTTAGAAGTACCAAACCGAGGCAAACCAAACAGCTTCATATTGGTACCAGTTTTAATGTTGCCTTTAAAGTCTTTATAGCATAACCTAATTTTAACTGTTCTCATATTTCTATAAGAAAAAAAGGGTTTATTACCCAATAGCCTTAATATCTCGGGAGATGCAGTCAATATCGACCAGTACTTATATATGATATGTTTAATCAAAGACACTCTATTTCCAAAAGTAGTCACATACCTAAGCGTATTAGTCCTTTGTGGTATGACTGGTAAATCAGCAAATGTATTGTTCTCAACATCGCTATTATTCTTGAAATGTGGCGAATATAAAGTGGTTCTGTTATTTATAACATAATCCTTCAAATCTGCTAATACATTGCTGTCATAGCCACATATTAAAAATTCATTGTACATATCATTAAGCTGAGAATGGAAGCATACATCACTCATGTTAAGTCTACTCACTCTAGCAAACTGTGCCTTAACAACACCTTTAAAAAGATGAGGAGCATGCATACTATCAAAATGTATATATCTATTAGTATGTACGTCCTTTTTAAAAATGGTGGTATGTAACAAACCATCATTCAGACTGACCTTTACGTCAAGAAATAATACTTCATCTCTAGATACAGTAGCTTTAAAAACTAAAAAAGAAGTAGATGTATTTAGATACAACACAAATTGTTCTAAACTTTCTAAAGAACCCTTCCAAATCAAAAAACAGTTATCTACAAATCTCTGATAAAAACAGATATTATTATTCAAAAATTCACAACCATTATGTATATGCTGTAGTTCCCATTGGTATAAAACCAAATTTGCATATGTATTGGCAACAGGCGTCCCCATTGCCACACCATTAAGTTGCAAGTATAACTGTTGATCAAAAATAAAAATGTTATCACTCAACACCAAATCTAATAACAAGCAGATATTTTCAACAAAACTAGCCGATAATTCTGCCTGTATTGTTAAGAATTCTCTAATAAATTCAACCCCATAGTTATTTGGTATAACAGTAAAGAGGGATACAATATCTAAAGTTACAAACAAGTATTCCCCAGTACTGATAGAATCATTATGCAGATTGTGATACCAAATAGATCATTTATTCAAAAAATCACCTGTGTCCTTCAATATATTGCCACATTTAGACAAAAAGGGATACAACTGTTTCTGCAAATGCACGGATATTGGCTCCGTAACCCACCCATTACTAGAGACAATAGGTCTCATTGGTGGGTTCAATAGGTTCTTATGGATTTTAGGTATACCATAGAGCTGTGGAATGGCCGGGCATGGTACGGTGAAGAAATGAAATAAATCTAAATCTATGTCACCATTAAACTGTAATTCATATACAAACATGTTGACATTACTAATATGTTTCTTGGAATCAATAAAGTTAATATGCTTAAAAGCCTTAACATCATTAAGAAGTAGGGCAACAGAATGGCTATATTTAACTCGATCCATAATAACCACAGCACCCCCTTTATCGGCTTGCTTAACGATTATATCATCATTTAACTCTAGCTTTCTCAGAGACATGTATTTATCGTATGTTAAATTATAGCTTTTCCTATTATTAGTTTTATCAAACAGACTTCTAATTTCAGTTTCACATAAATCATGAAAAGTAGTTGTAACAGGTACATTCAAAGGGATGAAAGTGCTACGTCTCTTACACACATCAACAGTCAACGAATCTGTTTTAAACAAGATATTTAAGTTAATAGTCCTAATAAACTGTTTTAAGTCCGTTAGGGCTGTTACTAAATCAATATCCGCTGTAGGTATAAAATTTAAGCCTTTACATAATAAAGTTAAACAGGATTCATCCAAAGGAAATTTAGAGAGATTCAGTATACCTCTAATCATCTTCGGCTCAATTTCCCTTGCCCCATAGGGCTGTCGTTCTTACGCTTTACAGCACCCACCTGGTTTCTTGTGAGCGATCTGCCCCTCCCCAGTTTGTTTTCCTGCACCCTCTCCGGTTGATTCAAATGGAAGCGTTTTTCGGAAAAATTAAGCACAGATTGATGTGACTTTTTCACTGATGAACTACCATTCACATGTTTCTCCTGCATGACTCCTCCATTAATGGAAGACGACGTCTCGCTTGCAACTACGCCTTCCTCAACGACAGCTGAGGTCATATCAAGGGGAGTGGCCGGCCCAATCTTATCCAATGGCAGAGTAGAAGCGGCAGAGTTCAAACTTGAGGTCTGATTTCCAGCTTCAGGAAAATCATCTAGAGCTCTAATAGATGAAGTATGAAGGCGCTTTCTATTGTACAAAGTAGTACTAACACCAGTGTCCTTAAAATCTCCCTTGGGCCAAGAAAAAATATGACCCTTACGAAAATCGGCCATATCCCTAAAAAGTTTGCGTTTCTTGGCTGCCTCAAGGCAGTCATCTAAATCATGAAGTCTGTCAAGCATCTGTTGGTATGTAGTAAGCATATCCAAAAAACAGGGCATGCACATAAGATCATTCTCCGTTAACACGATTTCCTCCTTCATCTCCAATTCATTGCTTGAAAAAAACTCGTTCATCAATGACATGTAATCCAGGCTGAGCTTTATATTCAGCTGTTGCCACCATTTAAGGAGGTCGGGGTAAGTATTACCATAGGATGGCATTTTTAAAATTCTTAATCCCCATGGTACAATGCCCATGCTTAAATATGCACAAAAACTAAACCTTTGCCACTTCAGACGTTTATATGCACCAACCTTTCTCTCAAGGAGAACCAATTTATTGTTGAAAGTTATAACAGCTTCCTCACAGGAAGCCACAACTTTATCCGCTTCCACATTGTTAGTAGTAGTAGTAATATAACTCAATAAAGGATTAACCTCCTTCACCAAGATCGACTTGAGTGATCGTATGTTATCCATATGGCTGCAAGCGTAGGCTCTCAATTTAAACACCCAACGAGGCAGCGAAATACAAGCAAAGTCAACAATACAAACGCTGAATAAAAGAATCCAATGAAGAATACATAGCACATTGGAAAAAAAACTTTATCACAACAGCGAAGCTTTCAGGTAAAACCCTTTCTCAACACTAATACAATTACATTCAAAACATGACTTGTTTTAAATAAGAGCCCACAAGTCACATGATAGCAGCCCATATCATATGATCTTAAAGTAAATACAATATTAATAAAACACATAAAAAGCATATAAAAATAAAAAATGCATATATAACTACATATAAAACAGTGTAACAAGAGAAATACACATATCATAATTTACCATAATTTAATACATTGTAACTTCTTTAAAATGGGTTTAAGGCTTAAAGCAGAATTAAGACCAGGTGGACGATCCGCTGCCAGTCAGAGTATCCACTCATACTCTCTGGTCTCAATAATGTTATTAATATCCCCTCCCCTAATAGAGGATAAAACAACATCTATAACCCTGAACCTAAACTTATGTTCAACTCCACTCAATTGTATATGCTACCTGTATAACGTGTAATTCATTCTATATAGGTAAGACTACTCGTAGGTTAAAAGACAGGATTATTGAGCATAAGTCTGAGATTAGGAGGGAAAATTTAAATAATTTAAATAATGCTTTATTTAAGCATATACAATTGAGTGGAGTTGAACATAAGTTTAGGTTCAGGGTTATAGATGTTGTTTTATCCTCTATTAGGGGAGGGGATATTAATAACATTCTTGAGACCAGAGAGTATGAGTGGATACTCCGACTGGCAGCGGATCGTCCACCTGGTCTTAATTCTGCTTTAAGCCTTAAACCCATTTTAATGAAG
This sequence comes from Protopterus annectens, assembly GCF_019279795.1. Lineage (NCBI taxonomy): Eukaryota > Metazoa > Chordata > Ceratodontiformes > Protopteridae > Protopterus > Protopterus annectens. The sequence goes on along the minus strand of NC_056725.1, from coordinate 1,538,589,064 downwards.
TTACAATGTATTAAATTATGGTAAATTATGATATGTGTATTTCTCTTGTTACACTGTTTTATATGTAGTTATATATGCATTTTTATTTTTATATGCTTTTTATGTGTTTTATTAATATTGTATTTACTTTAAGGTCATATGATATGGGCTGCTATCATGTGACTTGTGGGCTCTTATTTAAAACAAGTCATGTTTTGAATGTAATTGTATTAGTGTTGAGAAAGGGTTTTACCCGAAAGCTTCGCTGTTGTGATAAAGTTTTTTTTCCAACGTGCTGTGTATTCTTCATTGGATTCTTTTATTCAGCGTTTGTATTGTTGACTTTGCTTGTATTTTGCTGACTCGTTGGGTGTTTAAATTGAGAGCCTACGCTTGCAGCCATATGGATAACGTACGATCATTCAAGTCGATCTTGGTGAAGGAGGTTAATCCTTTATTGAGTTATATTACTACTACTACTAACAATGTGGAAGCGGATAAAGTTGTGGCTTCCTGTGAGGAAGCTGTTATAACTTTCAACAATAAATTGGTTCTCCTTGAGAGAAAGGTTGGTGTATATAAACGTCTGCAGTGGCAAAGGTTTAGTGTTTGTGCATATTTAGGCATGGGCATTGTACCACGGGGATTAAGAATTTAGAAAATGCCATCCTATGGTAATACTTACCCCGACCTCCTTAAATGGTGGCAACAGCTGAATATAAAGCTCAGCCTGGATTACATGTCATTGATGAATGAGTTTTTTTCAAGCAATGAATTGGAGATGAAGGAGGAAATCGTGTTAATGGAGAATGATCTTATATGCATGCCCTGTTTTACGGATATGCTTACTACATACCAACAGATGCTTGACAGACTTCATGATTTAGATGACCGCCTTGAGGCAGCCAAGAAACGCAAACTTTTTAGGGATATGGCCGATTTTCGTAAGGGTCATATTTTTTTTTGGCCCAAGGGAGATTTTAAGGACACTGGTGTTAGTACTACTTTGTACAATAGAAAGCACCTTCATACTTCATCTATTAGAGCTCTAGATGATTTTCCTGAAGCTGGAAATCTGACCTCAGGTTTGAACTCTGCCGCCTCTACCCTGCCATTGGATAAGATTGGGCCGGACACTCCCCTTGATATGACCTCAGCTGTCGTTGAGGAAGGCGTAGTTGCGAGCGAGACATCGTCTTCTTTTAATGGAGGAGTCATGCAGGAGAAACATGTGAATGGTAGTTCATCAGTGAAAAAGTCACATCAATCTGTGCTTAATTTTTCCAAAAAACGCTTCCATTTGAATCAACCGGAGAGGGTGCAGGAAAACAAACTTGGGAGGGGCAGATCGCTCACAAGAAACCAGGTGGGTGCTGTAAAGCGCAAGAATGACAGCCCTATGGGGCAAGGGAAATTGAGCCGAAGATGATTAGAGGTATACTGAATCTCTCTAAATTTCCTTTGGATGAATCCTGTTTAACTTTATTATGTAAAGGCTTAAATGTTTTAACTACGGCGGACATTGATTTAGTAACAGCCCTAATGGACTTAAAACAGTTTATTAGGACTATTAACTTAAATATCTTGTTTAAAACAGATTCGCTGACTGTTGATGTGTGTAAGAGACGTAGCACTTTCATCCCTTTGAATGTACCTGTTACAACTGCTTTTCATGATTTATGTGAAACTGAAATTAGAAGTCTGCTTGATAAAACTAATAATAGGAAGAGCTATAATTTAACATACGATGAATACATGTTTCTGAGAAAGCTAGAGTTAAATGATGATATAATTGTTAAGCAAGCCGATAAAGGGGGTGCTGTGGTTATTATGGATCGACTTAAATATAACCATTCTGTTGCCCTACTTCTTAATGATGTTAAGGCTTTTAAGCATATTAACTTTATTGATGCCAAGAAACATATTAGTAATGTCAACATGTTTGTATATGAATTACAGTTTAATGGTGACATAGATTTAGATTTATTTCATTTCTTCACCGTACCATGCCCGGTCATTCCACAGCTCTATGGTGTACCTAAAATCCATAAGAACCTATTGAACCCACCAATGAGACCTATTGTTGCTAGTAATGGGTGGGTTACGGAGCCAATATCCGTGCATTTGCAGAAACAGTTGTATCCCTTTTTGTCTAAATGCGGCAATATATTGAAGGACACAGGTGATTTTTTGAATAAATTATCTATTTGGTATCACAATCTGCATAATGATTCTATCGGTACTGGGGAATACTTGTTTGTAACTTTAGATATTGTATCCCTCTTTACTGTTATACCAAATAACTATGGGGATGAACCTATTAGAGAATTCTTAACAATACAGGCAGAATTATTGGCTAGTTTTGTTGAAAATATCTGCTTGTTATTAGATTTGGTGTTGAGTAATAACATTTTTATTTTTGATCAACAGATACTTGCAACTTAATGGTGTGGCAATGGGGACGCCTGTTGCCAATATGTATGCAAATTTGGTTTTATACCAATGGGAACTACAGCATATACATAATGGTTGTGATTTTTTGAATAATAATATCTGTTTTTATCAGAGATTTGTAGATGACTGTTTTTTGATTTGGAAGGGTTCTTTAGATAGTTTAGAACAGTTTGTGTTGTATCTAAATACATCTACTTCTTTTTTAGTTTTTAAAGCTACTGTATCTAGAGATGAAGCATTATTTTTTGACATAAAGGTCAGTCTGAATGATGGTTTGTTACATACCACCATTTTTAAAAAGGACGTGCATACTAATAGATATATACATTTTGATAGTATGCATGCTCCTCATGTTTTTAAAGGTGTTGTTAAGGCACAGTTTGCTAGATTGAGTAGACTTAACACGAGTGATGTATGCTTCCATTCTCAGCTTAATGATATGTACAATGAATTTTTAATATGTGGCTATGACAGCAATGTATTAGCAGATTTGAAGGATTATGTTACAAATAACAGAACCACTTTATATTCGCCACATTTCAAGAATAATAGCGATGTTGAGAACAATACATTTGCTGATTTACCAGTCATACCACAAAGGACTAATACGCTTAGGTATGTGACTACTTTTGGAAATAGAGTGTCTTTGATTAAACATATCATATATAAGTACTGGTCGATATTGACTGCATCTCCTGAGATATTAAGGCTATTGGTTAATAAACCCTTTTTTTCTTATAGAAATATGAGAACAGTTAAAAGTAGGTTATGGTATAAAGACTTTAAAGGCAACATTAAAACTGGTACCAATATGAAGCTGTTTGGTTTGCCTCGGTTTGGTACTTCTAAATTCCTGAGTTGCTCTTGCTGCTCAGACATAGCTGATATTGCTACCTCTTCTTCCTACATTCATCCTATCACTTGTAAAAACTATAGGTTTCATGTCATGGCAAACTGTAATACAACTAACGTTGTATATATGGCTACCTGTATAACGTGTAATTCATTCTATATAGGTAAGACTACTCGTAGGTTAAAAGACAGGATTATTGAGCATAAGTCTGAGATTAGGAGGGAAAATTTAAATAATGCTTTATTTAAGCATATACAATTGAGTGGAGTTGAACATAAGTTTAGGTTCAGGGTTATAGATGTTGTTTTATCCTCTATTAGGGGAGGGGATATTAATAACATTCTTGAGACCAGAGAGTATGAGTGGATACTCCGACTGGCAGCGGATCGTCCACCTGGTCTTAATTCTGCTTTAAGCCTTAAACCCATTTTAATGAAGTTACAACGTATTAAATTATGGTAAATTATGATATGTGTATTTCTCTTGTTACACTGTTTTATATGTAGTTATATATGCATTTTTTTATTTTTATTTGCTTTTTATGTGTTTTATTAATATTGTATTTACTTTAAGGTCATATGATATGGGCTGCTATCATGTGACTTGTGGGCTCTTATTTAAAACAAGTCATGTTTTGAATGTAATTGTATTAGTGTTGAGAAAGGGTTTTACCTGAAAGCTTCGCTGTTGTGATAAAGTTTTTTTTCCAACGTGCTGTGTATTCTTCATTGGATTCTTTTATTCAGCATTTGTATTGTTGATACAGATATATCCCCCAGTGATTGACACTCCTCTGTAATAGGCTCCGACTGTGTGTGAAGCAGTGCATCTCAATGACTCTGTTCAAGCGCAACCTTGACAACTGGTTCGGTGATTGTAAAGTCATCTGTGGGGTGGCACCTATGTCCCTCATGGACATGGCCAGTTGGTGCTGCTCACAAAATTGCTCTGCTAACTACAGCCATCTAACTATGCTCAATAAGGATACTTGTGTTTTTACATAGCTAGGCTTGTTAACACCTTAGGGCCATTAGGCTAGTAGCCTCCTACAAATATATGAAGCTATGAACCTATGCAAGCCTCCCAACATCTTGTCTCCCACCTGGCCTGCTGATGTCATCTACTATAAGGTGACCAACACTCTTATGAAAATCAGACTTGTGCCATGGTGCTTGCATAAAGTACCGTGTTCTGTAGTCTGTGTACTTAGATAAGTATGGGTTCTGTTCTCCCTGCAGACAACTTTGCATGTGTGTGTGTGTGTGTGTGTGTGTGTGTGTGTGTGTGTGTGTGTGTGTGTGTATGTTTCTAGACAGAACAGCAGAACTGTATATCCTACAGTTACTGCTCCAGTGCTATAGATCAACAGTATTTTGATACTTACACATGTCTACACTTCCATTTCATGCAGGCCTCCCAATCTCTTATCTCCCACATGGCCTGCCAATGTTATCTACTATAATTTGACCTGCACTCCTGCAAAAATCACACTTGTGGCTTGGCGCTTGCATAAAGTATTGAGTTCTGTAGTCTGCATGCTTAGATAGGTAGGTGTTCTGGTCTCAGTGCAGGCAACTGTGTGTGTGTGTGTGTGTGTGTGTGTGTGTGTGTGTGTGTGTGTGTGTGTGTGTGTGTGTGTGTGTGTGTATGCTTGTGTGATCTTGCTTTACATTACAGAGAGAATTTTACACCAGCATGTGGGTCACTGTTATTACCATATTGTGTTCAACACACACTGCTGATATCATCAGCTATAAAGTGCTGTCTGAGAGACTAAAGGTTGGACTTGTGCTCTGCTGTGGTGCTTATGTAAAGTACTGAGTCCTGTAGTTTGTGTATTTAGATAGGTAAGGCTTCTATTCTTACTGCAGTCAACTGTGTGTGTGTGTGTGTGTGTGTGTGTGTGTGTGTGTGTGTGTATGTGCTTTTGCTTGACATTACAGAAAGCATTTTACACCAGCATGTAGGACACTGTTATTAGCATAGTCTCCTCAACAGACACTGCTAATGTCATCAGCTATATCAGATTTGAGGATATGCAGTACACCCACCAGGGCAGGGTCAGAGACTGGCCTGGAGGTCAGGCAGCTGTCACCTTATCCTATGCAAGACAGATTACAGTGACATGGTTTTTAATCTATCCACATACATAATGGCATGGTTTGTAGGCCCTGCATTATCTTGAATTGAAAGCCCTGTGGTCTCTTCGGTTGATGCATGTGTCTGGTGAGGTATATACAAAAGATGGCATTATACCACAACCACCACAAATCTTATGAATAATAAACAACCAAAATCCAAATGGAATAAACTTCACAAGAGTCTTTAAAAAGCACATTAAAAGCACAGGTTTATTCTAGCGCCTCGGTGTAAAACACCTTCATGGACTACAAGATCAATTACAAATGATGTGTAAATACACATTTTAATAATAATTAAACAATAAAATAATCAAGTGAACTTAATTATTTCTTAAAGTAAACATCTCCAATTAATTTCCTCATTAAGTCCTTTAGGGGTATTAAATTTCAAGATGTAAATGCTTTCTTTATATAAGAGTTTGTCTTTTAAAATGTTGTCATCTCCATAAAAAGAAACAATTTGTTCCAAAACACATCCTTTTAATAATGAATAGTCACTATTATGTGATTCTATAAAATGAGCAGCAATAATTTTTTCTTTCCTTCCATTTTTTAATGTCTCTAATGTGTTCCATAAATTGTGAATGAAACATCCTCTTTGTTTCTCCCACATAAAACATGCTACAGAGGCAGCTTAAAACATACACTACCCCCTTAGTTTCACATGAAAATTTTTCCTTAGATGTAAAGGGTACATTGTTAATATATTTAAAACAATTAACAATATGTGGACACACTAAACATTTATCATATTTAAATGTGTCTGTTTGAGATAAGCAATTAGGGACTGTACAATTCGGCATACTAAAAAGTCCCCGCACTAACATATATTTTACACTTCTGCCTCTCCTGTATGCTTTAGAAAAGTATTTCGGCAGAATACCAACCAAAAAGTCATCTTTCAATAAAAATTTCCAATAATGTGTTAACATCTCAAATATTTCAGAACTTTTTATATTGTACATAGATACAAAATAAATCTGTTGTGTTCGATCAGATTCAAACTTTTTCATTTTTTTTCTTCCCATATTTTTCCCACTAAAATTTTCATTCTTATTATATACGTTTTGACTAGCCTCCCTTAACCTATTAACATCATAACCTCTCTTTATAAACATTTCTGTAGACTTACAAATTTCCTTTTCCAAAATCTCTGTTACATTGCAAATCTTGGATAACCTTAAAAACTCACTATAGGGGAGTGCATTTATTGTCTGGGGTGGATGGCAACAAGACGCATGTAAAAACTGATTGCTATCCACGAACTTCCTTTGTAACCCCAACACAATTGTGCCATTTACTTTCCCTTCTAACTCTAAGTCCAAGAAATGTACTCTAGTTCCCTTCTACAAACCATCAAAACTGAGGTCAAAAGGGTTCTGATGTAAATCGAATATAAACTTTTTAATATTTTCTATACCTCCTTCACATATAAAAAATAAGTCATCAATATAACAAAAACATCTTTTAACATATTTTTTCATAAATTCCTGTTTAAACAGAAATGCTGTTTCGAAATATGACATAAATAAATTTGCATACACGGGGGCAAATGATGCCCCCATGGCAGTGCCTTCTTTTTGCCTATAAATTTGCCTATCATATATAAAAAAATTATTCACCAGACAAAATTCTATCATTTCTATTATGAACATAGAACGAGGGTTATCACCGAAGAAATGTACAATAGCAGTTATACCATCTTTATGTTTTATGGATGTATACAAGCTTTTCACATCCAATACAATCCAGTACATTCCCATTTTCCATTCTATATCAATATTTTTTTCCAAAAAAAAAGAACTGTCTTGTATATAAGATAAATTATTTTTCACATAAGGAAGCACTATCTCATGTAACAATATACCCATATTATGTAAGAAATACCTACATGCAGAAACAATAGGCCTACTTGGAGGTGCTTCCAAATCTTTATGGATCTTCGGCAAAAAAAAATATTTCCAGTTGTTTATTATTAACAAACAACTTAGTTTCCATATCTTTTTTAGAAAAATAGCCTAAACGTAAGCCTTTCTGTAACAAACTATTTTATCTATATATTGCCCTAATCAAGCATATGTCTTCACTGCATTCATGTTTTTTTTTATTTTCTAAATGTTCCATACACATTTTGTGATATTGTATGGCATTCATTATAACAACTTTACTGCCTTTATCAGCTGATTTAATTACCAGCCCTTTGTTATTCTGCAGTTCTAACAATGCCTTCCATTCTCTATAGGTTAAATTATAGTATATGGACTTCTTATATCTGGCCAACTCCTCACATATATTGCTTCCTTCAAAACTGGTTATTGAATGGAAATGTGAAATGTTCTGGTTATGAAAAGGAGGCATAAATTTACTAACTATTGGGATACTAGAAGTATCCAATAAACAATATGCATTCGAGCCAAGCAACCATTCATCACAATATTGCTGCTCACTTTCTTCCTCACATGAAAAGAAACTTTCATTAGATGACTCTTCAATAAAATCATTATTGCTTTCATTCTTGTCCATTCTACAAGAGAAAAAAACACTTTAAATGTAGTTTACGAACAAATCTAAAAAGTTCCTGTTGAAAAAAGTGAATCCGTGGAACAAATGTTGGGATAAATTTTAATCCCAAACTCAATACTGCACATTGCTCGTGTCAAAACACACCCCGACAAATTTACTATGCTTGAAACATTTGAAGCTACATCATTACCAATAATGTTTGTGTTAGCATTTAAATTTCTTACTATTGTATTGTTCATTTCTGTAGTCTCTGTTGTAAGGACCATTCCCGTTGTAGGTATTGTTCTGATTCCTTTTCTGTCCTTGTTTGTGTTGTTGCCATCCTCCATTCCCCCGAAACCGATTCTGATGTTCTTGTGGCTGTTCAGGGTAGGGCAGCGGTGGATAATCCTCATCACTACTTCCCTGGTTATCGCTTAAGTTTGAACCATCTGCAGATGTAAAAGAAACCAACAACTTTTGCTTCCGGTCACCATATTGTCTCCCAGGTCTAGCTTTACACTGATTGGATGAAGCTACAAAAGCACAGCCACCTTCATAGTCATTGATATCTCTTATTAATTTTTTCTTTTTGTAATTAATGAGTTGTCTCTAATGTGCTCATTTACTTTTTTAATTAACTTTTATTTAATGCTGTTTAAAGATAGCATTATACTCTATTAGTGTTCTGATGATGTTTGATTACAGTGCTGTCATACAATTCTAAGATCTGAATATGATGGTATGACTTATGATGTGGACAATATAGACTTTCCATACCAGTGTGGACACTTGGTGGTCAAAGTTCAGAGTGCTATCTACATGTATTCTAGGAGCATGCATCACTGGGTTTCAGCATAGCAGGATTGTTGTCAATGCTGTGATTAAAATGAAATTCTACTTTTTAGACAGACAACATAAAAAAGACACATTTCTGCATTGATTTGTAGATTGTGTGCCTTTGTGACCAATCATTTATCTGTGTTACCTCCTTCTGTACTATGTTATTGTCATTGATTGTCAATGATTGCACCCAATATGCAAGAATCAGCAAACTTGGTAAGCCAAAGGACATATACTTTAGTCTAAACTGTTGAGAAATAGACTCAAAACAGTGAAGGGCCAAGCACAGACCCTGGGGCTTGCTAATGATGACAGCTCTACTGGTGCAAGTTGATTCACCAACTTTCACAGTACATGTTTTATCTGTAAGCTAATTGGTTACCCATTTAGTGATGTAGGGATTAATCCCCAGCTCTGGGAAGGTTTCTCAATGATACCTGCATGGGGAGATTGTGTCAAAACCCTAGGCCAGATCGCTATAGGCAGTATGCACTGTCATACCTTCATCCAATTACTGGGCTGTAACAACATCACAGATCACTTATGGTGTGACTCAAGGCATACACCTTCCTGATAAGATTGAATATGCACTTTAATACACCCTCCACATGGGCTATGTTCCTGTAGAAGAGTGTACATCAACATGAATCCATCTGATTTGGGGGAAGAGCACCTGATGCATGCATGTATAGAGACATCCTGACTTTCCTCACCTGTGAGATAGACCAACATGTCATTATGGACCTCTTCTAAATAGACACAAGTAATATTCCATCTGTGTGCCACAGACCTCTGTGAGTTGTTAATGTTAAATCATTGTTACATCTGATACTTGTCCTCAGAGAGGTCATCAAAGGCATGCATAATGGCAACAGTATCATCCTGTGGAATTTGACCAGGTCAAGGCAATTGACACAAATCCACACTGAGGTATTCAATTAACACTGTCATATGTGGCCATAAACAGATATATCACCAACTGGGTAGACCAGTGTATCATATATGTGTCATCTCACTATGCTGTAGTGTATGAAATGACCTATATCTCAGGTCCAGTAATCAGGTCTGTACATCAGAGCTATCTGTTAGGCCCTTTCCTGTGCATTATTTAAGTGATAGTGATCACAGATGACATATACGTCCTGGGTCCAAATTGCTGCCTGAAGACCTACAGATTATGGGCAATTATTGACTCCAACTGTTATATTCATATAATACATACAGTATCAACACATACCAAATATTGCTGCCACAGCCATGACAACACCTGCAATGACAAGAAACCATGTGGGGATTTGTTAAGTCAGGTACACAAACAAACAACCCAAGCATAATGTAGACATCACACCCTATAATCAGACCAATAGGCATGTGACCGATGGCCTGAGGTAAATGGTAAGTGGAACATCCATCAGCATGTGGTTATAGTGCTGACTACTCCCTTGAAGGTAACACAAGTACTGGGTATGTGAAGGACATCCACGTCAGAGGCAGCAATACCTTCATAGTTCCCAGACTTCATCACACCAATGACTGGGTATAATGCATCCTTCGTCATGTACCTCCCTACACATCTTCCAGTGATGTGTAACTGAAGTGTACCACCTTTGTCACAGTGAGCTGTCACACATATTATTGGCCATGCCTAGGTATTCTTTTTGTGGAATATATGACTGTCTGATGGTGGGGAACACCAATCAAGTTATTGCATCAGATGCATGTGTGCTACCTGCACTACATGCATAGGTGTTTCACAACATTAATACCATGTATATTATTCATGACAGTGTGGACTGTGCCATATATGTGTATATATATATATATATGTGTATACATATATATATATATATATATATATATATATATATATATATATATATATATATATGCCATGCACACCAGTCAACTAGCCTGTATTGCTTATACTGTCACATACAGGTATATAAGTGTCCCTCCTAACACCTTCAGCAGATGTTATAGTGCCCGAACAGTGTGCATGATTACCCTCATAGAGTGTGGATGCATCATAATTGTTGTTCAAGTGTGTGTGTGTGTGTGTGTGTGTGTGTGTGTGTGTGTGTGTGTGTGTGTGTGTGTGTGTGTGTGTGTGCAGACTTATCACTTTTCACTCTACATCACATATGTTATGTCAGAGGAATGGGATTACTGGTGGTATTATTCTGATATTGTCCATGATTGTGGTTGGTTCTTTTAATGTTATCTATGAGCCTTTACCTGTGCCCACCTTGTTGGAGACCTTTGCTGAGAGTACACTCATATTCAGGCATATCAGTTTGCACAGCTTCACAATATGCACCCTACCCCAACTGTATGCCAGATTCCTGATAGATGTCCTCTGCATTGTTCCTGTAAGGATGCTTATTTCACACAAACATCCCCCCATTGTTATGTCACCTTGTGTGGCAGTCACATGAAACACATTTTCACTGTACAGTCTCTACTGTACCATATAGATATGTGATTGGTGTTGCTGCTACAACCATCTTCAATTGACATGCCTCATCTGGTGTACATTAAGTTGTTTCACCTGTCCTCTTTCCCTGTGTTCATTCCTACAGTTCACCTGCATGTCCCTATTCAATACACACACTTCCCCTGAGTGTTAATTCTACATGGCAGTCCATGTACCATTACAGATCATTTACACAGCTTCAGTACAGAATAGTAAGGTTGAGATATCGCAGTACTCTGCACTGTACATACACTGTTCTGTACTGTGTTTGGGCAATATACTTCCCATTCATACCTCTTAACTCTCCAGATATTCCCAGGATGTCCAGATATGTTCCTTATCAAATTTGTGGCTTTTTGCCATATTACTGGGATGGTGTCAAGACTGATGTGACTCAGTATTACATACATTTGAATTCAAAGCTTTCAGCTGTCCTGATTTGTGCAGAATGTCCAGTTTTTGTCTCATATTTTTGATCTTTTTCTCATAACATTTTGGTTTTCGTGCAAATCATTACCCTGTCATTGCGGATTGATGTCAGAAAATAATGGCAAATATGTGAGCTTCAAACTTCATGCTCTTCAAAACATTCATGCTACTGTAAAACCTGATATTCTATCAACTTTCTAGGTTTGTAAGAGTAATATTAGAATCTGTCCATATTTTTCCCTTCCCCACCATTATATATGGTTTAGTCTAGATTTTTGCTTTAAGATGTTGAAAGATATTTTGAGTTTCATTCTACCACATTTGTATGTGACATCTATGTCAAATATGTCCCTCTTTCTGGTTAATTGTCCTCACATTATGCTGGCCTTTGTGCATATGTGTTGAACTAACAGATTGAGAGCTATCTGTGAAGCTCTGGTGATCATTGTGGCATTCTGTGCAAAACTATGGGCCGTAGGCCATCTATTCTTTCAATAGAATTGCTATCTGCATTACGAATTGCTATCTGCATTACAATGACTAAAATACATGATATATATATATATATATATATATATGCACTTTTTTTTAAAAAATACAGTATTTAAATTGATTTAAACTGTGTATGAAGGAGTGTTGAAGGAATTTTTATCTGAAGTTATTCTGCTCTTCAGTTATTCCCACCCACCCACCGTGTTTTTGTTTTGGTGTTAATCTTAGTGGCATTGAAACTGTCCGCCCCTCAGCCTGCCTCTGGGCCCATCTCATTTGCTCACTCAACTGAGTGCAGTGAGATCATATTCTGATTTCAGGCACTCCTACTGTGTACAAAGAGAGCATCTGGGAAATAGAAAAAAAAAAAATTAAGCTTATTTCCTGCCTTTCTTGTTAAGCGGTACAGACTATTTGTAGGCTTCTGAGCCCTCAAGCCCTTCTGTGTTTGAGGGAAGCCTTCTAGCTTGTTTATTTCTTATAACTAGCCAGTTTTCTAGTTTCAGCACTCAAATCTGTTTCTTTGATCTCAGCACTTGTTCAGAAAAAAAAAAAAAAAAATGTCATCTGCTTTTACTGTACTTGTGTTTCTACCTACTTCTTTTTACTTTTGCATCATCTTAAAATACTCAATTGTATTTATTACTGCTTGGTGTAACTCATTCTAAGCCTTTGGTTTAAACACTTGGGCTTCGGACCAGTTAGTTGTTTTGCACTGAGAGGGTTTGTGGTCTGCACTGTTGTGGCAGAACAGGTAGCTTACATCCTTCTAGGTTGAGAACTGCTGATTGAGGGCTCAGTGTCTGTTATTCTAAAAGTGTATTAATTCTGGTTTAAGCACTTGGGCTTTCAAGCCAGTTATTTTACATTAAGAGGGTTCGTGGTCTGCACTCTTGTGGGAGGAGAGGCTGGACTCTGCCCTTCTGAGCTGGGAATTTCTGGTTAAAGGCTTATAGTGCATGCATATCTGAACTGTTCCTTACTGAAGTTGGTGCCTTGTTTGCTGTGGCATAGACTGGATTCGGGCCTGCTGGATCTAGCTTTGTTTGTGTAACTTGAGCACTAATCCAGACATTCTCTAAAGTATTCAATGGTATTTATTACTGCTTGGTTGTAACTTGATTAAAGTGTAGCTATCATTCAAGTCTTTTGGATTAAGCACTTGGGCTTCAGAACAGTTGTTTTACATTAGGAAGGTTTGTGGCAAGCACTGTGGTGGCAGGACAGGTAGCTTTCATCCTTCTAAGTTGGGAACTGCTGATTGAGAGCCCAGTGTCCAAGTGTATTAGTTCTGGTTTAGGCACTTGGGCTTCAGGCCAGTTATTTTACATTAAGAAGGTTCGTGGTCTGCACTCTTGTGGGAGAAGAGGCTGGACTCTGCCCTTCTGAGCTGGGAATTTTCTGGTTAAAGGTTTATAGTGCCTGAATATTTGAACTGTATCTTACTGAAATTGGTTCACCTTGTTTGCTCTAGCATAGACTAGATCCAGGCCTACTGAATCTAGCTTTGTTTATATGCTTGTTGTTTGTTTGCTTGTTATTTCCTGGAAGCTAATTCCACCTAATACGCAACTTCTCAGCGCTTCTGTGGATCACTGGTGATATCTGCATTGCTTACTGTACTTATTTCCTTGTTTCACTTGAAAGAAAGTTACTGTTTGTCATTTTTGCATTTAGTTACTTGTAACACATTGCACTCAAGTTACCTGGCACTTGCTCACTAAAGCAATTATATAAGTCAGCACTAAAAATTAAAAGCACTACACCCTCACTCCCCACTGGCCCTTGTTTTCAATTAAGGATTTCCCAATATTATTCTAGCATGTCCAAAGGTCAGTTGTCAATCTCCTCTCGAGTCCAGCTGGTGAATCTGGGAATCTTGAGGCAATGTTATAACTGCCTCATGTACACAGACAACCCTCTCCTCCTCCCACATAACACAAATACTTGCGAGATGCAGCTATTTAGCCAAACTGGAGGCTGAGCTCTCTCAACTCAGGACTGGCAAGACCAGACAGGAGGAGAAGGCAACTACACACACCACAAAACCAGCCTCACATAATGCTACCACTCCACTGAATCAAACACATAAACACACAAAGACATACTCGGAGGCTCTGAGTAAAAATTTACCTAAACAGCAGAGGCCTCCAAAGCAGACACCCAAACAACTGCTACCTCAAGACACCCCACAAGCAACACATAAACCACAAAAGCAGTGTGCAAAGCAGTCACAGCCCTTAAGGCCAAATACAACACCAAACATACTTGTCATAGGTGACTCCATAGTCAGACACACTGACGCCCCACTCACCAGGCTGAACAAGGAGAGGGTCACAGTAAGCTGCCTATCGGGCTAGAATCCGCCACATAACACAAGCACTCGGGTCACTCCATGGCAAGTACAAATATGACACAGTCATTGTCCATGCTGGTGTGAACGACCTGAGACGTGCCTCCCTGGACTACATGAAAAGAGACATAGAGGAGCTCTCTGATTATGTAGCCCAGGCAGGTATGACCCTAACCCTGAGCAGTATCCTTCCTTCACCAAGAATGATGCCACAATATAGAGACAAGATGATCAGCTTTAACAATTGGCTTAATGTCTGGTGTCATTCAAAGGGGATCCAGTGTCTGTCTGCCTGGGATGACATGCTTGACAAGCCACGCTGCTTACAAGGGATGGCTTGCACCTGTCACCCTGGGATTCCGGATATTGGCTGAGGCTCTTGCCACCCCCATAGTGCCTTTTTAGGCAAGGCTCAAATTCTAAACCTACCACCCTAGAAAACAAAAATGGGAAGAAACTGAGGGTAATGCTGCTCAATGCCAGAAGTCTAAATCTCAAAATGCACGCACTCGAGGCCCTTCTCAGTATGGAGAACATCGATGTCTGTGCTGTAACTGAAACCTGGTTCAAGGCTCCTGAGAGCACCCGGCACTATTAGGTTTTACCTCATATCATGCTCCGCCCCAAAACCCGGACCACACCACAAAAGGAGGGTGTATCCATATTCATAAAGGATACTCACACCTCCAGGTTGGTGGCAACGCATCTAAGCTCGGAAACCATCCAGGTGCAACTAACCATAGGCAAAACTGCTCTACAAATTGTAGCATGCTACAGGCCACACTTTCAAACTCAGGAACCCCACACAGCCTTCCTGAAGACACTGGAGGGTATAAATGTATCTCCAAACACCATCATATTGGGTGACTTCAACTACCCGAATATAGACTGGGAACATTACTCAAGCCCTAACTTTCTAGCCCAACGGTTCCTGGAGTTCATAAATTCAAATGCCATGGAACAGCTAGTCACTGTTCCCACGAGAGGAGAAAATATACTAGATCTCATTGTCACAAACATGGGGACAAAATGCTCCACACCGGAAGTATATCCCTCATTGGTGAGATCTGATCATAAACTAATCTCACTGGAAATCCACATCCCGCCCCACCCCAAGCAAAGACCATAGTGAAGAACTTCTCTAAAGCAAACTTCACACTACTCAAGACTGGTGTGGTATCCTTCAAGGCCCCTGAGCCAGAGGAAACCACAACCCAAGCTGCGGAAGCCCTTACAAATGCCTTCTATGAACACCTCCAGGACTGCATGGATCAGGCAATCCCAAATAAAACCAAGACTCTTTCCACAAAGGGCAAACATCCAGTCTGGTGGACCCCAGCCATTAACAAACTTTACAATAAGAGGAGAAAGCTATTACATGATAGAACAAAATCCATAAAAGGGAAGTCACCCTGATCATTATTAGTAAAAAATACGAGCACTCATAAAATCAACTAAGGCCAATTTTGAGAGAAAAATTGCCATGGATTCAAAGGACAATCATAAGGCCTTTTTCAGCTATGTTAGGAACCTGGGTGGAAACTCCCAGATATGCTCAGAATTAGTCCAAAATGATACAAAAATCACTGAACCCACAGACATTGCCAACATACTGGCAGACAGGTTCAGTGCAAACTTCACCCCTCTCCCCTAAAGGAGAGATAACTATCCCAGCCGAGTGTAGCCTCCCGGACATCTCAAATGCGCAGGTGAAAGCTGCTCTCTAAAGCTAAAAACACAGCATCAATGGGACCGGATGGTGTCCCCGGCTGTGTGCTACACGAAGCTAAATGAGGAATTAAACCCGCACATAAGGCAGCTGTTTAATCTCAGCCTTACCACAGGATACGTGCCCAAGGAGTGGCGTGCGGCAACTGTGGTCCCACTCCACAAAGGCGGTGCCTCTACGGACCCTGGTAATTACCGCCCCATAAGCTTAACAAGTCTAGTCTGCAAAGCTATGGAGAGGATCATAATGGAGCTCATAAACAAAGATATAGGGGACTTGCAGACATTGGACCCGACCCAGTTTGGCTTTGTCAAGGGAAGATCATGCCTTTTGAACTTGGTTGACTTCTTGAAACAGTCACCAAGGCCATTGATGAGGGAAAGGCAGTCCATACAGCCTACCTTGACCTTGCAAAGGCTTTCAACACAATACCCCACTCGGGTATTGTAGAAAAACTTACCAGCTTAAATGTAAACCCATATGTCACAAGATGGGTTGCAAACTGGCTTAAGGACAGAACCCACAGGGTTAGAGTTGCTGGCGCTGTGTCAGACTCCAAGCCGGTCACAAGTGGTGTCCCACAGGGCTCGTCCTTGGCCCCTATTGTTTGGCATCTACTTCTCAGAAGTACAGCCAAAGATGGGAGGACTTTGGCTGAAAAAGTTGGCAGACGACGGCAAACTGGGCGCCATAGTGGAAAGTGCATCGGACATGGATATCCTTCAGAAGGGACTCACGGAAACAGATAGCTGGTGCCAGAGCCATGGCCTGAAGTTAAACGCCAAAAATGTATAGTCATACCCTTCGGGAAAAACAAGGTAACCCCAAGCTACCATATAGGTGGCAATCCACTAAGCACAGAAGAGGTTATCAGGGACCTGGGGACCCAGGTTGACAGTGGCCTTTCTTTGACACTCACATTGCTAAAGTGGTTAGAAAGACCTTCTACATTGCCCACCTGATCATGAAGGATTCACATCCAGATCTAGTGAGGTCATTGTTCCCCTGTACTCTTCACTTATCAGACCAATGATCGAGTACAATGCCCCATTCGGGATGTATCTCACCCGACATCTGCAGCAATTGGAGAGACCCCAAAAGTTCCTCACCAAAAGGATAAAGGGACTCCAAAATCTGTCATATGCTGCCAGATTGAAGAAACTCCAGCTCTATTCAGTCGCATACCGTCTGCTCAGAGGTGACATGTGCCTGACATACAAGGCCATGTCCAACCCGGAAGTAATGGACATGCTCCACCTCAAAAAATCCAAATCCACCAAAACCACTAGAGCAAGCGACTTAAACCTTAGCACGGATATAAATAGGACGTGCTGGAGGGATAGATTTATCACTCAGAGACTCCCTATGCTGTGGAATAAAATCCCGGTCCATGTGAGGCAGAGCACCTCGCTGACTCTGTTCAAGAAATCTAGACCTGTGGATGGGAGATCGTAGGTTTACCCCAGGAATCAACTCTGTGTCACTGCTGGACAGAGGCACAACAAACTAATGGGCACAGTATTTTTTCATATAAGGGGTGGCGTAAGCCACAATAATTTGGGCTAGGCTTATAAATGCCTTAGGGCAGATAGCCTAGTATAAACCTATGAACCTATGAACCTATATATATATATATATATAATACAAACATGCACACACATAAATAAATATGAATCTAATGGCATTTGTCAAATCAAAGTAATGTTCACATGGGTAAAGTTGACATACTAACATCAAAATGCAAAGGTCAACATGCTTCTGAGCATGTATGAAGTTTACTTCTTGGAACATGCAGAGTTAAAAATAACAATGTTTTCTGTAGAGGGCATGCCCCCTGTACCCCCCGCACCCCCTGAAATTATATATACTAACTCCAAGATTGCAGAATCCCCAGAGGAAAGGCATATTCCGCAATCCCTGGGACTGTCTATCATACAACTGTTAAACATCTGCACTGTCAATCAAAGTATATCTACAATACAGAGGTCGATTTTACCTACACTTGACCAATGGTAGGTAGACTCTCTCTATATATATATATATATATATATATATATATATATATATATATATATGTCCCAACAAACCAAGGCAAAAGAAATAAGCCAATGCAGCCAAACTCAGTGTAGGCCCAGTACAACAAATTCAGGGGTTAGTCCTTTGCGAATCAATAGACCATAGTACAAGTAGAACTAAAAGCTTTTTAATAACCGTTAGCGCTTTCAAGAAACAAGTTCTCTTCCTCAGACGTTACAACTGAAAAACACATATACAAACATTTAAATACAGGATTCTACATCACACACACTTACATCACTTCCTGCTTACTGCCATATCCTTAAAGCAACAGTACTACCCTGTTCCTGCAAAGCAGACTGATATGACACACACACATTAAAAGCTAAAAGATCATAAAAACATATTATAAATGAAACAATACAGACTGAAGGCAGTATACAAATAGTATAAAATATAAACTGACAAAAATCATCATCTGAGGGGTCTCGCTTTCAAAATGGGTTTGAGAGGGACATAGTCATTAAGTCCTACCCCTCTGTGAGCTGCCAAACGAAAAATCCATTTAATCTCCATTTGTTCTGTCAGATTAGTGAGATCCCCACCACGCACCCCAGGTTTCACAACCTGCAGTACTTGAAACAGAAAAGTATGAGCACTGCCATGCCTAAGCATATGTTTAGATATGGCACTATAAGTTTCATTTCTCCCAAATGCATACAGGTGGTCCCTTATTCGCTCTCTAAGGGACCTGTTAGTTTTACCCACATAGAAACTGAAGCAGGTCTGACAGCATGCAACATATACCACATGCCTAGTGTTGCAGTCAGACCTGTTCCTAATTTCCCAAAGTCGTCCATCATTCGATTCGAAAATACCTGGATGTATCCACAAACTGGCACTGTTGACAAGAGCCACATCTCTTGGTGCCGGACTGCCAGGCTGGAAACAATGGTTGTTTAATCGCACATAAATCTGGGAAACAGAGTAGCTGTTTCAAGTTTGACTGTGCTGAGCATACTGTGGACAATTACCTACCAGGTGTCGTATACTTGGATCCACCATTAAGATATTCCAATTATCCATAATAGTATGCTGTACAAAGGATGTATTGTTACCCAGAGGTAAAGTTAAAAAAGTTTGGGTAGTTGGCTTAACTGGAACTTTCCTATCATATCCACGACTTGAAAAATAGGGTTTACCTCTAGTTCCCCTCATTCTTATCACATGCTCACATATATTATTGATCTCTACAGGCATATAGCCTCTATCAATAAAAGAGATCTTCAGTGCCTCTAATTCTCTCAAGAAATCTTGATCTCGAGAGCATAGACGTGAAACCCTCAATGCTTGCCCCTTTATGATATTGGTAAAGACTTTTTTATTGTGCATACTATCTCTAGAAAGGAAGGAGTTAGTATGACAGGATTTCCTATATACACTAGTGTGGGACCAGGTCCCTACTTAATGTACAGTGGTGTCTAAAAATCAATAGAGGTTGAGGAGGACTTCATAGTGAATTTCAAAAAACCTTCCAAGTTGTTAAGTTGTTCATGGAACGTGAGCAGCAAGGCACCATTCCCCTGCCATAGAAGAAAGAGGTCATCCACAAAATGCCTGTAGAAAATAATACTGGCATTGTTGAGTATGACCTCCCTCTCCCAGGCCACCATCACCAAGTTGGTATAGGAGTTGGCGCAACTGGTGCCCATTGCTACTCCTGATACCTGTCGGTAAAGCGTATCCATGAACAAAGAGACAACTTAAAAGGGACATAGAAAATGATTTATTCAGATATAAGAGGTTGCAGTTGCAGAGACAACATTTGGAGGCCAGTCTACATCACAGAGTTATTCCGAGGGGCCTCCGAATATTAACCATGCCGACGTATGGCAACTCGCATCCAGAGCTGTTAGCGAGATGGCAGGTAATCAATATACAAGCCAGTAGGGCTTACATGGAGTTAATAATTGACTATTTTCGTCCCGTAGAGCAGGAACTGTTGGCTAATATTAACAGACAACAACAACGCCTTCTGAGTGCTGTTGGCAGGGACGTAGCTGATGTGACTTTGTTTGAGCTATCTGACAGGGTAACTCGGTTTGGTAATACGTTACTAAACCAAAAGAAGAAGCTTATGAGAGATCAACATGATTTTGAACACAATAATGTGTTCCTGTGGCCCAAGAATGTTAACTCTACACAATCACATAAGTCGGATGCTACGGTCCCCAAACAGACTAACCAAGACTGTGAATGAAGTCAATGCTGACTCCATGATTGATGTGCCTCTGGATAAATCTACGCGTGTTGGCCTGAATGGCCAAACAGCCCAAATGAGTAATGAGATGAGGAAATCAGTTCCTCTGGATGGAAATACACCTGCCATGGAGAGGACAGTGGATGGACAGCGTGCAGCTGTTGCATCACCACAGTCAGTGAAATCTATTTATTTCACACCAGCCGAGTGGCCTTCGGCTTTGACAGCAGGAAGTGTAAGCTGTACCAATCCTGCAGTGCAGCGAAAGATTCAACTTGATAAGTTATTACCAAAAGGCACACGGGATTTTCCGGATGCTCCTCTCCCTATTCGGATAGGGAGAAAGAGGTCCATCGATCAAGACTTTCCCAGGGATCCCAAGCGAAGGGAGACGTCCAGGGAAGTACACCATTCTCATTTGATGAGAGGGAACGAACATTAACTGTCTTGAATATATCTCACCATCAACTGTCGGATGTAGAGTTATCCGTTTTGAATAGGGGACTCACATATATACCTAGTGCATCAGCAGATGTTAGTGAAATTCTCACATCTCTACGAATGTTTGCTAGGAATGTGAACCTTAAGCTGTTACACAATGATGCCAATGCTCATCCTAGTGCCTCAGAATTTAAACGCAAGAGCTTGTTTAATCCCACATTGAACCCTACTTTAGATCTGTTCATCAATGCTGTTGAAAATGATATATATCATGGCATCAGCCTACATGTACCTGAGTCAGCTGGGAACTTGTCCCTTGAGGAGACTGAGGCACTTAGGCAACTCAAAATGAATAACATGATCATTATTCGACCAGTTGACAAAGGGGGAAAGACCGTAGTAATGGATCGTCAGTACTACATTGAGACCATGCTCCAGATGCTGGACACAATAGAATATGAAAGACTTGATATGTTTGATATCAATGAATGTTCTAGAGTTATTAGCAATGTTTTGGATGAATGTGTAATCCTGAACAATATGACTAAAGAATTGCGTGATTATTTTAGAGTAGAGGCACCATTGATACCACGTATCAATGGACTGCCAAAAATACACAAAAATCCGGTCACCCCTTTGTTTAGACCCATTGTTGCTGGGGCAGGATGGTTGATGGAGCCTATCTCCGTGTATCTTGATCATAAGCTTAAGATGGTCCTTTTTCAGTTTTCCCATGTGCTTAAAGACACTGAGCAATTTCTAGGAGATCTGTATGAATTTGTTGATTCCTATGAGTTACAAGTTGAGGTGCTATTATCTACGCTAGACGTCACATCACTTTTCACCTGTATACCTAATGGGGTTGGTATCCAAATGGTGAGGTCTGTATTGAATGGATTTTTATCAAGCACTGAGACGGATTTTCTATGTCTATTATTAGAAGTAGTACTAGATAACAACTACTTTTTGTTCATGGATACGCTTTACCGACAGGTATCAGGAGTAGCAATGGGCACCAGTTGCACCAACTCCTATGCCAACTTGGTGATGGTGGCCTGGGACAGGGAGGTCATACTCAACAATGCCAGTATTATTTTCTACAGGCATTTTGTGGATGACCTCTTTCTTCTATGGCAGGGGACTGGTGCCTTGCTGCTCACGTTCCATGAACAACTTAACAACTTGGAAGGTTTTTTGAAATTCACTATGAAGTCCTCCTCAACCTCTATTGATTTTTTAGACACCACTGTACATTATGTAGGGCACACGTTCCACACTAGTGTATATAGGAAATCCTGTCATACTAACTCCTTCCTTTCTAGAGATAGTATGCACAATAAAAAAGTCTTTACCAATATCATAAAGGGGCAAGCATTGAGGGTTTCACGTCTATGCTCTCGAGATCAAGATTTCTTGAGAGAATTAGAGGCACTGAAGATCTCTTTTGTTGATAGAGGCTATATGCCTGTAGAGATCAATAATATATGTGAGCATGTGATAAGAATGAGGGGAACTAGAGGTAAACCCTATTTTTCAAGTCGTGGATATGATAGGAAAGTTCCAGTTAAGCCAACTACCCAAACTTTTTTAACTTTACCTCTGGGTAACAATACATCCTTTGTACAGCATACTATTATGGATAATTGGAATATCTTAATGGTGGATCCAAGTATACGACACCTGGTAGGTAATTGTCCACAGTATGCGTTCAGCAATAAGTCAAACTTGAAACAGCTACTCTGTTTCCCAGATTTATGTGCGATTGAACAACCATTGTTTCAGCCTGGCAGTCCGGCACCAAGAGATGTGGCTCTTGTCAACAGTGCCAGTTTGTGGATACATCCAGGTATTTTCGGAATTCGAATGATGGACGACTTTGGGAAATTAGGAACAGGTCTGACTGCAACACTAGGCATGTGGTATATGTTGCATGCTGTCAGACCTGCTTCAGTTTCTATGTGGGTAAAACTAACAGGTCCCTTAGAGAGCGAATACGGGACCATATGTATGCATATGGACGCAATGAAAGTTATAGTGCCATTTCTAAACACATGATTAGGCAAGGGAGTGATCACACTTTTTTGTTTCAAGTACTTCAGGTCATGAAACCTGGGGTGCGTGGGGATCTCACTAATCTGACAGAACAAATGGAGATTAAATGGATTTTTCGATTAGCAGCTCATAGAGGGGTAGGACTCAATGACCATGTTCCTCTCAAACCCATTTTGAAAGCAGACCCCTCAGATGATGATTTTTGTCAGTTTATATTTTATACTATTTGTATACTGCCTTCAGTCTGTATTGTCTCATTTATAATATGTTTTTATGATCTTTTAGCTTTTAATGTGTGTGTGTCATATCAGTCTGCTTTGCAGGAACAGGGTAGTACTGTTGCTTTAAGGATATGGCAGTGAGCAGGAAGTGATGTAAGTGTGTGTGATGTAGAATCCTGTATTTAAATGTTTGGATATGTGTTTTTCAGTTGTAATGTCTGAGGAAGAGAACTTGTTTCTTGAAAGCTACGTTATTAAAAGCTTTTAGTTCTACTTGTACTATGGTCTATTGATTCGCAAACGACTAACCCTTGAATTTGTTGTACTGGGCCTACACTGAGTTTGGCTGCATTGGCTTATTTCTTTGCCTTGGTTTGTTGGGACAGATACATTGTGATCTTTGCTCGGGGTTTGGAACTGTTTACATATATATATATATATATATATATATATATATATATATATATATAGTCCTGGTCTGAACATATAAAGTATATTTCAGCAAAAAGTACACGAGCAAACTCACTTTTGTGAAAGTGCATTTTTTCAAAAATGCAGTATCGTAAAAAAAAAAAAAAAAAAAAAACAACACGCAGTTTGCATGTAGATTTAGTTGTACATCAGCATGTAGTGTTGATTGTGCAACTAAGCAAACTGTTGCTTAGATTGTGGTACAGCGGGGATAAGGGAATATTCCCTTTTCCCCACTGTAGTGCAATCTCGGAGTGAGAATATTAAAGTAGGGAGTGTGAGGGGGCACAGCCCCACTGCATAAACATGAGTAGTGTTTTATTTGTTTAGGTTTTTTGGTGTGTTTTTTTTTTTCACAAAAGGACATTTTCAATAAAATGCACTTTCGCAAAAGTGAGTTCGCTCATGTACATTTTGCTGAAATGTACTTTCGATCTATCAACATAGCTCCATGTATATATATATATATATATATATATATATATATATGTATATATATATATATATATATATATATATATATATACATACAGTGTGTGTGTGTGTGTGTGTGTGTGTATGTTTTAGGTGTGGGGGCTTGGCCCATTACTACAGGGTGCATATGGAGAAGCACTATTTTGAGTAGTGACCGCCTAAGGCTTTTGATATTTTGAAGTTGAATAATCATGTCCCTGTTAAATGAGATGGGATTATTCATTCTAAACAGTGCAGAATCACACTAATTTCAAAAGCTGTCACTTGAGATGGCTCTGCACATTTACAAAGCTTGATTACTCACGCTCACTAACAGCAGGAGAATAGACTGTCAGGGCTGTGGCAACAGGGAATAGCAGGACTAAAAATACATATACTAAATAAGACCATGAAATAAACCACGGCCTGACTGGTAATAGAAAACAAATGTATTTAAATAAAAGCACCTTTAATCAAATCACATAAAACATGAAAGGTAAGTGCTTTTGCATGTAGCTTCATCAGACCTTAAATAAAAGATCCAAGCAAACATTTAAATACACTATCTCTTATCTAACCAGTCACATTAAGCTAATGAGTACTGATCAATTGCCAGTTCCTGCAACAGATAAATTCCTTCAAATCTAATGATGACATCAGTTCCTGTACTGACGAAAACTGCATAAATATGTATATACATAAAAAAAGATAATATGAAACTACTAAAACAAAGGCAAATATCTTCTTTCACTTTAGTGGCACCACATTCTTTAGCACAGAAAATAAGGAACTGTTATAGAATTTCACTACAAAGCCTAGATTTAGACTATGAAATAGAAAACTGCTGTTAAATTTGAGGGATGTTGCAAAGTCAGTGGCTTTCGATTTTCTTTTATATTTATAGACTGACAGTAGATATGGTACTTTGACATTTTAGCCTGTGAATATCATTCAAAGATAGATAGGTGGTCATTGAAGAAGTCAGTCAAGACCCAAACCATTTGACTATTGTTAAAGGAAAAAAATAAGACCCAGTCAGGAGTATTTTCTATGTGAGAGATCTTATCTGTTCTTGTAATGAAGTTATTTAGATAACCACTGGCTTTGCTCCTGCCTTACTGCAGGCTAATCCTCCTGTGCTCACTCCCTACACTGCCTACCCATCCAGGTATTTCTCATCACTATTGCTATAAATTCTCCCTGATCCCACACCAACTAAATATTCCTTGTATTAATCCCATGCATGCTACCTTGCCAACACTGCTTATAGGAAATTGTGTACAAGGGTAATTTATTATATCTCGAGTCCAACAATGCTGTTCTGTCAGTCAATTTTTGCCTTTGCTGTCTTTTGTTATTGTAAATATAATTATATAGTAATGTCTTAATATTACTGTACAGTGAACAAATGCTGGGTCTGACAATGTATAAATTGTACTGTTGTGGAGCTTTTCTCCCCGGGTCTCCACTGAAAACAGACTCCTGGCCAAGTTGGACTTTCCCAGTTAACAAATGAAATTAATAAAATAAAAGTTAGACCAATGGCTGTATGGCTGTATAGAGATATGAGAATGTTCACCAATGGCATTTTTACAGTCTGTGTTCATCTCACCTAACAGAGTTAGCCTATTTGGGTGTTAATTAATAACTGAGGTAAATAATCTTTTGGGTATTCTCTAGCAGAGTCAAGGGGGATGTATAAAGCTAAACATATTTTTACAGAATTCAGTTCTGATGATAATAGGACTAAGTCTCAGCTGTTTGAAATACCTTCTTTGCCAGAGGGATATGAATTAAACAGTCTGTGTCAAAGATGGCAATACTATCACCACTCTTTTCATAGGTTCATAGGTAAGTACTAGGCTAATTGCCCTTGTAGGCCATTTTAAGCCTAGCCAGTTACCCCATGTGAGAATCAAACCCAGTACCTTGTGTCTGCAAGGTAAACACCTTAACCATTATGCCAACCTCCCTTGTGCATTTTCATAACAGTACTGGATACAAACTGGGGAGGAATTTCTGAATACTTTTATTTGTGGATGAAGCCAAGTTTCAGTGATGGCTAGACCATCTGTACTGCAGTTGGCACAGAAGGTTAAGACTGTGAGCTGTAGTTTCTATATTGCAAGGTTTGATTATCTCAGCCTCCATTTGCCTGCTGTGTGATCTTGAGTAAGTCACTTACCCAAAGATTGTTTCTAAGTTGCACCTGAAAAGGAGGTTACCTAGTTAACAAATGGGTACTTTTATCTGATCTCCAGTGTGAAATTCGAACATGCAGCAGGTGGTATACTACAAATTCTAGTTTGATAGTGAAGAGGACCAGACAGGATCACATCAATTAAAAAGGAAAAAAATTGCTTTCAGCAAAAGTACACGAGCAAACTCACTTTTGCGAAAGTGCATTTTTTCGAAAATGCAGTATCGTAAAAAAAAAAAAAAAAAAAAAAAAAAAAAACACGCAGTTTGCATGTAGATTTAGTTGTACATCAGCATGTAGTGTTGATTGTACAACTAAGCAAACTGTTGCTTAGATTGTGGTACAGTGGGGATAAGGGAATATTCCCTTTTCCCCACTGTAGTGCAATCTCGGAGTGAGAATATTAAAGTAGGGGTTGTGAGGGGGCACAGCCCCACTGCATAAACATGAGTAGTGTTTTGTTTGTTTAGGTTTTTTGGTGTTTTTTTTTTCACAAAAGGATATTTTCAATAAAATGCACTTTTGCAAAAGTGAGTTCGCTCATGTACGGTTTGCTGAAATGTACTTTCTCTCTATCAACATAGCTCCATGTATATATATATATATATATATATATATATATATATATATATATACATATATATATATATACAGTGTGTGTGTGTGTGTGTGTGTGTGTGTGTGTGTGTGTGTGTGTGTGTGTGTGTGTGTATGTTTCAGGTGTGGGGGCTTGGCCCGTTACTACAGGGTGCATATGGAGAGGCACTATTTTGAGTAGTGACCGCCTAAGGCTTTTGATATTTTGAAGTTGAATAATCATGTCCCTGTTAAATGAGATGGGATTATTCATTCTAAACAGTGCAGAATCACACTAATTTCAAAAGCTGTCACTTGAGATGGCTCTGCATATTTACAAAGCTTGATTATTCATGCTCACTAACAGCAGGAGAATAGACTGTCAGGGCTGTGGCAACAGGGAATAGCAGGACTAAAAATACATATACTAAATAAGACCATGAAATAAACCACGGCCTGACTGGTAATAGAAAACAAATGTATTTAAATAAAAGCACCTTTAATCAAATCACATAAAACATGAAAGGTAAGTGCTTTTGCATGTAGCTTCATCAGACCTTAAATAAAAGATCCAAGCAAATATTTAAATACACTATCTCTTATCTAACCAGTCACATTAAGCTAATGAGTACTGATCAATTGCCAGTTCCTGCAACAGATAAATTCCTTCAAATCTAATGACGACATCAGTTCCTGTACTGAAGAAAACTGCATAAATATGTATGAACATAAAAAAAGATAATATGAAACAACTAAAACGAAGGCAAATATCAACTTCTTAGATGACATTTTTAGAATGGGTCTCAACAATACCTTTTCATTCAGTCCTTTACCTTAATCAGCTCTTAATTTAAGGATCCAACAGATCTCCTTGTTTTCAGTTACATTTCTTATATCCCCTTTGCGCCTGTCAGGTGTATTAATGTAAACAATTAAAAACTTAAATTGATGTCTAATATCAGTATTTGAAACATGCTTTGATAGCACATTATTTATTAATTTATTCTTTCAATGTTCAGTCAGTCTTGCCAATATAAAAAGATTGACATTCTGAACAGTGCTCAAGATAAACCACAAGTTCAGAAGTACAGTCAGTACTGACTTCAAACCTATATTTACGCCCAGACTCGGAATGTACTAAATGACCAGAGTTATCTGTGTAACCGCAGTAATTACATTTTAGACAATGTTTAGTGAATTTACTCATAATGTCATGTGAAGCAACCCAATCTTTCAGGTAGCATAACATTCTTTTTAGGGATAACTTATTGTTAATCAAGAAAGAAGGTTGATCACCTACAATTTCTCCAATCGCTGGATCGACTGTAAGTATATCCCAATTCCTCTTAATAACATCAATAATATCTTGTCTGTGACTGGTAAAGTAAATGGGTAGACTGACCTTCCTGCATCTATTGGTGTAAGTATTTTCAATGGTTGAAATATCGGGTCTATAGGAATAATAAGAATAACCTATATTCTGCCTCAACACAGGAATCAGTGATAGGGTATCTAAGCAATAACCGACGATGTGGTGTGGTATACTGAAGATTTAGCCATGGTTGGTGTGGTTTAATCATGAAGGTGAAGCCCGAGTGATTAAACAAAGGAAACCATGGGTAAGTCTTCAATATACCACAACCAAGGAGTCGGTTATTGTTATTATACAATGACATTATTTAATAAGAAAATACTTACTTTTCTTAAATAATGTCTTTGTATAATGGTGGATTGCTGTTCTTCTGCCAGTTGTGGTATATTGAGTCTGCGTTTTGATGTACTGCACATGCATATGGGACTTGTGTTCCCATGCATACCCAGTACATCAAGGCTTTGAAATGGAAGCAACTGAGAAAAGAAAGTCTCCATTGCTCCATTTTCTCTCTTTTTATTTATTGTAGAAAAAAAAAACTTTTAGGGCAGTTTATACCAACGGAAAAAAGTCTGGTCGACCGGACCTTTTTCCATTGGTATATTGTGGGATTTACAACAGGCACGCTGGTTGGGCTGGCCAATCAGTGTGCATATTTTAGAATATTAATAGGGAGGAATTATATGATGTTCATTTCAATATTCCTATAGCCCCTCTTAGTAAATTTTCTTTTTAGACTGCTTAGTTCCATGTTAAATCCCTCAATGGAAGCATTGAGCTTTGAAGCTCTCAAACTATGTCCCTTAACAATGTTTTTTAAAAACAAAAGGGACTGCATACTACATCTATGCAGACAAGTATTCTTATAACAAGGTTTCCTGTATATCCATGTGTCTAACTTATTGTCACTTAATTTTGTAGTAAGAATATCTTGATAATTGATCTCAATATCTGAATAAGTCATAGAAAAATTCAGAAAACTTTTCGTTTTGTTCAAATAGTCTAAGAACATGTGCAGTTCACTCAGCTCCCCTTTCCATATAGGGAGCATTTGTATCACATATGCCTTGGTTCTTTAAATAATCCACTATCAAAGGATGTTTTGAACACTGATATTTGACATCAATTTATTTAAATAATGCACTATCAAAGCATGTTTTAAATACTGATATTAGACATCAATTTAAGTTTTTAGTTGCTGACATTAATACACCTGACATGAGCAAAGGAGATATAAGAAATGTAACCAAAAACAAGGAGATCCACTGGATCATTAGATTAAGAGCCGATCAAGGTAAAGGACTGAATGAAAAGGTATCGTTGAGATCCATTCAAAAAAAAGTTGATTTTTACCTTTGTTTTAGTTGTTTTATTTTGTCTTTTTTATGTTTATATGTATTTATGCAGTTTTCTCCAGTACAGGAACTGATGTCTTCATTAGATTTGATGGAATTTACCTGTTAGTGCAGGAACTGGCAGTTGATCAGTACTCATTGGCATAATGTAATTGGTTAGATAATTGATAATGTATGTAAATGTTTTCTTGGATCCTTTGTTTATGGTCTGATGAAGGTATATGTGAAACGCTTACCTTTCATGTTTTATGTGATTTGATTAAAGGTGCTTTTATTTAAATATGTTTGTTTTCTATGACCAATCTGGTCGTGGCTTATTTTGTGGTCTTATTTTGTATTTGGACTTTCCTGTGTTTCTTTAACCACTTAGTACATATTCTCACCATTGTTTATTTTTTACATTTTTGGATAAAAAGTACATATATTTAGGGTCTATATCAGCATATCGAATGCTGACAATAACAAATGCAATTTAATCAAACTGAAATGTTCGAAATCTCAGAAGAGTGAACTGACAGAACATCGATTTCTTTCCCAGGGAAAGAAATCGGTTTTCTGTGCAAAAAAAAATTTTCAATACTTTAAACACTGACAGAAGTGGGGGGCTTTGGGGCTGGGCTACCCACAACCCCCCTACTTAAATATACCAACTCCAAGACCACACCACAGTGGAGGAAATAGCAAACTCTGATGATGGCCCACGGATTTCGTTCCCTGGGAAAGAAAACGATGTTCCGTCAGTTTGCTCTTCTGAGATTTCGAACATTTCAGTTTGATTAAATTAAATTTGTTCATTTTCAGCATTCAAAATGCTGATAGGAACCATATATTCAAAAGTCTTCATTCACTAACAGTGTCATGTTGTGTTGTGAGATTGTTACATTTTGTGTTATATTTAATGTTAAAGGATAGCAGGGGGACAGCAAATTGAATAATCCAGATATTTAAATTATTGAGGTTTAGTTAAGTGGGATCACATTTTGAATGACTCTTTTTAATAGTAAAGGACAGCAAAGAATTAACCAGTGAAAATGAGAGGATATGCTTTGTGAAAAAAATGTGCATTTTAAAGGCTGAGGTTTCAGATGTAGGCATTCAGTCTGAAATATATTTTTAAAGAAAACGCAGTAATGAAATTTGATGCCAGTATAAGCAGGATTACTTTGCTGTGTGCCTTAACATTTTGATGTAAAAATAACAACAATAATGAGCAGCTACTATTTTTTAGACTTTTGATATGTTTATTTATGGTTATGCATGAAACTCAACACATCCTTCTAGGCTGCAATGCAGAAAATAGTAATGAAGAAATTAAAGGTATATAACCATAATTCAAGTAACAAAGAAATTAAAGCATGGAACTAAAGTGGTGCAAATCTGTGTACTTAATATAAACTGTTACAAACTGTTACAAACTGATGATTTATCACTGCTGATTCATTCTAAAATTACAAGATTAGGTAAATAGATGTGATATGAAGATGCAGGGTCTTACACTTTTCTTCTTTCTCACAACTTTGTACTTTGCTGTAATCCTCTGCACAGTTTCTCCGTCTTAAGATACATTAACTGTCTATCTTTTACTTTAATTCTGCCATGCTGTCACAATTTGCTTATGATGTTCTCTTCTGCAGTTCTAGTTGCTGGCTGTAACATGTTTCCTGTTATTATTGAAAACTTACCATTTTTACTGGAAAGCGTCTTCAGATCCAGCACTAGATATCTTAGGCAGATGCCTAAGGCCAGGTGCTGACCAGGGGGCCCAGGCATGCAATATTTAGTTTAAAAGAAAGACCATTTTGCTTTTAAATGCACGTCAATCATCATGCTCAACAGACAGCTACAATGTACAAAGTTACAGCTTTGACCGAATGTGCACAAAATTCAACATAGCAATGCCAAGAGAAGCGTTTTGTTGAACTTACCTTTTTTATTTCCAAGTCAGCAATGAGAAATGCCTTATTGTATTGCAAGTATGCTCTGCAATTCAAATGAGAGAAGCTTTTCTGTTCAGCAGCAAGAGAGTTTGTGTGTATGAAATAGCCCAGCTAGAGGCACTGTGCAGTTATGTAATCTGCTGAGTGTCAAACCCAGTACCTTAGTTATGAGCGGCAAGAGCTTATTCCTCAACACCAAATGCCAAGTCTCCTTTAGTTTCTCTCTTTTTTTTTTGTTGTGGACTAGCACCAAAAATCGCAGTATGTCAGTGTCAGACATAGACTTTTATAATTTTATGGTTCATAAAATGCATGTAGACAATTAATCTGCCCTTATCTCTGTCCAGTTTTTCAGAACATCCCTGATTTTGCCTCATATTTGTCTTGACCTGATCTTGAGTGAGTCATTTAACCAGGCAGTGCTTTGGTGCAACTGGAAGTTTGGACTAGGCTCCTCAATGGTCCCCTGTACTGCAAACCTAGTAACTACCCATGAACCCGCATAGTTAAGGTATAAAGGAAGAAAACTAATTGTAGCAAACAAGTGCATCATCATCATCATCTGAACCATGTTCTTTGGATGTTATCCTTGGTTTCCTTTTTCTGTCAAATGTTGGCTACATGTTTATTATTTAGCTGTGAATAAATTTGACAGCAGAAAGTCTATGAGTTTACTGTTAATATTTTAACTTTTAACATATTTTTTTCAACTTGTTTTTGTAGGCACACAACTGTGAAATGCAGTGTTTTTGGACTAGAATAGTTTATCTAGTAATAAGTGCAGATGAGTATGGCTATAAGCTGTTAAAAAGATGTTTCCTGTAGTACATTTGCACCAGTAAAATGTATGACATCTTGTTCCAGGATTCATATTCCCAGGTGTCAAAAAATGAGGTGCACATGGCCTATAGTAGAATTTACTCTACCATGTTTGACATGTTTAAGCAGGGTCAAATTCAGAAGGAAGAATATGAGTATTTGTGTATAAAAGAGGCTGTTATCCCCACAATATTTGGAGTTCCTAAGCTCCACAAGGACATAGTTAATCCACCATTTCATCCAGTTGTGGATGCCAGGAATTCCATCACATTAGCTATTGCAAAGTACCTGGACTTTAAGGCAAAACCATATGTTCAAGCAGTGAAGCACCTGGTAAAATATTCTTGGCAATTTTTACAGATGTGCAGTGATGTGGGGACAGTTACTTATGGCCTGTTTACCACTGGCATAAAAGATCTGTATTCGGTGATCCCACATGATGTAGGACTGGAATGGTTTGCAGAATTTTTGCATTTTCATTCAGATTTGGATCAAGAAAGAATGTATTTGCTTTGTGAGCTTATGGAACTGGTTTTGCATAATAACTACATATTTTTTTGAAAACCATTTTTTTCTGCAAGCAAAAAGTGAGGCCATGGGTGCATCTATACCAGTGCAATTATGACTACCTGAGAGGAGAAGTGTTTGTTTAACAGTAGCTTCAAAGAATCCTGGACCATGTACATTAGGTAAGAGGATGACATTTTCAAATTTCAAGGAATACATCAACAGCTTTACTGGTTTTCTAAAATTTTCATTTGAAGTGAATGACCAAGCTATTGCCTATCTGGCTGTGGCACTTAGAAAGAAACCAATGGGTGTTTGGTGTTTAAAATATATGGGAAGTCCACATATTCAAATTTTTGTTTTACATTTTGAAAGTTATCACCCTCTCCAGCAGAAAAGGGTAATTTTAAAAGGACAGTTGGTTAGGGCAGCATGAATGATATCATTATATGAAGACTTTGTGGAAGAATTTTTTTTTTGTTAAAATCCATGTTTTTGGGATGTGGATATCCCGAAGCCTTTATCAATTCATCCATAGATGAAGTCATGATTAAAAGATAGAACAATGTATATCTGCTTTTTTAAAGCCACAGATGACACCCCTAAGTAGGCTGGGGGGGTTCATCATTTAATGGGGGGCTTGAAGTAATGACTTGAATAAGTGGAACTGTTTCGGCAATGATTGATAAGCACAAGAGTTCCTTTATCACCACTTTTTCTTTAGACCAAGCAGAGGTTAGAAAAATAATTATGAAAAATTGGGTAATTATTAGGGAAGATCATGAGATGGCTAGCAAGTTAGGAGAGAAGCCAACAATAATTTTCAGGAGAGGTAAAAACTTAAAAGATTTCCTGGAAATGCTTGTTCATTCTTCCTCAGACAATCAAGATTTTACCATGAAAAGATGAGGGTTTTGTAGAGCTTGCCCCTATATAAAATGTACCCAGACATTTTCTTATCAATGGCAAGATGTATCAAATGCAAGGTAATTATGACTGCAATACAAAAACCGTGGTGTATGCAGCACTGTGTGAGTCTTGCACCACTTTTGATGTGGGCAGGACAGAATGGGCATTAAAAGATAGGATAAGGGAACATGTGTATGCCATTTCTAAAGCACAAGAAACAAATGCTTTGGCTAGGCACACTAAATTGCATCCTATACATTGTTTTAAGTTTGTTGTTTTGGAGAAGTTGATTGAAAATCCAAGAGCTGGTCCTTTTGGGTTGCATTTGGACAATTAGTTGATATCTGTTCAGCCAGTTTTAAAGCTTAAGGCTTTTCAGACATGAGTGTTTATATATATATATATATATATATATATATATATATATTTTATATATACACACACACACACACACACACACACACACATGTCAATAATTATTTTAATGGCTGTTGTCACTTTTCCATTTTTTCATCTTTTTTAAGTATGTTTTTAAGTGGTTCTGTTAGTATTATGTGATGTATTTTACAATGTTTATAAGTGTGTGTGGGCTCTTTAAATGTGATACACTGGAAATCACATGATGGGATGTGTTTTAAATATAGTGGACTATTCAAGTGAATCTCTGCTGATGAAGTTTGTTTTGTTCCAGATGAAAGTGATAATCATGGTTGTTTTAGTGAATAAAGTTGGACTAGTTGCCATTTGTGGGTCCTGCTGCATTTTATTCACTTCTCATCCTACATGCCATTGCTTTTCTCATAATGTTATTAAAGAGAGAAAATGAATGAAAGTTTAAGAGGTAATGGTTGGAATGTCAGATAGTTTTAAAGTTGCCAGATGTTAAATAAAATTGAATACTACATATGTTTCACTGCTGTATGCAACAAAACCTCAATGTCTGCATTCTTTTTTTTTTTATTAAAGCACTATGTGTTTTCTATGCTGCATTGCTTAAGATGATCAGCAGTTCCACTTAGATATAACATTAGCTCCTTTTGGATCAAATGTTGATTTATCTCAGCAGCACTACTGTGGATGCTGTGATAACTTTGTTTCCACCTAATGCCACCTTGATGATTTAGGTCTACAACAGATGCTCTTGTGATAGTAGCCTGTGACACATTTGTTCGGTGTCACTGATTTGAAAAGGCTCAAACTCTCTCTAATTCAATCTCCTGAAATTATTTAAATCTCACAGCACCCTTTCTTGTGACACTTTATAGTCCTACCAAAATCTTCTTTTAAGCCTAAAAGTCTGTTCCCAGTCCCTAACCATAAAAGCCCCTTCCCATCCCCTAACCCTAAAAGTCCCTTCTCACTCCATAAGTCTAAAATCCCCTTCTGATTGTCTAACCCACGATTTCCTTCTCATTCCCTAACCCCTCTCCTCCCACTCTCTAAACCTAAAATCCCACATCCACGCTCTAACCTTAAGACTCCCTTCTCACTCCCTAATCCTAAATCTCCCTTTCTGCTCCCTATATTTTAAATGCTTCTACCACTCCCTATATCTAAAACTCCCTCCCTAATTGGTGACTTAATGCGCACTCCCAACCCCCCTACTCTCTCACTACTACTGCTGTATTTACTACCCTCAGACTCAAATAATGTGTTCGGGTAAGCTGTGGCAGCTGCTTGCCTGAACTTATATTCATATATTCAAGTTTGAGCATGAGAGGCAGCTTACCCAAGCTACAAGATGCTCAAGTCCCCAGCTTCAAAACAGTGATCTTTCAGTACTTGGGACATGTGCACTTATGTTGTTCACAGATGATTTTTTTTTAGTTACCATTCTGCATCTTTTTAAATACAAGATGACTGTTTAGAATGATTAACAAAATATTCAGCAATATAATTAAAAACTGCATTGAAATGGTTGCATTTTCTTATAAAGAAAGAAATAGGTTACCTCTTTTTACTTGTGTTCTTGTTCCTTTTTATATATAACAAAAGATAAGTGTAATAAGTCTCCTTCCCTGAATATTCCCTGTTTCAAGTGAACTTCCTTTCTGTTGTGTTAAACCAAGCATTTTAATCAGTATTGACTGGGATATTAATTGTACTCCTAATTAACTGTTTATTAAGTGCACTGGGAATACTTAGCAAAGTTAAAACAGCTCCAAAGTGCAGCACAAAGACAAAGACAAAGAATGTGATGAAGTGAAGAATTAGTATAAAATTATTAGCTAAGGAACAAATCATTTAATCATAAACTAGACCAAAACGTGTTATACACATATATTCTTTGGCTGTGGTTTATCACAGTACTGAAATCAAGTTAAATGCTGCCATTGATATAAAATATCCAATAAAAAGCTTTTATTTTGTATGTCCAAATGAGGGCAATTCCTTTTTAAAGGAGCTCTCTAACAAAATTATTTCAGTGAGCCCCATGAGTGCATGTGCATTACATGCATTCTGCCACTTTGATTGTAAAAGTAATACCTCACTGTGCTTATGAATTTCCCAGTCTAAATTAAAAACACCATAAAAATCCTGAAATATAAAATGATATGATCTTATCCTTCTAATTCAGTGTGTTTGAATAACGCATTTTTCAAATTTTTATTTTTAATGTCATACATGTGATCATATTGGGATCTCTATAAAAAGCCTCTGCACCAAAATTTGGCTACGTAGACAATGTATACCATGCTACATGTACAAAATCAATTGAATTCATAAAAATCTCCTAATATGGGGGTCACTTATTATACCACATTTACACCATTTCTACCACCCCCACACATTTAAAGGTATTCAGAATCTTCTTGAGCAGGCTGATTGTACAGTTCTAGTATCTCACCCAATATCCTATTATGGCCTATAATTTACTTCAAAAGCCTGATCTGCCGTGTCCTTAATCCTTTTATTATTAACCAAAATATTCCAGCATTTGACTAGCATATCTTGTACAACATTGGCATCAATGGTATGCTTGGCAGGGGACATAACAAGTTCATTATTCACTGTATTTTTCATCTTAATTAATTGTACTATCATCCTGTGTCTGGGGATGATTACATTTAGTCAACATGGCTCTTATTCCAGATGTTATCCATGGCAGTGTTGATCTTCTTTCACTTTAGTGGCACCACATTCTTTAGCACAGAAACTAAGGAACTGTTATAGAATTTCACTACAAAGCCTAGATTTAGACTATGAAATAGAAAACTGCTGTTAAATTTGAGGGATGTTGCAAAGTCAGTGGCTTTCAATTTTCTTTTATATTTATAGACTGACAGTAGATATGGTACTTTGACATTTTACTCTGTGAATATCATTCAAAGATAGATAGGTGGTCATTGAAGAAGTCAGTCATGACCCAAACCATTTGACTATTGTTAAAGGAAAAAAATAAGACCCAGTCAGGAGTATTTTCTATGTGAGAGATCTTATCTGTTCTTGTAATGAAGTTATTTAAATAACCACTGGCTTTGCTCCTGCCTTACCACAGGCTAATCCTGTACTCACTCCCTACACTGCCTACCCATCCAGGTATTTCTCATCACTATTGCTACAAATTCTCCCTGATCCCACACCAACTAAATATTCCTTGTATTAATCCCATGCTTGCTACCTTGCCAACACTGCTTATAGGAAATTGTGTACAAGGGTAATTTATTATATCTCGAGTCCAACAATGTTATTCTGTCAGTCAGTTTTTGCCTTTACTGTCTTTTGTTATTGTAAATATAATTATACAATAATGTCTTAATATTACCGTATAGTGAACAAATGCTGTGTCTGACAATGTATAAATTGTACTGTTGTGGAGCTTTTCGCCCCAGGTCTCCACTAAAAATGGACTCCTGGCCAAGTTGGACTTTCCTGGTTAACAAATGAAATTAATAAAATAAAAGTTAGACCAATGGCTGTATGGCTGTATAGAGATATGAGAATGTTCACCAATGGCATTTTTACAGTCTGTGTTCATCTCACCTAACAGAGTTAGCCTATTTGGGTGTTAATTAATAACTGAGGTAAATAATCTTTTGGGTATTCTCTAGCAGAGTCAAGGGGGGATGTATAAAGCTAAACATATTTTTACAGAATTCAGTTCTGATAATAATAGGACTAAGTCTCAGCTGTTTGAAATACCTTCTTTGCCAGAGGGATATGAATTAAACAGTCTGTGTCAAAGATGGCAATACTATCACCACTCTTTTCATAGGTAAGTACTAGGCTAATTGCCCTTGTATGCCATTTTAAGCCTAGCCAGTTACCCCATGTGAGAATCAAACCCAGTACCTTGTGTCTGCAAGGTCAACACCTTAACCATTATGCCAACCTCCCTTGTGCATTTTCATAACAGTACTGGATGCAAACTGGGGAGGAATTTCTGAATACTTTTATTTGTGGATGAAGCCAAGTTTCAGTGATGGTTAGACCATCTGTACTGCAGTTGGCACAGAAGGTTAAGACTGTGAGCTGTAGTTTCTATATTGCAAGGTTTGATTATCTCAGCCTCCATTTGCCTGCTGTGTGATCTTGAGTAAGTCACTTACCCAAAGATTGTTTCTAAGTTGCACCTGAAAAGGAGGTTACCTAGTTAACAAATGGGTACTTTTATCTGATCTCCAGTGTGAAATTCGAACATGCAGCAGGTGGTATACTACAAATTCTAGTTTGATAGTGAAGAGGACCAGACAGGATCACATCAATTAAAAAAGGACATTGCTACATCCAGGTAGTGCTGCTGAATGTCAGAAACCTAAACAACACAATCACTGAATTTGAGGCCTTCCCTCAAGGACTTCAGAATTTGTGTAATTACAGAAACCTAGTTCCATTGCAGTATTAACACTCCCTGTGTTCCAATTTTCAATGTTTATCATGTATTCAGATGCGCTGGCAACTGTGGGAGAGTATCTATATTTATTCATAATTCCATTATTTCTCAGCAGATTTCACATGACAAATCTGGAACTGGTTACAGTCCTAGTTATTACATTCTACCCAATTAAAGATCCTCATCTATGACCCCTTCTGAGCATGCAGAATAGCTTAACCAGCTAGAAAAGCTAGCAGTTGAACCAAATATATTTCTTATGGGTGACTTCAGCTGTCCAAAAAAAACAAATAGGCAGCTAGATGTAGAAACTGCAGGTTTATTTCTTTCAGCTGTCCACACATAAACTGGCAAACATTTAATACCAGCAACAAGTATGTCCTGGGATTTCTGGACCTTGTAAATGCCAATGCACTTGACCAAATTATTCTCCTACTCAGCAAATGTGTTAAGCTTCTTGGTCTTATTCTCACAAACATTTCTCCCAATTGTACCAGTCCACTTGTTAACCCCCATCCCACTCAGATTTGACCATGGTGTTCTCTATCAAAGCCTGTTTGTGACCCCTGATCATTCCTCTGCATTCCAGGATTACTCCAAGACCAATTTATTTACTATTTACTGATCTTATTGACAATCACAAATGATATAGCTCCTCAACAAATCTTGTAAATGAGGCTGCCTTTGCTCTTTCTTGGATGCAGAAATTGAGGCATCTGTAACAATATGAAGTAAGCATAATGACATGTTTAGAACTAAATCCATGTGGTGGAACTACTGCATCAGCAAATTGTATAATAAAAATTTAAAGCCCCTGGCCATCATTAAAAGATGCCCACTTCATCACTGTCTCAAAACTCCCATTAGGAAACGTAAGGGCAGCTATGAACTTAAGATTGCAGCCAGTTCAAATGACAACCATAAGTCCTTCTTCAGTTATATTAGGATCATTAGAAGTAACCTACAATTCTGAACTTGAGGCTACCTCAGATGGTACCTTCTTCTGTGGCCCCAATGGCATTGCTAAAATGATTGCAGAACAATTCTCCTTCAACTTCACTCTACCCACTCTTTCCACTCTCCCCTGTATTCCCCCTCACACTCCTCCTCCTGAGATCAATTTGGACCAAGTCCTTTTGACATTTTCCAAAATTAAAAGCACTACTTCCATGGGTCCTGGCAACATCCCTGGATATCTGCTGAGAAGTGTAAAGTCCCACTTAGTAAACCCCCCACCATCAACTCTTTAACCTGAGTGTCTTCAATGGTTATGTCCCCAAAGAGTGGAGAATGGCAATTGTGGTATCCTACCATAAAGGTGATCCCTTTACTGACCTTGGGGATTACAGGTCTATTAGTAC
The DNA here is from genome assembly GCF_019279795.1 of Protopterus annectens. Lineage (NCBI taxonomy): Eukaryota > Metazoa > Chordata > Ceratodontiformes > Protopteridae > Protopterus > Protopterus annectens. The sequence continues at coordinate 1,538,549,032 of NC_056725.1, read as the reverse complement.
AGTTGAATAAATTAACAATGATATAGGTGACCTTATTTCCCTGGATACACATCAGTTTGGCTTTGTAAAATGCAGGTTGTGCCAGATCAACGTGGTTGAGTTCTTTGAAAAGGTAAGGCCATGGATAAGTTGCACATACTCCATTCTGTTTATCTAGGCCTTGCCAAGGCATTTGACACCTTCCTACACTATCCTCTATGCTAGGATTATTGACAAACTCTCACATCTCAACATTAACCCATACATAGTTCACTCAATTGGTGATTGGCTGTCTAGAAGAACCCATATTGTCCATGTTGAAGGTATTTTCTCTAGACGGAACAATGCTGCTAGTGGTGTTCCACAAGAGTCTGCCCTAGGTCCCCTCTTCCTTTGTATATATTCCTGTGATATAAAAACTGATATCAAGAGACTTTGGCTGATCAAGTTTGATGATTATTACAAATTGAGGGCAGTTATCAAATCACATTCTGATACTCAAATTCTCCAGCAAGGTCTAGACCAAACAAAAGCTTGGTCTATTAATCATGGACTTACCCTTAATGCCAAGAAATGTGCATGCTTTACTTTTGTAAATCTAATACTGCTAATGCTTACCATATACATAACATTCCACTTAAGTCTGACACAGTTATCAAGGACTTGGGTACATATGTTGATAACAGACTATCCTTTGATCACCATGTCTCTGAGGTGGTTAGAAAATAATTCTAACTTATACATTTGTGCCATCTCATTAAGGTCCATAGAAGTTATAGTCACAATTTATTCATCTCTTGCTAGGCTTATCATTGAATATAATATATTCTTTGGCATGTACCTCACCAAGCTGCTAAACCAGCCTGAGAGCCATTAACGTTTTCTCACCAAAAAGATCTCAGATTTTAGTACCATTAGTTACTCTGATAGACTAAAAGCTCTATCACTCTACTGAGTGTCACACAGTCTCCTGATGGACAATCTCTGTTTAATTTTCTGTGTTATAAATGACCAAGCGTTCTTTGAACCCATTTACCTAAATAAAACAAGTTGTAAGGCAAACATCTGTTTTAGGGACCTAAACCTACACTACCACATCAACAAGGCCAAATGGTGTGACAGATACCTAACCCAAAGTATACTCCATGTCTGGAATAGTTTGCCCTTACCTATTAAACAAAATAATTCTTCAGCAAGCTTTAAAACCAGTCTGGATGGCTGGATGAGAGATTACAAATTTTTACCAGGAATATGTGGAGAAAGTCTGCTTAATGGGAGCCACTGCTAGTTTCCCACCTGTCCTGGGTGATGTGGCCGAGCTTCTTAATGGTCTTTCCTGGCTGTAAGCTTAATAAGTACCTATGAACCAATGAACTTATCAGTCTTCAACTGGGACAGATGTAACAATAAATTAAGAAATGTGTTGTGTCTGTATGTGATAGCTTAATCTTTTGCTTATTGGTTTATATAGCATTTACTAACTTCAGTTTGTTCACAAAATGCATGATTTTCCACATTAAGACATAGTGGAGGTTACAAGGGGTCACACTTTACTATGGTAGTGGTACTAATAATATAGATAAACATGGTTTATAGGATAAGCAGCTATAGCATTATAGGGTATTAGACAGAGGTTAAAGGATACAGTAGTTAAGTGTCAGGTGTCAGTGATGAAGGAGCAGAAGGGTTAAAGGGAGGATACATATTACTGAATTGCTCATAATTAAATGTTCCATGTGGATTTGTCTGAGTAATAAGTAAGAGTATCTAGCGAGCTTATGCAGAGGCTCCATGCTTAGGGAGGGAAACTGCCTTGGGTGGGGGAGAGGCAGAGCTGTCCATGTACCCCCATCCCAGCACAGATTTCATCCACAGACTAAGTGAGCTGAAGTTCTGAATAACTTTAGTCTCTGGTTTACCAGTGAACACAGCCTCCTTGTGTGGTAATTCAGAAGATCATAGCTTTTAAGCACCATTAGATGACAGTTTTATTTTTTCTCATTCAGGGGTAATGCTCAGGTTAAGTGTGGGAGTGGTTATTCTGTCTCAAGAGAAAAGTAGTTTTACAAGGAATAACTGTATCCTTTCCTGATGCACTTTTTGTATAGGGTGTCTTTCCTGCTTGCAAAATGTAATTTTATGTCCAAATTCAATTACATTTTTGGGTGCCTAACTATGCCTCTGCTGAATGATATTGGGCTCTTGAAAAGCTGGATAACAACCAGTGCAATAAAAAGATGTGACGTTTAGTCACAATGCTTTCAGGGAAGGAGTGTAACAAAAGGACAGGAGCCAACCTACATTGCTTTAACTAAATTAAGAAGTTAAAACTGCCGAAGACCAATGGTGTCTACTTGATAATACTAACAGATGTGATTAGATGCGAGGGGGGGTGTAGAAGAGTGTCATGCACTGTGTTCAAGTCATTAATACACCACTGGTGCACCTAGTGTGTCTTACATGAACACAAAGTATATTACATTTGCTTAATGGCAAAATGAAGCTATAAGCCAATCTAGTTGGCCTTTGAAGAGCATTTCATGCTCTACCTCCCCATCATCCTTGCCTTCCCTTTCTCCTTTTGCCAGCCACCTAATGCCCTCTTTAATTCTCTGTGGATTCTCTCTCTCTCTCTCTCTCTCTCTCTCTCTCTCTCCATCACCTATTCTGATAGTCTATTCCTTGTATCCCAGACTGCCTCTTTGTGAAAAAGGGAGCTTTTGGGGATCCAGGGATATGTTGTCCTTACAGTCTGCTGCTTGTGCTCCCTCTTTCCCACTCTGTTCTTCTGGTTCAAAATGGCCCCTTCACATCTCTCTCCCACATGTTCACATACACTAGCATCATGTCTCCTATTTCTTTTACTTTAAGTGAGGAAAGCTCGTGCAACTCTATCCACTAGTCATTCGTTTCCTTCCATCCCACAAATCTTTCTGGTAGCTTTCCTTTGAATTTCACCCACCAGCCTGATGTAATTTTCCTTAAATACATACTGGTGAAATAGGCTCCACCAGCGCTACAGTAGTTCCCAGTAACACATCCCTCAGAGCTCCTAGCAGGTTGCAGAGTGCAGGCAGGTAGCAGCTGCCTCTCAGTAACTGAGTTAGATATGTTATAGTACAGAGTTCAGTTCACTTACTAACTCTGGACAGCTAAAAAACAGCACAAATTAGTTTTCTATAAATTTTATTCTGACCCAACTTTTTTCTTAGTTCACCATTTAGACACTACACTCTACAGGGGTAAGATATTAGTATTAGGTGCTTGTTGTCATTTTGAAGACCATAACTATGGAATTCAGACCTGTAAGCTTGCAATAGCAAGTATGGAGGTGGAGGAGGGGGGATATACCAGCTCTGAAGTTGCAGTATCTCAGACTTTTCCTCTTACTCTGAGGTATAGTCACCTCAGAGTTAATACATATAGTTAGCATGGGTTTGGAAATTCAGATTATCAAAATAAAGACTTTAAACTTGAGAAGACTCTTTCAGTATCTGCTGTTTTCCACAAGTAATAACATTTTAATTTTTGAGATACCAGGTATCAAAGGATTGGGTTTCATACTTTTGTTAGGGAGCCAGCTGATTCAAAAGGCATGATAAACTTTGCTTTATGGTCAAACAAAACAAAGATAAATGCAATGTGAGAAACTGCCTAAATAATCTATTACCAGACATTTTACTGGCAGAAGGGAATATGTATTTTCCACTGTAAATGTGCATGTTAACTAATATCTGTGGAAGACAGATGGCTGTTGCAGGTTGGCACCATGGTTTTGGTTGTATCATACCCACTTGGCCATTGCCTAGTCAGTTGATGGGTTATGGTCTAACTAAATCTATAATAACAATTTCATTTTTCTTCACTTTTTTGTAGCTGTGGTTCCACTACAATTTAGGGTGACATGAACAGTGGATTAAAAGTGACATTACACAGTTATATAATTGCTATAATTGAGCGCATATTTAGATATTCTGTGATATGGAGGAAAGTTATGTGTATGTGTGCAGTGGGTGGGTGGGTTGAAATGGCTCTCATGCTTCCACATACCCATAGACTAATGAGCAAAGCCTGCACAATTAGCTCAGGGGGACCTGTAGCCTCCAGGAATAACCCTACAGATGTGGGTTGGAGATCACTGCCCACCAGAGATAACCTTACAGACATGGGTTGGGGATCACTAGACACCAGGGTAACCCTACAGATGTGTATTGTGGGGATCACTAAACACTACAGTAACCATACAGATGTGTATTGAGGGAACTATAGACACCAGGGTAACCCTACAGATGTGGGACAGTTGGCATACTAGACACCAGGAATAACCCTATAGACATGGGTCAGGTGGAACACTAGACTCCATGGTAGTCTATTTAGTGCGTCTTAAGGGCATTTGATTACAATAAATAAAATGTGGTGCAGGGAACCACTAGAAACCAGGAATATTATTAAGTAGCATGCCTTAATGGCACTAAAACAAATTCTAACCCTATACCCTTCCACCTCCTGCAGAGGGTATGAGTCCTTTGTGCCACCATTAGATAATAGGGATGCACTGTAAAAAGAAAAAAATAAATAAACATGGCAGTGACACCAGGGAAATATTGTCATTCCAGCTATCTGGAACTTTGTAAATAATTATATGTCATTTTTGAATACTGAAATGATTCATATGCTTGTCTTATAAATGTAAGAGAGCTGTATGTTATGTAATGAGCTTCAAGAATGTAACCACAGTGTACCCTACTGGGAAAGAACCGGAATGAATGTAAGCTATATGCCTGTGCAAATGTATGTTTTAATGGTAAAAGCTGGAACATAACTTACAAAACTTTAAGAAAATAAGTTGAAATTAAGTGCTTTATGATGTGCTATAAGAGTTAGCTTCAGTGCAGCAAGCAGACACAATGTCTAGAGCTAGGGGTTTTCCTATTGTCTTGAAACAGAAATAGTTACTAGGTTTCCAATGTAAAGTGTTTTATTGCTCTGTTACTTCCTAGCAGCTGCACATTTAAGAGATACATATTTTTTGACACAGAGATGTTGGTTTCTGTTAGATTGGGAACTGAAGGCAGGTGACAAATAGTGATGTCATCCAGCTGACCCAGCAGTAATATTTTGATATTAATTTGGGAACTCTCTCAGAGACTGCACATTCTGTATTTGATTTTGGACCTGGCAACATCCCCTCATCAGCACTTGCCTTGCTAATAGTAAGTAACCAGGGTACAGTAATATCTTTTATATATATATTTATACATATATATATATATATATATATATATATATATATATATATATATATAGTAAAGATTAGTTTAGATGTTTTCTGTATTTATGTGAGACTGTCTTGCAATGTTGTTTTAAAATATTTCCTGTGATTCTGAACTCTGTAGTCACTGTGTTGAGTTATTGAGTATTGTCTTGCTCTTTTATTACTTATTATTAAATATATTTAAAATTTTAATTGTGGATGGTTTGTTTAGAGATATTTAAGGTCTTAGAATACTTGCATATGTATTTGGTGACACTGTATGGGTCATTCCTAAATAACCTTGGCCTTGGTCACACTTACCATTTGGATAATAGTAACATTACACAGTAAGATTGGTCACCCTTTAGGAAGGGCCTTAAAGTAGCTGATAAGGGGTTCTGGTGGGAGTGATAACTACATTATGGTCTGGGCAGAAGGGGTCATAGCTAGTAAACCTGTGCCAGCCTTTCCCATGTGTGTGTTTGTGTATAAATTAAATCTCAAAGTGTGTGTGTGTTAGCTACTTGGGCAGGGACACAAAGCACTGGTTGGACAGAGAGAGTGCTGGGAGGACTTGGCTTGGAACCCTGGCTAAGGACTCAACTCTATAGCTATGCCAGTGGGGAGTTTATTGAGGATCTGGAGAAAGATGGAGAAACCATCCCCAGACTGACTGTGCTCTCTTTGTGGTCTTAAGGGAAATTGTATTTTACTGTGTGTGCATTTGTCATCCTCCTAATGTGTACATCCCTCACTGGTGCTAGTGGTGAGGATCGAGGCTCCTTGATTACTGGGCCAGTGCAGGGGCATCACAATGGCAAAAAAGGCAATTAGGGGACAGCTGAACCCTCTAACATTGTCACTATCCTGCTGTGCTAACTGATAAACTAGTGCAGTGTGTGAATTTAAACATATATTGAGGATCTAAAGCATTATCCCATACCTAACATAGTTTGTAATGTACAAGGGACAGGGAATAGTAGGCATATCTATCATAGTGCAAAACAGAAGAAAATCAGGGACAGATTTTAATTATGCCCCCTACAAAATAAGAAAATTGCTGACTGACTGAAATACTCTGTGATTTATGTGGGCAGGACAAAATAGACACTGGGAACATTCTGGCAACAGAGGTACATTTATGGGATATGGTTTTGTGTGTGTGTGTGTGTGTGTGTGTGTGTGTGTGTGTGTGTGTGTGTGTGTGTGTGTGTGTGTGTGTGCCCTTGAAGTGTGTATTGTGTGTGGGAGAGTGAATGGGGAGGGTTCTGTGTTAACATGATGCGGCCACTGCCAGTTCACTACAGCAGGAAGTGTTGATCTGCACCCTTGGCAGTTAATGACAACTTAGAGACATGCAAATTTGCCAAAAATAAGGTATTTCCTTACTGTCTCAGGATCACAAAACACCACATTGTAGAACCAGGGCCATTCAAATGCAACCCTTAATCCAAGCTGTGGAGTTCTTTATGTAAAACAGGATTTCTGCACAATAAGCGCAAATGACACTAGACATGTTAGATACTTAAAAAAGTCCAATTCGTTTGCATACCCTTCCATTTAAATACTAATTACTAATGTTTGTCCTACTAGCAAGACAAATAAATGAATATTTCATTTCATTTAAAAACATATGTGCCCATACAGCCAAAGAGCTAAAATATATCCACCTGTGTCAGTTGCAGATTAACAGGGATATACAGTAGTGTCTCAATCTTTGTAAAAGTACATCTACAAGAAAGAAGCCAAGAAATCAGCTTATGACTAGCAATTATTCACACAATCATTGCTATAAGTAATTATGTATATAATATTATAGGAAACTACCATAGAACATCTATGTTCCTAGAGAGCATGAGGATTTCCTGAATAAACTCCAGGATGTAAAAATCAATGGAAATAAAATCTTTATATGGGATTTTAATAAGAAAAATAGCCAGGGCAGGATGAAGGGGCCAGCTGCCTGGCCACAAGATATAGGGGTATGATTTATTGTTACCAATATGGGGCTTTATTGTGGTACCATCATTTGTAAATGAAAACCAGTGTGATGTCTCACTCTGGGCCAGTAATCAAGGAGCCTGAATCCTCAACACTGACACTGGAGAGGGACATTCACTTGGATTACAAATTGATACACTCAGTATTTCCAGATGCAGACCTCTCTGCATCAAGCACAGTTTCCTTTAAGAGCACACAGAGAACACACTCAACATGGGGTTGGGGATTCTCTCTCTCTCTGTTTCTCTTCAGGCCCCCAGTAAGGCTCCCCACTTGCACAGCAGTAAAGTCAAGTCCTCAGCTCAGTGTTCAAGCCAAGCCCTGCAGCACCCTCTCTGTGGAACCAATGCTTCATATCCCTGCTCTGAGTAGCTGACACACATACACTGTGAGATTTGATTTTCACACACACACACACACACACACACACACACACACACACACACACACACACACACACACACACACACACACACACACACACACACACACACACACACACACACACAAACACAAACACACACACACACACACACACACACACACACACACACCTGGGGCTGGCACAGATTTACCCATTGTGCTCCCTTCTGCCCAGACTATAAGGTAGTTATCACTGCCAACAGACACCATAAAGCCAGCTACCTAAGGCTCTTGCACAATTATACTGAGTGAAATCAATATTAATACAAATGGTAATGCTGACCACAGTGTTACGAATAGATATAAGTATTATCAAAGGCTAAAATATTCTCTAAAGAACCAGACACAATGAAAAGCTTAAATATATTTAATAATAAATAATAAAAGAACATGGAAATACAAAATATCTATTTACAGTAAACACCAGAGTTTCATTCACAGGAAATATTAAAAATAACATAGCTTGAAAGAGTTACACAGTTACAGAAAAACAACACTTAACTATTCTCACTATACTTTCCTGACTGATCTAGAGAATTACTGTTCCTACTTACTTAATAGAGCAAGGCGAGATGAAGTAGGGCAGGGATCCTTCTATGTCATGTTCCAAGAAACAGACTATCCTGAGACTTCTGTCTCACCTAATACTAAAACATTATTTCTGTACAGAATAACATCACATACATCTGGCCATCTGATGTCTAGTTCTCATGCAACTCCCCATTGCCAGAAATTGCCAGGATTTAGCACCTACATGTCAATAATACACACACAAGAGCATTGCTCAAAGCTAGTGCAACTTCTGGAAGTCATAAAACAATTACAAACTTCTAGTCCTCCTACAGGGACTAACAAACCATGCTTCTTACAGACATTACATCTCTGGCATCATTCAAAACTGTGAGATAACATCTTTATGGCCTAGGCCCAGTAATTTAAGTTCTTAATATTTTCCAAAGTTAGTTGGTGTTGAGCTCAACCTCTTCTCTTCCAGTATTCTCTGTTAACATATATATATATATATATATATATATATATATATATATATATATATATATATATACATATATATATATATATATATATATATATATATATATATATATATAATTCAGTTACAATACAGTCAGGACCCACTGTTGGTACATTTTTAACACAAGCAACTTTACTAATCCATTTTCAACACAAGCCTGTGTACAAATCAGTTTGATATTCAGATAACATATAATTCTTTACTAAATTCTGTGCTGACATGTGTTGCACATCCACTGCGCTGCTTCTCCTGGCATAGCTGGCAGTACCTCATATTGTCACAGCCAGTAATGCAATTGCAACCAGGACTGAAGAGCCAACGTTCTTTGTGGGGTGTGGGTGGTATAGTAACTACTTGTTACATTTGTAGCAAGTGATTTACCACAGTTTCAAGCATAAGACCTCCTCAGCTTGAAGGGATGACATTTTTTTTCTTCCCAACTTAGTGTTCAAGAGCATCAAACTGGGGAATGGCACTGGGTACCAGATAAGTCAGCTACGACTCTACTTTAACTACCCAAAACATTTAGTAAACTACTCAATATCAACTAAATATGTCCAAATATTGATTAAGTATGTTAATCTGAACAGTTTGGAACAAACAGTTCATCATGTAATTAGAAATGACAATATTTTGGGTATCATACTAACAAACTTAGGATCTTTCTGCTCCCGGCCCATGATTATATCCTTTGTAATTAACATACATCTTGAAGCCATCATCTTCAGACTGACAGCAAAATTAAAGTAATCCATAAATAAAATCATCCCTTTTAGACTTTGCCAATGGAATATATGCTGCAATAAATAATATTTTTTTACAAAAATACACTGCTGTTCTACTGTCACTAACTCAAATACGTTTGTACAAGATACAGTCAAAGAGTTTTATGATATTACTAACATTTGCATTCATAAACATATAACAGTATGACACAAATAAACAGGTAAATTCAACAAAACTCCTTTAGTGGAAACACAGAATTAATAAAATATATAAGAGCTGTCAAAATTTACTCTCGTCATAAAAAAAGTCCTGACTAAATAGATTACAAAAACTATTTACTTTTCTTAACAAATCTTGCAGCTCTAACTACAGTATCAACTTAATTTAAAGGGTTGAAAGCAATAATAATGCAACATTTAATTATATTAGCACACTGGAAGAGAAAATTGTGCATGCAATATGTTATCAATAAATAATGAAATGATCACCCAGTCATAGGACATAGCAAATGTGCTTGCAGAAAAAATATAAGCTAACTTCACAAAAGCAAAGAAATTAGTCAGAGTGGTCTAGAGACAAGGATAGATATTTCTTACATAACTGCATTCACAATAACCACTGTCAAAAGTTAAATTAAAAATACAAGTCCCATAGATCCAGATATCATACCATTGGTTTCCTGTGCAGAATCAAAGAAAACTCAACTAAACTCCTCTAAATTATGTGTTAAAAAATTCTGGCATGTGAACCTGTCCACAGTCTTTGATAACAAGCTCTTTTGCTACTAATTCACAATTGGGGTCACATCACACCCAACCAATTTTAGAGCCATCAAGCTAATTACAGTTCCATGTAAAATCAATGAGAGAGTCATAAGAATCTTATCTGAAGTGACATATGGAGCCTACTTTTGTTATAAACACACACACACATACACACACACACACACACACACACACACACACACACACACACACACACACACACACACACACACACACACACACACACACACACACACACACACACACACACATATATGCATATATCTATGGGTCTACTTCAGTTGACCTAAATTTCATTTGACTGACACCCATTTGACCAACACCCAATTGACCTAAATTTCATTTGACCTAAAACTCATTTGACTGACACCCATTACACCGACAGCTTACAATGCTGGATTGCAACATACTAAATCTTAAACCATATTCAAGCACACTTAGAACACCAATAACTAACCCTTTCCAGAACTTAAATACTACTTACTAACCCTCTTAACAGAAACGGGACAATGCACAACCAAATTAGGTGGGGGCTACACCCCCCCATTTATATATATATATATATATATATATATATATATATATATATATGCATATGTATATATATATATATATATATATATATATATATATATATATACATATATATATATATATACATATACATATACATATATATATATATATATATATATATATATATATATATATATATATATATATATATGGGTCTACTTTAAAATACCGACACGCCACTTCACGACACAAACCACCGAGACCAGATAACCAAAACACAAAACCGACAACGAAAACACCGAACACCATTACACCGACACATCGAACGTAAACAACACATTACACTACATAGCATAGCCACTAGCCCTAACCCAAACCCTAACCCTAAGGTCCGACACTATCGCACACTCACCCTACCTGCACCTAACCCTAACTCACTTAACCCACCCCTAACCCCAAGGTCTGACACTATCGCACACTCACCCTACCTGCACCCTAACCCTAACTCACTTAACCCACCCCTAACCCCAAGGTCTGACACTATCGCACACTCACCCTACCTGCACCCTAACCCTAACTCACTTAACCCACCTAACCCCAAGGTCCGACACTATCGCACACTCATCCTACCTGCACCCTAACCCTAACTCACTTAACCCACCCAAAACATAAAGCCTGTCACTATCGCACACTCACCCCACCCGCACCTAAACCTAACTCACTTAACCCGTCCCAAACTACAGTCCCTCACTGTCACACACTTACCTTACCTGAACCCCGACTCCGACACTAACACACACTCACCTTTCCCACACCCTAACCCAAAATCCCACAATATCGCACACTTACCTGACCGCTCCTAACTCCGTCACTGTCGCACACTTACCGAGTCGCGTTCCACATTACCCTTGTCGGTCTTTCCGCTTTCGGCAAATTACCCTTTCAGTAAACTAACCTGTCGGTCGTTTGGTCTTCGTCTTCCGCGTGTCGGTGAATCGTCGGTTCGGTCAACTAAAGGGGACCCATATATATATATATACTAACTCCAGGATCGCACTACAGGGGGGGGGAGGGCATATACCTTTAACTTGCCTTACAATACTCTACACACTGCCACTACTGCTGGGAACGCATAAAATATTTGCCAAATTACTTTTGATACTTCCCATAAAAATGTAACTAGAAAAACCCACATTTATAAATGCTACAACACTATGTTCTACACAACTATTGGAATTCTAACAGTCAGCACTATAAGTTACAATAATTCTTTTTATCACAAAGAAGTCACAGGTGAAGAAAAACCCAAAACAAGTCTATGTCTTACTTGTCGGTGAAATGGGTGTCAGTCAAATGAGTTTTAGGTCAAATGAAATTTAGGTCAAGTGAAATAGACCCATATATATATATATATATATATATATATATATATATATATATTACACACACACACACACACACACACACACACACAATATATATATATATATATATTTATTCTGTTTAAACTATTCTTCACAAACATACAAATGACAGTGTTATGGATTTCCAAATATGCTGATGATTTCAAAGTAGGTAACATAATTATTTCAACAAAAGATGTTGAATTCTCTGAGATATATACCTGGTGCAATAATAATGACCTCACCTTTAATGTTAATAAATGCATCATCATGATAGTTGGCAAAATGACATTGTCTATGATTACAAAGCAAATAGTCAGCTAATAACAACTGGCACAGTCATTAAATATCTAAAGACAGTGGTAGACAACAATATAAACTGTAATCAGTGTCTCATTAAATATCTAAAAACAGTGGTCGAAACATCTTAAACTTTGACCAGTGTGTATCTGGCAAAGTTTGGAAAGCATATTCTGTTGTCCATCTTAAGGAAATCACTATGTCACTTTATAAGTCAGTCATCTGCCACAGTATTAAATACAATAAAGTATTTTGGGGTCTACTTCACTTTGTCGTAAGCTGACAATATCGAGTCTGATATTGTCGGCACGACAATATCAAAAGTGAAAAACATCGTGCAAGTAAATGGAAATCTCTGTAATAGGAGATTTCCATTTACCTCAATGTGGTGCTGTCTTGGAGTTGGTATATTTAAGTAGGGGGTGTGGGGGTGCAGGGGGGCTTGTCACCCTGCCTATGCCATTTATTATTTTTTTTATTTGTTTTTTTTTTCAATCAATAAAGTTCGACCTTTATTGATTCGATTAAGTAAACTTTCAATAACGTGATATAGATGCATATTTTGTAACCTTTGAACCAGTTACCTAAAAGAACTTCAAAAGATTAAAAATTATAACATTGGAAAACTTTAACTATTTCGAAAGCCTTTAGGAACTGTCAGTAGAATCTGTTTTGTATAAGTCACTTAGAATCGTAAAATATTTGATCCATCTGTATTTGAAGGTCTGTGCTCGGAAGGGACTGCTGGAAATGCCAGCATTAGACTGGGGAACCTAGTGCTTAAAATAAATACTAATATTGCAAAAAAATGATAGATACATTATACATTACCCTCCAGAGTTATGGAATAACTTTCAAGCTTACTATCATAAAAAGGTAGTCAAAGACTTCCTCTGAAAATAATCTATCTTGATATATATATATATATATATATATATATATATATATATTGACAAAGTTACTGCTGGCAACCTCTAATTTTATACAACTCAAACTACTACAGGTAAAGTACAAGTCCAAACAGTGCAGTGCAGTACAATTTTTATTCAGACTTATGATGACAAGATGAAATCTTGTCAGACAGGAAAAACTCAGACTGCTATATTTCAGCATTTCACCAAAAGCATTGCAAACAAGAAAACTCAAACTGTTTAATTTTGATATACCAGGATAAACGTAGACTGCTTCATTTCAGTTCTCATTTGCATAACAAACAGAACATGAAAATGGCACAAACATTTGCCTGACAAAGTACCTACAGGTGAACAGTTTTCAGCATACTGCATTTGAATCATTGCTTATACAGTCATTTAAAGCAAGCTCACAAGTTTAAGCAAGCTGCAGTCAGAAAATGCTCCCAAAAAGTACTTTCCAGTCACTTTAACAAGCTTACCTTCACCCAACACTTGCATGTGAAGTACACTGTGAAAGTTCCACTGCAGCGCAATTACTTTCAAAGGCAGCGACAACAGTCTTCTTAAAACAAACATCAAGATGTTGCCTATCAATGAACAATCTCAAACCAAAGTAAACAGTAACCTCCATTTAACGCTCAGGAGGTATTTGTATGCGTGTGTGTGTGTGTGTGTGTGTGTGTGTGTGTGTGTGTGTGTGTGTGTGTGTGTGTGTGTGTGTGTGTGTGTTTGTGTGTGTTTGTTTTGAACTGGATACATACAAGTCCTGTATTTTTTTTCTTGACATCTTGACTATGCATTGATTTTGCTCTGGCCACAGCAAGACCACTTATTCCAGTAATTCTTATAAGATTTTGAAATGTGAAATCATGGTCATTGGAAACTTATGATAAAAATCTTTTTGAGTAAGAGGCATATTGCCTTCACTGATAATATCTGATTTAAAACAAAAAAATATATATGTGGAAGTCTGAAGGAGTTAACAGTTTCCAAAATACAGTATGTCAGTGTTGTGAAGAAGCTGCACAGAGATTTAAAACATGAAAATGAAAATCTGCAATAAAATATAATTGCATTCCCAGTAAAAAAATGCAGCAGTTTTGTAGAAAGACTGCACAGAGTTGTACAGGAATGATGCCATTATTTTTTCTTCTTTACTAAATCATAGCTGTGAAATTGAATAAACATTCGGGCATTCATTAACAGATATTTGATTTTCCTTCAGAAGTTCTATTTATGGGCAATCTTATATATTGGCACATGTTGCAACAGGACACTTTGCTGTCAAATTTCTAATCTGACACAAAAAAAGACCATGCATTTTCTAAGTCAGTGAGGGAGACAGATAATCAAAGGTCTTCAATGGGTTGGGATTCCATATCTCCAATCCAACCTGACCATACACAGGGAGTATGCATTAGGACAAACTGAAATTCAATTTGTTTAATTATATTCAGACCTATTCATTGCCTAAAATATTTGTGAACTGCCCAACAACAAAACAGCCACCTCCTTTATTATTTTAAAAAACCTGTTTGTGGGTTCTGTTAACTTTTGCTTGTTTGTCCCAGGCTTCATCAAATCTCGAATTAATCTATGAATCACATGGTGATCGGATTGTACATAAGTATTAAATGTACGGACATGAGTTTGAAATACTGCACCGAAGAGAGTCAGTAATAATAATGTTATTTCAGGCCGCAGTGGAGAAGATAAAGCAATAAGGAAAAAGTAACAAATATGAGGATACACCATAAAGCCATAATAAACTTGACTTCTAATCTGACTCTCTAGCAGAAATTTGACTTTTTGTGTGACTTTCTATCAAAATTCTGACGTGTCCCAAGCAGTCACATGGAAAAAAAAAACAATAATTATGGGAGTAAAACTTATGATATGAACCCACATAGAGTAAAGTTGATTAGCAGAATTCTGGAGAAGTGTCTGATGTAGCTGTAGAGAAGATAAATAAATGATATAGGAGTAAAAAGTGATGATATAAATTTTGAGTTTGTACATAAAAAGGACAGGTTTTAGGGTAATAAAGGCTTGGTCAATAGCAAAGTTTAGCAATACATAAGATTTCCAAGGGTTGGACACATGGGCTTACCAAGCACTACTTGTGAACATCCCCATGCAAAGGGGGATGGGTGTAACTTCTAATAACTGCTTGGGACATTTCTACAGAATTCTGTTAGTCAAGTTTACTGTATGTGGGTTCATATGATCATTTTTTACTCCCTATATTGTTGCTTTATTTTCATTCTGAGCAGGTGAAATGCCATTCAGGGGAAAATGGGTTGTCCCACAGTATACTATGCCCCTCTATAACAGTATGTATAGTAGCAACGTGATCATAGAATGTTTATATGTAAGAACTGAAGAAGTCTACAAGATGTAAGTGCTTATCCCAATAAAACCTATAAAATGAATGATCTGTACTCTCTCTTTACAGATATAAGCACTTTCAAATACTGAGACTACTTTCAGTTCTTTTGTACAGAAATTGGAGAAATATTTGTAATCCAGTGAATGCGAAAATTCCAGGAGGATAAATAGTCTGTGTCTAACCTTTAGAGCATGGAGCACTGTGTTTCAATTAATTCCAATTGAATATCATGAGGGGAATCATCTGCATTCACAGAAAAGTGGTTCTAGAAGTAGGGGAAATGCAGTCTGACTATCCCTAAACTGTAAGAATATGCTGCTGAATACCTGCTGTAAACCTTCAAGTGTAGCTATATTCTAACTGCAGTCACAGGCCTCACCTGAAAAGGCATCCTAGTTGGTAGAAAACTGTGTTAATCTGGCCTTTCTTGAGCTTCCATACGAATTGACTCAGGTTAAGTTCAAAACCACAGACTGCTTCAAGCACCTTGCAAAGGAGTTTTTTTTTACTTCCCTGCAAGTTCAAGTTCAGATAATTTAGATGTGCATTAATTTCAGCAGAAATACAAAATTAAGAGTCCAATCAAACTGTCTTTCCTGACAGATTTGTCACTTTTGTTTTGTTGTAGAAAGGTATAGGAGCTCATATCTGAAAACAAAGAAGAAAACTAGAACATTTTTACAGCTTATCCAGTACACTTCTATAAGATACAGGACAACATCATAGAGCACCAATGTTGCAAGGATAGACTAGATTGTTCCATAATTAATGATTTGGTTCAGATTAATTTAATCCACTCTGCTATAATGGAAATTTTAATGCAACCTAGTTACAAATATTAGTTAGAAAAAAACTAATGCATTTGATCTTTCTTTCTTTCCTTTCCCCCTAACTCTACTTACCAGCTACCACAGCTCACTTAATAAATCATACTAGTATTAACTTCACAATGCCACACAAATGCTCAATCTAAAATATGCAACAGTGCAACAATAAACACCAAGATATTCTGATCTAATGCTGTTAACCTGTTATCTCTAAAATATCTATCTACAAAACAAACATCTAAAATTAACCAACCATGATAAATACAAACCTTATTGTGAGAATCTAAACACTAGCAGAAATCTAAGACCAAATTATTTCTAAAATATGTGGACAGTCATTCTAATCAGGGACCTGCCACACATAATAATGTCCATATATAATCTACCATAAGCCACAGAAAACATAATAAAACTAAAACTGTTTAATAAAAAACTAGACAAACGATATGTGTTTTTTTTTTCAAAATATCACAGTAGACAAAGACTTCATTAGACTGTTCTAAATGCATCAAATTATAACACACCTTACATGATCAAACAAATTAATGTAACTGTGAGTTTTTTTTGAAAGGAAAAAACAAATGGGCAGGCAGAATTGCCATCATCTACAAAAATTCCCTAAACATAACAGCATATGCACAAGAGATACCACAGTTTACTAATACAGAACAATTTATGTCACACTTCAAAACCAATAATAGGAAAAGGGTCTGTTTAGCAGCCACATATATTCCACCAGGTAAAAACATTACTACTGTGGAAATATCCTATACTGGATATCCCACCAAATACAACACAAAACAATAATACTAGCAGACCTAAATATAGAGGCTTATCAATAACGATACCCCATTTGATTCCATAACCTATATGATTTTACACAGTTAATTACATCAGTTATTAGAGTACACAAAGGTACTGGTAGGCAATCAGTCTTAGACTGGATTCTTACTGATAGACCCAACAAAATAGGATAGATGGTAGCCTTCCAGACTACCATCAACCTATTTATGTTCTCAGAAGTTACAATATCTAAGATAAACATATAATTTATAGCCAAGTTCGTAACTCAAAAAACTTTGACAACACACACTTTTATGAAATCCTTAATATAATATAACTAGAAAATACTAAAATATATGTTCTTAGACTCTTCTGTCACATACTTCAATGTGATATTCCTAAAAAGTCTCAATAACCTTGCCCCAGTATGTAATGAAAGGTTCAGATTCAATCCTGCACCATAGCGAACAAAGGAAACTAAATAAATAATGCTACAGAGTGATAAAGACTAGAAAGAGTGCCTCGAAAATAGAACAAAAATACATTTTGACTTTTCAGACATTTAAATGTTTAACTTATTTTAAGATGTTTATATTTAATAGATTTCAGATTGTTATTACTGAAACCCACAAACTAGGACATAGTTTTACTTGAAACTATTTATTTTATTTATTTATTTTATATTTGATTACCGGGTTGGTCTGATTGGGCAATCAGCTGCCCATTTTCAGCAGAGACCTGGAGAGAAAAGCTCCACATACATGACAATCATAAAAAATACAAAAGCTCTGCATATATGATAAAAATACAAACATCAGAGATAAGTACAAATTAATAGAGCAAACAATAGTATATCATAGCATAGTACGATGAAAAGTTACATAAGTGTATGATATAGAGTGTACAGTAGTAAAACAGAAAATATAACGTATTTGAGTAAGAAAGTGCAGTAATATATATAGTTATATACATACATTTAAAAATACAATTCATTATGGTAGTTTTTTTTTCTATGTGTTTGACCGTTGAGTAGTGCCAGAGGAAGATTTATCTGAATGGTGGTAGTAGAGCTAGCCATGGTCAGTACAGGTACATTGTCAGATGAGACTGAGGTGGGCTTTTAATTGGGTTTTAAAGATGGGACTCCTGTTTTGCAATCTGATATCTGGTGGAAGAGAATTCCAGATTTTACCAACTGTGTAGGAATAGAGGGATTCACCAGCACTGTGTCTAAACTTATCTACTTCAAGAAGTGCTTTATTTGTGGATTTTTGTTGGCAAGCAGAATTGTGAAAGCTGAGTAAGCCAGAGAGATCAGGAATCTTTTTGAGTGGTACAGCAAGTAATGAGCCATGGCCAGTTGGTTACAGTAAGCTGGCGACTTCTAGCCAACCTAATTGTTTAAGTGAGTGACAGTGGTGGGACTGGGAAGTAGAGTTGGTTGCAAATCTAGCTATTTTATTATAGTTCATGGAAAATTTGTCTTGTTAAGGTTTGTTAATACAGGGGATTCATAAAACAAAGTAGAGAGAAGGTGAGTTCTGGATATAGTAATTTTGGTGTTTTTGGTTAGATAGTTTTTGCAGCGGTATAGGGTTCCAAGTTGACTTTGGATATGGTTTGTGCTATATGTTTGTCATTCTTTAGGTTTTGGTCAAGTATTACACCAAGAAGTTTAGCTTGTGATACTGGGGAGATTTGTGTTATTGGCACAATTGACAGAGAAAAGAGCAGACGAGTCATTAGTTTTGGTAGGGTGGAAAAGCATACGTTAAGTCTTTTTGGGGTTAAGTACTAGTTGTGAGTTTTTTAACCAGTTTTTGATATTGGAGAAGGCCTCTTGGGTTTTAGTCTGGAGTGTTTGGAGTGTGGGGGTTGAGAAGATCAGTGTAGTATCATCTTCATATTGGACTATTGTATCTTGCTGGGTGGTGGTGTGGCGGGTGTTTGTAAAGATGTTAAATAGTAGGGGTCTGAGTATGAATCCTTGTGGTACACCTACTGTTACTGGGAAAAGGAGGGAGAGGGAATTATGCCACTTAACTGCTTGCTGGTGGCTGGATAAGTAGTCTCAAAACCAGAGCAATGAGGGCTTGTTTAGGCTGGGTTCAACTAAGATAGTAAGTAGTTTGCTATGGAATACTGTATCAAATGCTTTGGACAGATCAAGAAAGGTGGCAGACACTAGGTTTTCTTGGTTCCTATATTGATTGACAGTGTTGGTAAAGGATGTGAGTGCTGTGGTGGTGCTATGGAATGGGTGAAAGCCATGTTGAGTGCTGGTGAGGAGACTTATTTGTAAGTAAATGCATCATCAGCTGAGAATGGATACATTTGTCAAGGGTTTTTGATAGGGGGGATAAGATAGCTGTGGGTGGTAGTTGGTAAGTTCGGTTGAAGAACCACCTTTGTGTAAGGGTATTACGTAGGAGGTTTTCCAAAGGGCTGGAATTGTATGCTCATTGATAGACCAGTTGCTAAGTATCGAGATGGGATAGGCTATAGCACTAGCGGCAATTCTGAGGTACTCTGCAGGGAGTTTGTCAATTGCCAAAGTGGTGGGTTTTAATTTAGTGAGATGCTTGTATATTGTGTTGGTAGGATCTGGTTTTAAAGTGAATGGAGGATATGAGTTTGGGTTGCTGATTGGTTGTGGGAGAGTGCAAGGCTGGCTGTTGCTAGTTAGGTTAAGGATGGAAGAAGTGAAGTAGTTGTTAAATTGGGTGGCTATTTCTATAGTATCTCCTCTGACATTGGGGGGGAGGGGTAGTGGGTTTGCCTGGTTGCAATACTTGGTTGACAGCTGCCCAAAATTTTTGGGGGTTAGTGGTATGTTTTACTTGTAGCTCTGTGTAGTGATTTTTCTTATCTTGCCTTATCTTTTTTTTTTGCTTTATTACGTAGTTCGAGGAAAATCTGCCTGTTGTGATCGGTCTTATTGTGATACCATGTATCCCAAGCTTTATCCCTAAGTTTGAGAAGGGTTCTTGTGGTTTTAGAGAGCCATGGGGCTGGGCTGGTTTTTATTCGAATTGTCCATAAGGGGGCCATCTGATTTAATATGTTTAAAAAGGTGGAATTGAAGTATTCCACTGCCTTGTCTAGTGTGAGGGTTGCTAGGGGAGCCCAGTTGCAATACCTTAGTGCATTAACGAAATGCTCAGGTATGACATTTTTTGAATTATGGATTTCACAGAAGGTGGTTGTTTTAGTGGTTTTGAGGTGCTGTCTTAATATGAATGCGGGTAAATGGTCGCTAAGGCCAGTTGGTACTGTACCATAATATTGGGCAGTAAATGAGTTGTTTGTAAGGATCCAGTCTAGTATGGATTCCTTGTTTGTATTTTTGTCAATGGAGGTGGGTGTTTGGATAAGTTGAGTATGGGAATACAGGTTGATGTGATTAGAGGAGATAGTTGTGTGATGGATTTCCAGTCAATGTTAAATTCCCCTAGGAGGAGTGTCTCCTGTGAGAGGTTTGCGGATGTCCAGTTTAGTATAGACTCGAGAGTAGGTATGTTGTTACCTGGGGGTATGTAAATACCCACTAGGTTTAGTTGCTTCTGTTGATTGATTTGAATTTTGGTGAATAGAGTTTCTGCATTGTTAAATGTTGGCATTTCTTTATATATAAGGTCTACCTTGAGGACAGTCTTGCATAGTATGGCGATGCCTCCACCTTTTTTGATAGTTCTATCAGCACTGATTATATTATAACCTGGGGGAAGTATCTCATTGTCCTTAATTTGGGGTTTGAGCCAGGTCTCTGTAATGAGTGTAATGTCTGGGTTGTAAGCGGAGAGAGTGGCATGTAGTTCATCAATTTTGTTCAAGATACTTCTAGTGCTCAAACTAAGTATAAGTAGGTCACAGGGCTTTTTACAGTTAATTGCATGTTGAATATTTGGACTAGTGAGGTTGGTAGTATCAGTTGTGGGGCCTGGGTTGGGGTGTATATCACCACAAATTGGGAGCTGTGTTTGCAGGAATAGACATAGAGATTGAATTTTGAGTAGAAGTTTAGCTAATCTGTTGGGTTTGGTGGAAGGTATGGTGAAATTAATATATTTGACTTTGTATAGTGCAGTGGTAGAGTAGTTCAGTAAGTGAGGTTGGATGCAGGAGAAGGCAGTGTTACTACGTGGTTGGAAGGTGGAAGTTAGGGTTGGGTTGGGGTGAAATATTATGTGAGCATTATGATAGCAGGTAATGGTGTAAAGTATAACAAGGGTAGCTAGTAGTAATAGATGGGAGGTAAACATAGTTACTTGAAGGTTTGTGGGCAGTGGTTTGGTTGGTGGTGATAGTATGAGGTATGGTAGGAGGATTTGATGGGTGGAGGGAGGGAGCATGTTAATTTTTGAAATTGTGTTGTTGTTTTTGGGATTGGTTGAGGTGGTGGATGGGATGTGGGTGAGGATGTGGTCTTGTGTCTATAAATTTCCAGATAGTGGCGGCAGGTGGTAATTGGGGGCAGGGCAGGGGAGTGGACTGAAGTCCGAGCATAGCTATTAATGGTTGTGATGACCTCAAAGTTGGGAGTAGAACCTGTACCTGGTCTAACCATTTCCTGGTTCACTTCAGCCTGGAGTTGCTGCATTATAGTTTTCCCAGTCTTGAGCTGAAGGTTATCCAGTCAAACAGTCATTTTAGTCCTGAAGTTTTCTCTACTACAGTTCTTCAATCCCCATTGAGTGATGCACATTCTCTAGATGCCTTGGTCATGAATTATAAAAATTAATTTTGACAGACACTAAAATACATATCCCAGATTGTGTGTTCCCATTCTCTAGTAAGAGACGTAAGCCATAGTTTGACCATTTCATCTATCTCCTATAATGACAAGGGCATATGTTGGAGTACTGCTGGTATTGGGTGGGTCTGCGAAGTGACACACTTATGGATGAATATTACTCCATCTTCAAGGCAGAGGTTTCTCATAAAAAGGATGCATTCATATCTAAAGAAATCTCTTTGGCAGTTAATTGACCTGCATTGCTTTTCTGAGTGGAGGAGAAGCTGTGCAGCCCAACCTGTCTTACCACTCAAAGACCATTATCTATGTCACTGAGTTTGCAGCTCAGTTTTGTCCTGACAAGATTGCTACTATGATGTCTTCCCTTCCACCAGTCAATTCTAAGGGTTCTGCAGAAGGTATGTCCTCCTTTTTGTCCATTCTTGGATCATTTTTGATATACTTGATTGTGATGATGTCAATACTGTCATCTCAAGCATGTGACAGATTACTTGCAGACTAGATCCCTGCCCATTAACTCTTGTGATAGCACGCATTGATGTTCTTATGCTAGTTATTTGTCAGATCCTGGTTTCATCACTGAGAGCTGAGGTCTTCCCATCAACCTTGAAGGAGGCCATTGTTATCTCCACTCTCAAAAAAAAAAAAAACATACCTGGACCCTAATATCTTAGACAACTACCAACCACTCTCGTACCTCCCCTTTTTGGGGAAAGTTATTGAGAAAGTCATCTATAAGTAACTCAAAACTCATCATGTAGCCTGCGGGCTAATGGAGCCTTTCAAACCAGTTTTTGCACTCTTCATAACTAAGAGACAAGTCTTGAAGAGTTATTACTGACCTCCTCCGAGGTACAGACCAGTAGCAGCACTATTCAGCATTATTTACAAACGTATGTGTTATCTCTGCCATGATCTTATTGTGATTTATTTTATGCCTCTCTAGCTGTTCGTAGAAAGTCTGTTCAGGGATCAAGTCATTCCTTTATACCCTTTGGAATGTGAAATGTTACAAGGTGTTATCTTTGGCTCTATATTGTTCATGGCATATATAGTTCTTTTAGGAGATCTGTAAAGAGATAGAGGCTTAGATTACCACAATTAGGCTGATGACACTCAGATTTACTTTTTCTTTCCACAAGATGATATGGTGGTTGTGTATTTCCTACTGGATCACATAAAAGTCATGCACTTTTGGTTAATACAAAATTAGCTGAAATTCAACACCTCCATAACAGAGGCCAAGGCAGTTCATGTAATCTTGAAGAAATCATCTGCCTCACCTTTGCCCAGCTTTATAATGCATCATGGCAATAAGCCTAAATTTGTTTACAAGGTGTGTAATTGTAGTGGTATTTTAGATCATTGGCTAACACTTTGAGATCAAGTATTAGCCATAATGAACTCCTCATGTTTCCATCTGTGAAAGCACCTACAGTGTCAAGTGTTTTCAAGATACAAAATTAATAAAGTTGAAACAAGGGCTATAGCCATAAAGTAAGTACACAAAATTAGTTCCTCAATACCCATATTTATGGGAACATGCTAAGATGAAATATTTAGTAGAAGTATAGATTAAAAAGACTTTTGTTATGACAGTTAAGGATGTTTGGAAATAAACTAAACAAAAGATAATACAAAATCTGAGAACCTGGGAGCTCGTGTTTAAGGATATGGATAGTGCACAAGCAGTGAAAATATTTTTAGTGCCTTTTGTTTTATATACAGGTCAGGAATATTTTTATCAACCAGAGGATAAGTTGTAGTCCATAATTAATAAAGAGTTGAATGAATTTTTCTGGGAGATGAAGAGGGCAAGAGTGGTGTTGGCTTAGTGGTTAAGTATTATGACTGAAGAGTACTGGGTCCTGGGTTCACACCCTGCAAAGCCTGGTTATTACAGGGGTTCAGGGAAGTAAATAGTGTGGGAAGAAATAGCCAGGGAATTGTTATGGCTAGGCTTGTATAGGCCCTAGGGCCGATAACCTAGTAGCAACCTATGAACCTATAAAGTGGGGAAAATCTGATTCTCACAGAAGAACAAGGTGGTTTAGGATTAATTGATGTCCTTCTATTCCTATGTTGCAGTATTCTAGGTGTGGGATTTCCTGCCCTCAGGTGACTCGTACGTCGACTTTTATACAAAACCTTCAGCTTGACTGCTGTAGTTTGTGTTGGACGTCACACATAGGGCCATAAACCAGCGGTCTTAAGTGTGATATCTGCATGCACAATCCTCAGAACTTTTCAGCCGCAGATGACATTCGTATCGTACAATCGCATCTTCACAGACGTTGTATCTTAAAGATAAGTAGCCCATTGGGTTACAAATTTTCTTATTTTTAACGATAGTTCTAGCTAACGCTTGGTTGTTGTAGGCTTTAGCTGATGTTAGGAAAAAAGGGAAAGTGCCAATGTGCTTGCCAGATACCCCATAAGGACGCCCATGACAGGTGTGTTTTTTGCTTAGGCTGGGAACATGATCACTCCTCCTGTGCTATTTGTCAATCATTTGTCCCTAAGACATTGTGCAGCTGGCTAGCAGTGTTAAATCTCTATCTTGAGAACCAATGGCTCAAACGGTTAGCCCTCAGGATGGATCCTGCATCAGAGGCCACACCTGAACATTCACGCAAGAAGATCAAGGTTCCTAGGCCTTCTCCGCCTGCCACTCTGCTTCCTGACGTGCCACCAACTGCCAATCTAGAGGTTGAGGCACGCTTAGAGGATCCAACGACTGCAGCAACCTCCCTCGAGGAAGCCATTTTGCAGCCTACGGCTGGCACATCCTTGGGAGCTCACTCAGACATCGACACCCGTCGAGGTCTAAGGGGAACCAGTTTCAGTGATACCTCCGGCAGGGATCCAGACTTCGGATGTGCTAATTTCCAGACCTGACACCAGGTCTCTCTCTACATCCTCTCCGGCCATAAAGAAGCAGAACATTAAACATACCTCCACTTCTTCAGAAGTCACACCAGACTGGCAGGCCTTCACTTTTTCTCTCATGCAGGTCTTCATGGCCCTTAGGCCTTCAGCTTCAGCCACTTCCACCCTGCCTCTACTGAGCCCTAGGCCTGTCTCTGCTTCTTCCCTCCCATCCATGATCCCTCAGGTCAGGGAAGAAGAACATGACTCTTCTTTCTCATCATCAGAGGAGTCCATTTCTTATGTTTCCCAGATTGCCGCCCCCAGGAATATTAATCTCTGGATGAGGAATCTGTGGAGAGGGACTCTCCCCCTGAGGACATTACTTTTGGTGAGACCATCACCAAGATGAAGGGTTACTTTAAATGGGATACTTCCCAAATGACAGACACCCAAAAAAGGTACTCTGAACTGCTTGAAGTGGAATAACCCTCTCCTTCTGCAGTTCCCCCTGTTTTGCCTGCTTACTTGGATGCCTTCAATGCAGCTTCTAATGCCCCTGACTCCCAGCCTTCAGCCCCTAAACATCCTGACCTTTTCTATATAGTACCACAGGATCACAAATTCTTAGTTAAGCCTCTCTTGGTGGACCAAGCTGCTATTGCCACCACAGCAGATAAGCAATCTGAACTGCTATCTGCTTCCCTGCTACCCACTGACAAAGACAGTAAGTACATGTATAGGATGGGGAAGAAGGTGTACACTTCTTCTACTTTGGCTTTCAGAGCCATAAATTATCAGACCCACAGGACCAAGTATGCATTAGACTTGGTCTCTCAAGCCTCCTCCATGCTGGCTTCCTTGCCTGACAGTCCTAGCAAGACGGACATCTTATCCAAACTTTCCTTAGCCAACAAGTAGCCAGGCACTCCATCCAGTGCAGCTATGATGCTGCAGAAGCATCCGCCAGGTCTGCAGCATCTGCTTCAGCCCTCACGAGGTACTCATGGCTAAGACTACAGAACCTCCCTGAAGACTTCAAGGCCAAAATCCTGGATGCTTCTCCGGACCACAATGTGCTTTTCAGAAAACAAACTGCTGACCTTTTTAAAAATCTACAAGAAAAAAGCAAAGAACCCAGGATATTAATCACCTACTGGTATCACCCATACCCAAGTATTATAGGAACTACCTGCTAAAGCCACTTTTGTAAGATGTACTCCACAGTCCTCCTCTTCCAGGTCCAGGAGAGGGGCTAGAAGACCTACTACCTCCAGATTCTCTGCTCCACCACAACAACCCAGACAGCCCTTTCTGGACAGAGGAGGCCTCAGTAATGTGTGACTGCCGTGCCCACCTCCCTCTCTCAGCCCGCCTTTCCCACTGTCTCCCCCTTTGGCAATCCATCACTTCAGACCAGTGGGTCTTAAATATAATCCAAAAAGGGTACTTCCTATTCTGGAAAGAGAATCCAACCAGAAGAGGCATCCCTTCCCTCCCCAAAAACCAGGCCCATCTCATTCCACAAGTTCTGGCAGATCTTCTAAAGCTAGGCACCATAGAACCTGTTCCTCCAGGACAAGAAGGAAAAGGGTTTTACTCCCATCTCTTCCTGGTCCCCAAATAAGGTGGCCCTTGGAGACCCATCTTAGATCTGTCCTTTCTAAACCTACATCTTCAGGTACCCTCTTTCAAAATGCACTCTCTCCCCACCCTGCTGTCTCTCATTCCAGCCAAGGCCTTCCTGGTCACCCTAGACCTCAATGAAGCCTACCTGCACATACCTATCAGCAGTTCCCACAGACATTTCCTGCATTTCTCTGGCCCTTCCTCTCATTTCCAATTTACTGCCTTGCCCTTTGATTTATCCATGGCCCCCAGGGTCCTTACAAATTGTCTAGCCCCAGCCATTGCCTTCTGCAGAACTCGAGGGATACAGACCTACCCTTATCTGGGCAACATCCTGATTCTGGCAGAGTCCAGGGATGCACTATTACAGTAGTTCATCATGTCCCTTCTGTAGAACCTAGGATTCACCATCAACCTCCCCAAATCCTCTCTGATCCCAAGCCAGGACAAGATTTTCCTTGGCTGCAGAATCAGAACAGACTCAATGAATGCCTTTCTACCTCAGGACAAGGTTCTGTCTTCAACTTCCCACTTCCAGGAAGCTCTACTATCCTGAAAGGTGACGGCAAGGCATTTTCTTCATCTCCTGGGTTTAATGGCAGCAACCATCCCCATGCTACCTCTGGCAAGAATGCACATGCACAAGCTGCAGTGGTTCCTGAAGAACACCTGGTCCCAGCACCTGCATCCCCTAGAGCAGGCAATCCCCCTCCTTCCCTGTCTGAAAACAGAAATCAACTGGTGGATCCAGCAAGTGTGATTGAACCTAGGGCTCCCACTACAGCCCCCGACCCCAACCCAAGTTATGCATACAGATGCCTCAGATTCAGGTTGAGGAGCAACTCTGGCCTCTTACAAGATTCAAGAAAAATGGCATCCATCTCTTCAGGCCAAACTCATCAACATCAGGGAAATGACAGCCGTTTTCTTAGCTCTACAGACCTTCTCCCCCCTTCTGGTTCCAGAGGTGCTCCAGATTGTCATCGACAACACCAGGGTAATGTGGTACCTCAACAAGCAGAGAGGAACAAAGGCCTATCAGCTGTGCAGTCTATCCCTGCTGATATGGGACTTAGCCTCCCAGCTCAACTTAGTCCTGCAGGCAGCCTACATCCCCTCAAAGGACAACCACCAAGCAGATCTATTGAGCAGGACCTCCTTGCCTCAGCATGAATGGATGCTGAACAGGGAGGTCTTCTTAGACATAGTCCACCAGTAGGATGCTCCACAAATAGGCCTGTTTGCCTCCACCCAGAACAGGCAACTGCAGACCTTGTGCTCAAAAACCCGCTCTCCTCTAGCATGGAGAGTGGATGCTTTTGGCATCTCTTGGGAGGGGAAGTTCCTTTATGCCTTTCCCCATTCACACTGATTCAGAACGTCCTCCTGAAAATTCAGAAGGACAGACCAAAAATCTTGTTAGTGACTCCCTACTGGCCAAGACAACACTAGTTCCCCATACTTCATAAACTAGCCAAGGGCAATCACTTCAAGTTGCCCTACAAGATGGGCCTACTGTCACAAGACAAAGGAACTCTCCTACACCCACAGGTACAGATGTTGTCTCTGACTCTGTGGGTGATAAACTTTTGATCCCTTTCAGACACCACTACTCAGAGGATGTGCTTTCAGTCCTAAGGGAGGCAAGGAAACCTACCACCAGAAAATCTTACCTGGCTAAATGGGAAAGATTTGCAAAATGCTGTCTGCAAAAGGGGAGGGACTCCAGCTCTGCAAGGTTCCCCTGCTTCTAAACTACTTGTGTCAATTGATAAGAAGTGACCTTTCTTATTCTTCTGTAAAAGTACACCTCTCAGCCATTTCAGGCTGCCTGCCCCTGGAAGCCCCCTTGCTGGCCAGGCTTGATGTAAAGCTCTTCCTTAAAGGGGTCTTGCACATGAGACCACCTAGGAAACCTATTCCTCCACCTTGGGACCTTAACTACATCTTAGAGAAATTAACCCAACATCCCTTTGAACCTGCCGGGCCTTCCTCCTTGCAGATGTGTACATGGAAGATGGTCCTGCTGGTGGCTATCACTTCAGCCAGAAGAGTGTCAGAATTGCAGGCTTTAATGGCCTGCCCCCCTGTACTGTCTTCCACAAAGACAGGGTGTCCATGTGAAACAATCCCTCTTTTATGCCTAAAGTGGTCAGTGATCTCTCTCTTAACCAGCCCATTCATCTGCCCACCTTTTTTTCCCTCACCCACTAATGAAGGGGAGAGGATACTGCACTCCTTTGATGTGCACAGACAACTTAGATTTTACCTGGACAAGACCAAGGACATCAGAAAGACTAACCAGCTTTTTGTCTCCTTCCACTCCAGAGCCCTGGACAAGGCAGTCTCCAAGCAAATCATTGCATGCTGGATCAGAAAAGTTATTTGCTTCTGCTACTCTCACCATAGAAAGGAACCCCCAAGGGGAATAAAGGCCCATTCCACTAGAGCTGTGGCCACCTCAAGGGCCTTTGTGAAAGGCCTAGACACAGCATCCATTTTGGAAGTAGCCACCTGGGCCACCATCCACACCTTTACCAAGCATTACAAATTGTACCAAGTTTCCAGAGCTAGGACAGGATTTGCCAGGGCAATCCTGCAGGGTCTTGTAGAACCCTCTGCATCTACCACCAACCCGTCATCCTCTTAAGCTGTATTATGCTTCCACACCTAGAATACTGCAACATAGGAACAGAAGGACATAGAATAGTTGTGTAAAATCTTACCATAATCATAGATGTCCTTCTCTTCCATGTTGCAGTATTCCTTCCCACCCACCAGTCCCCCAGGTCTTATACCTTTCCTGTACTACCTACAATTCAGTAGGTCTCCAACTCACACAACTGTAAAGAACTGGCATACATCCTGCTGGGCCTTATTCTCTACCTGCTGGCCTTCAGGTACTGAGAATTGTGCATGCAGACATCACATTTAAGGCCCCTGGTTAATGGCCCTACATGTGACATCCCATGCACACTATAGCAGCCAAGCTGAAGCTTTTGTATAGAAGTCAAAGTACGAGTCGCGTGAGGGAAGGAAATTCAACACTTAGAATACTGCAACATGGAAGAGAAGGACATCTATGGTTATGGTAAGATTTTATGCAACTATTCTATTTGAAGGAATATTTTAAAGTTATACAGTTAAGGCTGGTACACAGAACACAAGCAGAAGGTTATAATTCAAAATGGAAAGAGATGATAATGAAGTGGGGGGCATAAAATAAGGATAGAGTGGGAATTTGGATGCAGATCCTTGAGGAGAATAACAACAACCATGCAGAATATTATATTCATAAAGTTGCAGAAAGTATTCTAAGAACTAAGCCAACATGGAAATGGAGAAAGGAAAGTTTGGCCAATAGGGATGACTACTAGTAGGGGTTCAGAAAATAGGCTAGAGGGGGATAGAATTTACTGGAGAAAACTGTCCAAGGACCCAAGGTAGTGGGAGCAAATATCTGGAGAGTGAAAGGTAATAGAGTGGGATGAGGCCAAGAAGAAGTTTGGGGTAAGAGACTACCTTACGTACCAGGGACTGATACCAGAGTATAGGCAAGGAGAAAGGGATAGGGGAGTCCTAAGAGAAAGACCTGCTCTACTACAGTTATTAGTTGATTCTAGAACAGAAGCTGCTGTGAACAGAAGGATAATTAGTAGGGCATATGAAATATTGCATGGTAACTATAAGAATTACTCAGAAGATATTAGAAAAGATTGGGAAGAGAAACTGGAAAAGCAATTTACAAGGGATCAATAGGAAGACAGAAAGATTAACATTTTTGCTTGGAAGTTTTTGCATATGAATTTTTATACTGGAGCAGATTTCAAAGATTTTATCCTCAAGTAGACAGCAAATGTTGGAAGTGTAATAGGGAAAAAGACATAACTGGGAATATGTTTTTTGGGACTGTACTGAGCTGTCAGATCATACAAATTTACTATAGAATACTCTGTCAGAAATATTGTGAAAACAAATGGTTATAATTAAGGAAATTATACTTTTAAGCTGGAACAGAGAATCTGAATTATCAATACATAGGAAGGTCTCATTAAGTAAAATTCTGTTGGCTATCAGAAAAGCAATTACTAGAAAATGGAAATCTAAATCTAAATCAGCTGTAATTGAAGTGCTGAATATTGTAAAAGAGATAGAAGAACTGGAAATGTGATATTTAGAAAAGGGAAGGAACAAATTACAGAGAAATAAATTAAATTTGTGGGAATAATACATGCAAAATGATGTTCAGGTAGAGGATTAAGGTTTAAGCAAAGGCAGGAATTAAGTAAATTATGTAATGGACTTAATGAAAGTTGCTGTAAAGAAAGAAAACATGTATGTAATGTATAACTCATGTAAAAGAAAAAAAAACATTAATATGTTTTTTTTTCTGTTCTGTTAATGTATGTGCGCAGGTGTCAAGTGAAAATTCCATAAAGGTGTTAAAAAAAGAATTAAGCACCTACTATCTCAAACTGATGTCTTAGTCATTGTTCATGCCTTGGTTTCCTCAAGGTTGTACCAAGGTTGTACTATTAAAATGTCCTATATCTGGGACTTCCAGTCACTGAGTTGAGCTGCTTATAGATTACTATTTTGCACAGACTGCATTGGCTTCCTGCATGTTATGTTCCTAGATTTGAATTTGTCCACATGTGACCTGGATCCCTCCTACATGAAGGAACTGATTGTTCCCTACTTTCCTACCTGGGTTTTGTGCTCAGTCTTCTGGGGGCTAATGGCAGTTCTACATCTGTATCTTGAAACTTTAGGCTTCCAATCATTTTCGTATCTAGCTCCCCACTTGTGGAATCTGCATTGTGGCTTTGGGAATTCCCATCTTTTTTGACATGACCTTTGATATGGGTGGGATGGCACAATGAATTGATGATACTGTACTTCAATATTTGTTACTCGATGCTTAATATTTTTATTTTGCTATTTACTTGTATGTTACTGATTGTTTAATGGACTTTTAGAGTGACAATGGTTAGTTATACTAAAACATTTTACTGCAGTTGGAAATTAAGATACCCTTTCAGATGTGCCCCATCTTAGTTGGAATCTTTCCATTTTTTATAGTTTCACAGGTTCATAGGTGTTTACTAGGCTAACAACCACAAAGGCCTTTTATAAGCCTAGCCATGCATCCCAAATCTCTGACAAGGTCTGGTACCCTTGATAAGGGTAAGTAGAGGATTGGGAGATAAACATTTACAAGGAGGGCCTAGGAGATGACCCATTTACAGGATGCCTCTGTCCATTAGAGACATAAATGCCAAACCTGGGATGAGTTTCCTGTTGCCCATCCAGTTGCCAAAGTTGCATTTGAATTGGGTTAGGGAGCAACCCTGCTTCACTTGGATGGGGAGCCAGTTCCAGAGATGGAGTAGTCTCTGGGATGCATACCTGTCTTTCCAGCAAGTCCTATTTATATCACAGGCAAGGTTTTTAAGTCTTTAGAAAGGGTAATTCTGGTGCTGTTTGTTGTGTGGATATGCAGGAAGTCCATCAGAGTGGGGTCTGACAATGCCCTGTATGCCAGGCATAGACCTCTCCTAAATAGCCTGTAGGAGACAGAAATACAGGGATAGACCCTTGAGTGGCCTGCATAGGACATTTTACTTACGCCCTGTATTCTTTTAATGAGGATCTTCTGTGGACTTTCCAATTGTTGGATATGCCTGGCTAGGTACATACCAAAAGGGGCATTGTACTCAATAATAGTTCTGATGAATGCTGAATACAGTGGAACAATGACTTCCCTGGACTTAGATGCCATATCTTTGTTTATAAGTTGTGCAACATAGAATGATTTCCTCACTACTGTAGACACGTGATGGTCAAAGGCTAGATTACTGTCAATGTGTGTCCCTAAGTCTCTGACTACTGGGTCAACTCTAAGGGGTGTGTTGTTAACATGATAGTTACCAGAGGTCTATAACTTCTTGAAGGATACTATTATCAATTTCTTGGCATTTAGTTTTAGTCCATGGCTCTGACACCAGTTGTTTGCTTGTGTCAACCCTTCCTGGAGAACATTTGTGTCAGTGTGGGATTCAGTGATAGCTCCTAATTTACAATCATCTGCAAATTTAGTCAACCAAAGACCATTACCATTGGCATTAGCCTAGACATCAGAGAAGAAAATGCCAAAAAGGAGCAGTCCAAGGACAGATTTCTGAGGGACTCCATTTGTGACTGGCCTCTTAGTAGTTATGGACTCCCCAGTTCTAACTTCCTGGGTCTTGTCTGTATGCCAGCTGGGTATCCACCAGGTGACATAAGGGTTTGCACCTAACCTCTTGAGTTTGTCAATAATGCCTGAGTGGGGTATTGTGTCAAATGCCTTGGCCAGGTCAAGGTAGGCAATGTCAACCATTTTGCCTCATCATTTGCTTTGATGACCTTCTCAAAGAAGTCTACCAGGTTGAGTAAGCATGACCGGCCCTTGACGAAACCAAACTGGGTTGGTTCCAGTGTCTGGAGGTTTGCTATATCATTATTAATCATTTCCAAGATAATTATTTCCATGGCTTTGCATATAAGACTAGTGAGACTTATGGGTCTGTAGCTTCCAAGGTCTATAGATGGCCTACTTTTGTGCAGAGGAAGGACTGTTGCTGTTCTCCATTCATGAGGCATGAAGCCTGTTTAGAGGCTATAGTTAAATAGCTATTATAGATGGCTTGATTGGTCATGTTTCATGCTATTTAGTAAAGAATGTCTTGTGGTTGGCCTTAGCCTGGGAGTCAAAATTTACCTTAAATTTGGCTTTGGTAGACTTTATTTGTTCTCTGAGATGTTTGTTTAATTTGATGGGACTACTTTTATCCTGTTGGGTGCTGCACCTCCTAATTTTTGCCATGATTTTCTTACTTCTGTTATACAACCTACTGATTTTGTGATTCCACTAGGGTGACCTGTTTATTGAGTTAGTTCTGTACTTCTTCCTGGTGGGTACACCTGGCTCTATGCAGCTATTAACATGCTTGTATAGGGTTTCTATGAACAGTTCTGCATAGGCAGTAGTGCTGTCAGGGTTTATGGGGGCTTGAAATGTTGCCAGGTTATCACTTAATAGCAGGAAGGTAGCCTTAGATAGTTCCTGAATATTTTGTGTTTACCTTTGGTTGAGGTTTTATTTTTACTTCAAAAGAAACCATGTTGTGGTCTGACCTTACCAGGGAAGACATTACACTAGGGGGTATGCAGCACTCTTCTATATTAGTGAGGACCAGAGTGTACTGACAATCTGATCCAGGGAGTTTGTGTTTACAAAATCCAAGAAAGTCTGTGCCTGTAAGTTTGGTGTCATATAGGATTCCCAGTTAATAGTGGGGTAGTTAAAGTCACCCATGAATATAGTATTAGGGTGGATGGTGAGTGTTTCCAATAGGTTTAAATACATGGTATGGGTTTCCTGGGTCATAGAGAGGGAACTATAGCTTGCGAGGAAGTTGTATTGGATTTTGCCTATGGGGATTTGAACATGGAGCAGCTCAAGTGCATTGTCATGTTTGACCAGCCTTGAGGTATATTTATTTTTGATGTAAATCAAGACGCCTCCACCTTTAGTCCCTGTCTGTGTAGTAGTTGGTCTAAATGTGTGGAAGGCATTACAACCTTTCACTGTCGATGTGCTCTCCATGGCTTTCAACCATATCTTAGTGATCACATAAATGTCAGCATTCTCTAGAGTGAAGAGAGCTTCAAGGGAGTGGAGTGTTTTGTTTAGACTCCTAGCAATGAACAGTAATACCTTTAGGTTTTCTTGGTTTTGATTTGCTATGTCAGAAATGCTTTCAGTTTGGCATTGTCTAAAAAAGGCACTATGTGGGAAGACAATGTTTTTGTTAATATTCAAAAGCCTAGAGGGGAGTGGTGCAGACCATCCCTGGCAAAGCAGCATGGTCTGTTGACCATCTTCTTCCATACTGGCAAATATTGCGCTACCTTAGAATCACACCAGAAACTAAGCCAATTATTGAAGTCAGTCATCTTTTGTTCATATTGTGGCATCATCCTTGGAGAAGGTAAAATACTGCTCAATACAAAGCTCATACAAGCCTTAGACACATATTCCTAGAGCTCCATGCTGTCTCTCTTCATATAGTCTAGGGTAGTATGTCTCAGATTATTTACACCCACATGAACTATGTCTGAGTCATACTGATACTTGTGGTCCAATAACATGAGTGTGTGCATAATGTGGCAGATCCTAGACCCTGATAAGCAACTGACTTTGATTTTTTTTCTGTGATTTTCCACATCAGTGTGTCTCGCGATGGAGTCTCCAATGACCCAAATTTTGAATTGTGTGGTGGCTTGCCTTATGGACATAGAAGTAGAGACTCCATGAGATGTGGCTCTAGGCATTGATGTGGGTGTTGTTTTAAAAGAGTGCATTTGGGGCTGCTGAGGGTATTTGTTATGTGTACTTCATCTAGGAAGTATTTGGGGGTTAGGAAGGTTACATTTAAGTGCCTCAGCATATGTGAGTCCATACATCTGCTTTGAATTGTGTGTGATGGGTGCAGTGTGTGTACTACTGACAACCTTATTGACATTAGGAGTACTTTTATGTGAGAGCTTTGCCTCCAGTGATATTGTGTAAATATATATCATATCAGTTTGTTTGAGAATTAACTGGTTGTCAGTAAACATGAGGCATTTCTACATTGCCTAAGTATACCCATATCTACCAAGCTGGTAATGGGGATAGTGGTAAAGTTCATATCCATGGCAACAGACCCTTTTTTATTGATTAGACAGTTGGAGTGAGAATATAAAGCAATTGCAGGAGTATCCAGTTTGCAACTCTGGGAACAGTGCCTGTCACTGAAAACCAGTTGTCTTGTGTGCAACTAGCTATTGGTGAATTTCAGTCGTGGTTTTACAGGAAAAATGTCACTCGAGGTGTCTGTGTTTATACAGGGCACTGCCAAACACATCAGGAGAAACTAATAAGTAGACCCTGAAAATTTAAGGATGAAGTATTTAGGCAGAGATTCTGAAGTTAGAAACAAATCAAACAGTGCTTACTGAAAACAAAGAATTTGCTTGTCAAGAAGTATGCAAGAAAGTATGAGACGAGGGGAGTCACGTGAATGGCTACTGCCTGATTACTACTAGTGCTGGTCTTATCACAGCTTCACCGTGCTGGAATACAATGCTCCTTTGCTTCTTCTGACACCAAAAGCAAAACATTAGCACCAATCCCAAGATGAGAAGCAGACCATAGCCTGTTTGGTTATCCACAGTCATGTCCCAGATGATGCAAGGGTCTGTAGGCTTGCTGTAGCCTTTTCTTGGAAGATGCCTTGAATAGCAACCAGAGCAGTCAAGAATGTCAAGCACAGATACTCACTGCCGAACCAGAAACAGTCAGGAATCAATGCACTCTGCTCTTTCTCTCACCAGAAGCAGAATATAAGCACAAATTCCAAGCTGTCACCTATGAAGCAGTTATTAGGTTTTCTTGTGATTAGCAGTCTCCAGGAAATAATGTCCCTATGCTCCTTCTCTCACCAAGAGAAAACAGAAGCACTAA
Source organism: Protopterus annectens (assembly GCF_019279795.1). NCBI lineage: Eukaryota > Metazoa > Chordata > Ceratodontiformes > Protopteridae > Protopterus > Protopterus annectens. Next base: position 1,538,512,893 of record NC_056725.1, on the reverse strand, counting down.
TACCAGGATGCCTACATAGAGGCTGAATGTGGGCTCTCTGATAAATGGTGGTTTTGCAATAGATGTTGCAGATTTTAAAGGTAAGATGAAAAAATGGGATAATATCCTAAGCACTTTAGTATGCACTAAGCAATTAGATATGAAAGAGGGGGTAACTTAAGCTTTAGCTATCTAAGTGGGGAGCCACTAATTGTAAAAGAGAAAGATTAGAAGGGGTAGATACTTGTATTCTGATTCTATGGAATACAGTGGGATGGCCAATAAATTTACTTCACTGAAGGGGAGTGATTTCACAAAATGATAATTTTGTGCTTACTCACAACAGCCAGTGAAAGAGGACAGGGAAGGAGATATGTGGTCAAATTAACATAAGGGGCAGGCAGCTAGAAACACATTTGCATTTAACAACACAACTGCACCAGGAAGGGAGGGTGGGAAAAAATTCTATGTGACTCACAAGAGACACAACTGTGGTCTTTTTCCTACTTTTAAAATGCAATTTAAAGCAGACTACAAATAAACACAGTGTAAAGAGAACATATCACAGTATACAAAACAGAAGAAGGCAATGAAGTAATACAAAATGTAAGAAAACAAAAGCAAACTAACCTCATCCTCACAAACACTGCAAGTTGTGGCAGAGTCTAGGTGAGCTATTCCAGTAAAGCCTCTGGAATATGTCTGCCTATTCAGCTTCCTATATAACTTACCACAACTAAATCCCTTTGGATCTTTTCCTCATCTCACCTGTCACTCATTTAATCTTTAAATCCTGAGTACTCTCTTAGTTCCCCCCCACACATACCGAAGAGCCATCCCTTTATAGCTACTTTTAGTTGTTTACATTTTAGAATCTCTGATCCTTTTTTTTCTGAATGCTTTCTAGCCTACAAAAGGTAAACTCCCTACCTTTCCATCTTCCATTTACAGCACCTGATATTCCCAAGTATTCTCCTCTCCAAGTACTAACTAAACCCTGTTCAGCCTAGCTTCCAAGATTACACAAAATAAAAAGCATTTCAGGTAAGGCTGTAGGATTTTATTTTAGGCCAAATATTTTATTTCATTCCGAAGGGGAAATCCTGGACCAGATTCATAAAGATTACTAAGCAGTGTACATGTGGTGTACACCTTGCAGTAACCTTTTGGTATTCAGAAACAGCCCTATCATGGTTCTTTGCATGAAGACTTGCAGCACTGCATTGGGATGTCTCCATAACCATGCTGCATGCTAATGAAGCAGTCCAGAAGAGAGGCATATGCTAATCAACCATGGGATCTCTACTTGGAGGCATCTACATAGTTATTTATTTTTTTTCCAAACAAGAAACATCTTTATTAAACCATCACTTATGACATAAGCAATCATACATTTATATAAATGAAAAAAACATTGACACAATCCTAGTTGCAAGCATCTTACATCACAAAGCATACTGACATACTCCTAATTGCAAACATTATATATAACTTATAATTGACCCAATCATTTTCAGTCCAACATTACATAGCTCATTTAAGTCTTGCCTTCTTTTGAACTTCATTCCTCCCCTGTATAGTCTCAAAACTGGAAACACTCCCTCCTCAACTTAAACAAGCAAATAAGACTTTTAGTGAAGTCCTCTAAAGCTAACTATGAACCCAAATTAGCTTCCCTAACTAAGGATAACTACAAGAACTTCTTTAGTTACATCCGTAACCTCAAAGGCAAGGACCAGATTTGCGCTGAACTCATAGTTAATGGTACTACATATACAGAACCGGTGGCTATAACAAACCTGCTGGCTGACAGGTTCAGTGAAAACTTCACTCCCCTGTTCCCTCCACATATATCCCAAAGCATCCCTAACACCTGTCCCCCACCTAGTATTTCAGAGGTGCAGGTCTTAAATGCCATTTCCTAGGCCCAAAAGACAGCCTCTATGGGAACAGACAACCTCCCGGGCTGTGTTCTGCATGGGTTAAAACAGGAATTAGTATCACCATTAGGCATGCTTTTCAATCACAACCTCTAAGTACTGGCTTCATCCCAGCAGAATGGAAAACAGCTACTGTCATCTCTTTGCACAAAGGAGGTGCATCCACAGACCCCGGGAACTATACACTCATTAGCCTGACTTGCCTTAGCTGCAGGCCATGAAATGAATCATCATGGACCTTATTAGCAAAGATATAGGAAATCTCTAAATGCTCGAACCCACCCAGTTTGGCTTTGTGGACTTGTTCGAGACAGTCATCAAAGCCCTAGATGAGGGCAAATCTGTGCATACAGCCTACCAGGACTTAGTCATGACCTTTGATACAATCCCCCACTCAGGCATAATTGATAAACTCACCCAGCTGGGTATCAAATCATATATTGTCAAGTGGGTTACAAAATGGCTCTCTGATAGAACTCATACAGTCAAAATAGGGGACTCCATCCTCCTCCAGCAGACCCATAACCAGTGGTGTTCCACAGGCATCTGTTCTGGAACCCCTATGGTTTGGAATCTATTTCTCTGAAGTGCAGGCTAAAACTAAAAGACTGTGACTGATAAAGTTTGCTGATGACTGTAAACCGGGATTGATCAGTGAAACACCTAGTGATGTCAACATCCTGCAAGAAAGTCTTAAGCAAACTGATGACTGGTGCCAAAGTCATGGTCTTAGACTTGATGCAAAAAAATGCATTATCATCCCCCTTTGGCAAGGGTGATGTTCCTGCAAACTACCACATCAATAGCAAAACAACCTTAACTTTGATCACCATGTCTCCACAGTGGTAAGAAGGGCATTTTATATTGATCATCTCATAAGTAAGGGCATTGCTTCCAGAAAAAAAGAGGTTATAGCCTCTCATCAGGCCAATATAGAGTACAACACTCCCTTTGGAATGCTCCTTTCCAACCACCTGCAGCAATTGGAGAGATCACAAAGGTTTCTAACAAAGAAAATTAAGGGTCTTCAATATCCTTCTTACGTGGACAGACTGAAATCATTGTCACTTACTCTGTGTCACAGAGACTGCCCAGAGGTGACCTGTGCCTTGCATCTAGAACAATTTCTGACCCAGCTTTAATGGAAATGTGACACATTCGCAAGCCAAATGGCACACGGGTCACTCACTCAAAGGACTTTAACCTGGTGTGTGACATCAAAAGAACTTGCTGGATTGACAAATTTGTCTCACAGAGGTTGCTCCACCATTGGAACAAGCTTCCTAGTCATGTTAAACAAAGTCTCTCATTGGCTCTATTTAAGCGTAATTTGGATGATCGGATAGGTAACCAGAAATTCACCCTGGGGGTTCCACCTGTGTCTCTCTTGGACAGGGACAATAGGTGCTGATTTTAGTATCTGGTTGAACCAGACACCCTTGGGAACATGGGTTGAACTTGGCTATGGTTGTAAGGGCACTGGGGCCATTAGCCTAATAACCTCCTATGATCCTATGATCCCATGTATTGTTCCCATGGTTCCCATTTTTTTCCTATGTAGTTTGCTCCTACTTTTTTCTAAACATGTGAATTCCACTTGTTTTATCTCTGTTACTATACTGACTACTTCTAAAATAGTTGGTTTAGATTTTGATTTCCTTTTTCTAGTAATTCCTTTTTTGGCAGCCACCATAATTACCATAATTAGAGACAGCAAGGCCTTATCAATCCATGGATTGTCAGAATGAATGTACAAGCATAATAGAGCAAGTCATCAACAGAACTTAAATAATGTTTTAGCTGAACATAGTACTATTTGTTCTAATTTGAAGACATTTATTTTTTTTCTTTTGGTAATAGAAAAGGTGAGTATTGATACTTGTGGGGAAATTCAGAAAGTGTTTTAGAAACATGAGAATTAGCATTGCCACCTATCTGTTTTTTTTTTCCTGAACTATCAGGATACCAAATTGATTGTTTGGTAGTCCAGAAAATACTGTGAAAAATCCAGTATTCTGTTTCAAAAAAGAAAAGACTATTGGAGTTTGTTAAAATAACAAATTTACTTTGCTTTTTGATGAAAAAGCATAGTAAATCCGCAGAATGAAGACAACAGAAACACAAAAAGAGGGTGTTCCTCCTCAGCTGACAATTGTGGTGATGTCACAGATTGGGCAGAAAGTGGGTGGGAGAGGAGAGGAAATGGGCAGGGTTATGGGAGGTGTGAGCGGTGTGTCCTTGGTCTGGTTTTGAGGCGGTGGTGCAGCGGTAGCGTTGTCGCCTCACAGCAGGAGGTTCTCCCGTTCGATTCTCGGCTGGAGCGCCTTCTGTGTGGAGTCTGCATGTCTTTCCCGTGGTTGAGTAGCATTCCAAAGACATGTGTGAATGGGCGTACCTTTGTTGAAGGTTGGGTGTTGAGCTGGCACCTCAGCACTGTAAACATCTACTGCCAATCATTGGCGGACTGGAGTTCTGCTGTTGCGACCCCTAACCGGGAAAAGCCAAAAGAAAAACAACAACAACAACTGGCAGCTTACAATGCCAGCCATGATTCAACCAGAGTTAAATGACTTTCTTAGTATTAAAAGTGTTTTAAGCTTGAGGCCCTTGAAATAGCAATGGTTAAAGAAAAAGAAATTCAGACGATGTCATGATTGATTGTTTTTTGTGCCATGTGATTTTTTTAAGTGTATGTACCAACATAATAGTGCTTTTATAAATAAGAATTTATTCTGAAGAAGTTTTTTTTTTACATTTATGTGGAACAAAAGCACTTAATCTATTAATTGAAGTGTCCTATTGTATATTTTTGCTATCATGCTATTAACAATGACTGCTAAAATGAAATATATTTAAACTAGTAATCTTTCTTGTGTATTGAGAAGACAAGATTCAGAATGGTGGTTGAAAAATTAGACTAATTTTCTTCTTGCGTTAAAAGAATAGAGCTACTAAAATTTAAATTAATTGAAAACTCCGATTTCAGTAAAGATGGTTAATTTAAAACTCTTAGCTATGTCATGTTACAAAACAAGAACTGAAAAAACCTAGAACAAACTAGTAAAACCAAAAACGGCCATAAACGGCAAAATATGCTGAGACAAACTTTACTTTAATTTGAAGTGCTTTTCTTCTGAAATACTATCCAGACTTTATCAGAAACAATAGTACACAGTAAAAGCCTCCTTTTAAGTATCCCTCTTAAACATCACATGACAAAAGAATATCACGTGACAAAAAAAATCATAATTTGATCATTTTCTCAATAAAATCATAAATATATACATATATATATATATATATATATATATATATATGTGTATATATATATATATATATATATATATATATGTGTGTGTGTGTATATATATGTATATATATATATATATATATATATATATATATATATATACATATATATAAATAAAAGCATAAATTATCAAAAAACATTTAAAAATGTTTTTAGATACAAGAAAATAGTAGACAATGTAAAAAAGCTAACGTTCAACACTTTTAAGTTTTAACATGCAAGTTATTGAACACAAATCATTTAAACCAGGGAAACCTTGGGCATTAAGACATAGCTGCCAGAATAGTTCAAGCTTGTCTAATTTTAAACCTTGGGGGGCCACCCTTAGAATTGCACGTGACTTGATCAATTGCCCTAAATTTTAAAAAATGCAAAGGTTTATCAAAAATATGCTTAGCTAAAGCTTTCTCTAATTTATTTTGCATAATTCCTTCTGTTTTCCCTATATAAAATGCAGTACAGCATTGGCACTTGACTAGATAAACCACCATTTTGAAGTTACAATTAAATTTCCTTGTAGTGCTGTACTGTGTGTTACTAATGGTGAATATTTTACCCATATCCATGTGTTTACAATAATTTCAGTACTCACAGCTGAACATACCTGGGTATCTTACCCATTGATTCAACCTAACTTCAAAAAGCTTTTCAAGTTCCAACCTCTTCTAAAAACAAATTTCGGGTATTCATCTACATTGTTTCTAACGGTGGGGTCATCCATGAGCAAACCCCAATTTTTTAATATAATTTGTTTTAAATGGGTAGCATTCATAGAATAAGGTGTAATAAAACTGATGCTATAATTAGTATCAGGTACATGAACCTGACAGCTATTACCTGCAACGGATTCATTATAACACTCATCAAGAACATTGTGTTGTATATCAATGGCCAGAATTAGCTTATACTGACTTGTATTCCTTTTCAGACATACTTCATCAATTAAAGTTTCCAACAGATGTAAGGGGTAACCACGTCTTAAAAACATTTCTCGTAAGTGACATTTCTTCTCGAAATTCTGAACCTAAAGTTATCTTCGAGAAGCTCTTACAAGTTGTCCCTTGACAACCGAGCATTTTTGATAATATGGATGTGAACTAGTAAAATGTAACAAACTATTTGTATATGTGTTTTTCCTATATATTCTTGCTACATATTTTTTTCAAGATAACCTCCTTTCTTAAATCAACATCCAAATAAGAAATTCTATTATTGGCAATAACATGGGTGAACTCCAAAAATGAAGTTGTACCATTTAGATATGTCAACAGCTCTTCGGCCAGAGCCTCATCACCATTAAATATGATGAACATGTCATCCAGGTAATGCATATAATAGCAAATTCTATTCAAACAGATGTTGTTGTTAAAGATGGAATCATGCTCCCACTGAGCCATTACAAGATTTGCAAAACTACTGCCACAGGGCAAACCCATGGCTACACCATTTTTTTGCAAAAAAATATTCACCCTCATATAGTATAAAGTTGTTTTTTAATATAATTTCCAATAATTCTGTAACCAAATAAATTTCAGTTTCTGTGGGTCCCTTCCTTTTCAGTGAAATAGTCACCCATTCAATACCTATATTGTGAGGAATGGATGTATAAATGTCTTTAACATCTATTTTTTAAAAATTGTAGTCTTCTTCAAAGTTTAGTGTTCCGATACTTTGTAAGAAAGACCAAGAGTCCTTACAAATATGTTTTTCCATAACAACATACTTCTTAAGTATGTCATCCACCACTTTTGCTGCTGCGTATGTGATTGAATTTCTGCCATCGACTACGGGCCTTAATGGAGGGTTGTTTAAGTTTTTGTGCACCTTTGGTATCCCAGAGATAGTGGGTACCAGAGGTGCAGACATACTTAAATAATTCAACATACTAACGTTAATTTTTGCCTCTATAAATAAGTTATTCAAGTAACCATTTATTCTTTGGTAAGCCTTATTTACCTCATTCCTAGAGACTAGTTCATAGATAGGAGGCACTTGGACAGCTTTCATCCTATTGTAATAGTCGCCTAGGTCCATAAAAACCAAACCCATCCCTTAACTGGTTTCATGATGCATACCGATTCATTCTGTAGCTAATTGCTGATTCAAAAACTCCCATTGTGATTCATTTAAGCTGTTGTATTGAAAGTGTTGTTCCTTAGACAAAGCTAACCTTATGTCTAATTCAGAAACTGTCTCAAAGGTACCAAGTAAGGGGTGCAGGGGTGGGTTGTATGTACTAGCTGGTCTATATGTATTATTTAGACCAATGGACTGGCCCAACAAAATATTTAAATTAATTTTACGAACAAAGAGCTTTAAATCAACTAGTGTCCTAGCTAGATCAGTCCTCCATGAAGGAACAAAAGTAAGGCCCTTGGATAGCATATTGACTAAGGCTGTATCAATCACAAACCTTGAGTAGTTAAACACATTAAAGTCAGCATCCAAATTTTTAACTATAGTAACCAAATTATCATTCAAACTAGCATCAAAATTGTCATTCAGGTTAGCAACAGCATTAGAATGGTTAAGGTGCATGTTGTTAGAGTCACCAAGTGCAATAAAGTCTGCTTCAGTGCCCTGAGCAGTGCTGCCTAAACTAATGTTCAAGTTGTCAAAAATATTGGCACTGCAATTCTTGGCAAGCATAAAAGGAACGATAGGTATACTACAGTCAAAAGAATTATTCACTTCATCCGTACAAGTTGAAATATCACAGAGGTCCACATTAACTGGCTCTTGTGAGCTCAAGGGAGTATAACAGTCAAATTTTACCTCCATTTTTTGTGCTTTTTCAATGAACCACTCCATTCTGTTGGCTGTTGTTGATATGATGCATTTTGTTCATTGACTTGCCCCCTTGACAATCTGTACTTGAAGTTTGAAAGTTGGTTACATTAGGAGCTGTATTCTGCTGGTTGTGTATATGCTCACTATGTCTCACTTCATTCACGTTGCTGGAGGGTGTATTATTAACATTATATGTAGAAGGGAGGTGCTCCTGGTTAAAGTCCTGCCCTTCATTAGAATAAGATGCCCTGTTGTGTTGTTGGTTGGTGCCAAAAGATTGGGAGGAAGGTGGTTAAGGATACGCCAACCCCTTTTGGTAATCAGCCTTATTACAGTCCAGTTTTTTGATTTTAGTAGATTTAAATTTAATAATTAGTTTATCAATGCTATTAAAGATCCTGTTATAGTCAAACTCATATCTTTGAAAGTCGACATCCATTTTAATACATAAATCAAGCTCTGTGAGCTCAGTGACCAAGCCATCCACCGTAAATTGGTAATGACTAATCATAAGATTTAATAACTCGAACCCTTGTTTATCAAAAAGTTCAATAAGGGCAATATAAAAAGGAGAGTTGGCTATTAAACCTGTAGAGCACTTTCATATTCTTAAGCCTTTGTGGACAATTGTCCACTGGATACATTCTTTAAAATATGCTATTTCAAGTTGCAGTTTTTTTACTTTAAAAAGTTTAGCATCAAAGGTTTTAAGGTTTTCTATGATGTTAGGTTGCATAGTTAAAGTTAAAGATGGTTCATTTGGTTCATTATTGTAATCCAAATAAACCAATGCTGCAAGCCAGCCATTTAAGTTAGGTAGTTGTCTTACATTTGGTGCTTCCAAAGCTTATGCTGATTGCAAAAAGGTAGAAGGTGTATTACCTTGTGTGGAAGCTGGTTGATGGTTTGGGATACATCCCACAACTCCACCAGGATTATCAGTTGCTGAACGCTGAGGGATGTTACTCACAGAGGCACAACCAGATGGAATGCTTTATATATATATATATATATATATATATATATATATATATATATATATATATTTTTTTTTTTTTAAATATGATTTCATTGAGAGAATGGTCACGTGATGATATTTTTGTCACATGATGTTCTTTTGTCATGTGATGGTTAAGAGGGATACTTAAAAGGAGGCTTTTACTGTGTACTATTGTTTCTGATGAAGTTTGGATACTATTTCAGATAAAAAGCGCTTCAAATTAAAGTAAAGTTTGTGCCAGCATATTCTGCTGTTTATTGCCATTTTTTGATGTTACAAAACAAAACAGAGATGTAAAGATAAAAAAATAAGTTTACCCCACTTTGTTCTAATAAAGAATTAGAAGGTACAAGATACAGTAGTTCTAGCTCATGCTCCAGTAGAACATTTGACAAAATTAGCCTGCAAGTAAACTCTGCTTAAATGCCCCAGTTTAACATGGTCTACTCCAGATATTTCTGCAAGATACAGGAGGTTTGGAAAAGCGGGATGATTTCTGTAAAGCTACATAAAACTTTCACATACATATTTATGCAATTTTGTATTTATTTACTTTTTATTTATTCATTTATTTATTTATTTAATCACAATGGACCATTTTCAGGTTCTGCCCTGAGTGCACAAATGTAAAACAAGCGACAACCGATGTGATATGATACAATTACAAGTCGATAATATATATTACAAGATACTAATCTGGAGTACAAACACCACTGTGAATCAGAATTACTAAACACGCTAATGGAGAAAAGAGGGGAAGGGGATGATGTAGAGTAAGAAAGTAGGTTTTTATTGCAGGGAGAGGAGGTTGGAAGAAAGAGGGAAGAGTAGGTATGAGGGTATTTTGATTACCTAATGGGAGAGATAGGTTGAGAGCTATATGTTAAGTGGAAACAATATTGGGTACTAGTACTAACTTAGGTGAATACTGTAATGTGTGTGCATTTGTATTGTGGCTGTTTATGCAGGTAAGTTTTCAGTTCTGGATTGAATTTAAGATAAGTGAGATGGATTTTGTATTTGGTTGGATGGATTCCCATATTTCATGTGCTAATAGAGAAAAAAATAATGGTAAGTAGAGTATAGTATGCTTAGGGAAGGGGTCTGTAAGTTAGGGGTTGAGGAGGTGGAGGGAGTGAAGAGATGAGTGGTCACAATCATATATATATATATATATATATGTGTGTGTGTGTGTGTGTGAGTGTGTTTGTGTATGTGTGAGTATGCATAGATATATATTTATCTTCGCAACAACGGTTGTGCAGTGAAACATTTTTTCTATGTTATCTGCATGGACATTTGCTTAGCACTGTATTTGGGGTGATGCTGTCTTCCTTTTTAGTATGTTATTTGAATTGGTTATTTCTAGAATATGCAAATAAGAAGCTTATTTGAAAATGGAAAATATATTTCCAATTTTATTTTAACTTGGGAACAGAACAAATTAACCAGTAACTCAATATACAAAAAAATGAACTACAACTCATGTCACTACATACTACATACTGCATATGAAACATTCTGCCTGCAATGCTTTCTTGAAGAGGTGTATTTTCCAAAGCACCCCAGCAAAAAGTAGTACAAAGTGCCCAGAAAGCGTGAAAGATCAGTTGAGGTGTCTTCTGTGATGCACGTTTTCACACCAAGAAGTTCATAGAAAATAATAAATTTATTCCAAACAAAAACATACTGGTACCAATTAAAAAAGTTTTGATTCTATATTATTATTCAGCTTTATCTTAAATAATCATAGCTTACTTAGCCCTCTTGTTTTAAAACATTATTTAAACTAATAACCTCATTGAGACCTGGATATTCAGAGACATTTAATCTAAGTTGCCAGATTGTTTCTCTATATTCTAACTTTTCCAATCCCCACCACCCCTTGGTGGAATCCGACCTTTTTCCAAACCCAAAAATAAAAAGATTGACAACCTTAATTTTAGAAACATGTCTAGCTAGTGCATTTCTACAATTTTCCTTGTGGAAGCTGTATGTATGTTGATAAATACATGTCTTTAAAGCTAGCTCAGTTTTACCTATGTAGACTGCATTTTGCGACTCACAGCAAGCTAAATATACAGCACAATATGTGTTGCAATTAGATCTACCTTTATTTCGCCACTGATAATTATTTTTTATCACATCACCCTTTTCTTGCACATTGAGGAAAGGTCACTGTTTGCACTGGTTGTTTTTAAAAGTATTGTAGGCAGTATTTCCACTGGGGAGTTCATAGTTTTCCCTAGTATATTCTTTATATTAGATCTCCTTTTGAAAACTATATGTGGTTTCTCCCCATAATGGCATTTGAAACCCTTAAATATCCAAAAATTGCCCAATGTGTACTGACTGCTTCTCTCACTTCTTTCCAGTCAGTTTTAGACTATACCTTAGAATAGTTTTATATCTCTCAGTTCTTTCCTTACCTATATCTTGTACCACTTGTTCCACCAGTTCTCCTAGGTATCCTCTTTCATAAACATCCCGTTACATTTTGGACTTGTGCCAAATAAATTTCATTATCAGAGATAATCCTAAATAAATGTATCAACTGCTTTTATTATGTCCCTCTTTTGATGAAAGAGATGATGGCTAGAAAAATACTATATGTAGGGTTCCTATATACAGTAGTATTAAATTTTCCTTCCTTATCTCTGTTTTGACTAATGTCAAGATAATTAACTGATTGCATATCAATAACAAATATATATATATATATATATATATATATATATATATATATATATATATATCAAGTAAAAAGAAAAAAAGCTTGGATTAGGCAACCAGCAGCCAAAAAAACATGTTGAAATATTTATTGAATAAAAATCCATAATGTGGAGCTTGGTAGCATCGTTGATTTGTTATATCAATAATTTATGTAAATCTCAAAAACATAGTAGTATCTTCCAAATATTTTACACATTCTTCACATTGTTCCCTAGACTAGGACTAGATACTAAATATAGTGTCTAAAAATCTATATTACATTTTACAAAAACTGAAAAAGTCAGAATTAAAATCATATTGTTTTTCCACCACCATACCATCCAGTTAGTATAAATAGGAACACATGCAGCACCCATGGCCACGCCTTGAAATTGTTTGAACTATCCCCCATTAAAAATACATAATTGTCATACAATACTGTATGAATATAATCAAGAATCATTCTGTGCTCCATAGTGGGCAGATTACCATAATCTTATATAATGTCAACTTCATTTCATAACTGTATAACATTCCATGCATAAATTTTTCACATCAAGTTTTATTAAATAATTCATGCCATGCAGCTGGACCTGATGAATACTTTCCAAAAAATCCCAATAATGTTTGAGAACATGATAAGCCTTTTCATGAATTCTCTTGATTTTACCATCAATGTGTCTAGCCAGAGTTTCTGTCTTTGATCCCCTGGTAGATACTGTTGGTCACAATGGTGGACTCATAAGGTTAGAATTAATTTTTGAATTCGAAAAATGATGGTACAACTGGAAAGTCAACCTTAAAATGTTACATTAAGGTTTAAGTGATTGTAGTTTTCATTAATAACTCTTGTAAAAATAGATCAATTTTCTTGTAAGCCACAAAAATTTAATTCCTTGAGACTGATTGATAAATATCAGTGTCACTTAATAAGGTAGATATTCTACCAAGGTTTTGTTATGACAAGAAATAAATAGTTGTGTCTCCTTCTCAATTACATGTTTTCCATGTACACATTATATTCCGTTTAATTTCAGAAGTTTCAAACTACCATAGAGGCAGTTCCTTGATAACTGAATTGTGACAGTTAAAAAAAGTAAAATGTGTTTAGGTAATAAGGCAAAAGTTTGTGTTAACTACCTATTTCTTTTTCTTTCTCTTTTTATTTTTGTAAACTCATAAGAACATGCAATGTACATATACAGTTGAGAAACACTATATATTGTCTTGAAATGTGTTTTCAGAAGATTGCAGATCTGCTAATGAAATTCTAAATAAATATTTTTCAGATGTAGAAGTGTCATTTTATAAGAATATTGTTGGCAACTGTTAGTGTGTCACACAGCTTTGCTAATGAACTGTGTAATTAGAGTTAAAAAGTTCTGAAAAATAACACACAAAATAGGAAGCAGACATTATCCTACAGAAAATAAATATTTCTGTTTCTCAGTCCATTTTTGAGGCATTTTTCCCCAA